>NC_142063.1:322892412-323199756 GCF_059756535.1 Pantherophis guttatus | reverse complement strand
TTTCTGAAGAGGCAACTGGACTTTCTGCTTTTTTCTTTGAAGACATTTCTCTTCCCATCCAAGAAGAAGCTGAAGAAGCTTCTTGGATAAGAAGAGAAATGTCTTCAAAGAAAAAGCCAGAAAGTCCAGTTGCCTCTTCAGAAAGCACCTTTGGGATTGGTAGTTGATTGTCCTGCTTTGAATTAGTCTTAGAATTAACCAAAGTGCCATCACTGTGACTTTAAACAAATTGTAACCATTGATTCTAAAATTACATTAACATTTTTAAGTAGATCTCCAGCTATCTCTCCACATTATCTTATTACAATCAAGTGAATTGCCCAGGTAATAATCGACCAAGTAGAAATTTAGAATGTAACACTTTGGAACTCAACTGAAATTGGAAAGGATGTTTAGCTATGATATGCACAAGTAGAAAAGGCATCTAGCATTTTACCATAATGGCAATGGCCTCATGCATCCAGACATTCTTTACTGCTTACAGAAAAAGTGGCTGATGTTCACTATAAGTACCATTGGGAGTCTTCTGTGTTCTGCCTCTTCTCCAGTCTCGCATAGCTTGAGAAAATATTTCTCAAAATAGAAGGCCCACATTTTGCAGCCCCAGTGGGAAATAAGAAAAGTCTTCAGATCATTCCTTAATAGACTCCACAATCAGGGTGGATTTGATTTAAATCAAGTTGATTTAAATCACAATTTAAATCATGATTTAAATCACTAGTAAAATGGCTTGATTTAAATCAACTCGATTTAAATCATAATTTTTAAAGAACAACTGTCATCTCTGCTACTCCTTTGACCCACTGTTGACTCACCGATAGTCCCAGTGTTGCAGAATATACAGCCTCATGCTACATAACTAAGCTCCATTTCATGCTGAATAAACTAAATTATTTATGTATCTTAAATAGAAAACTATCTTATGACAGATTTTTACCCCAAAAGATTTTATTAAAATAAATTCAATAAAAATCAAAAAAATCCGATTTAAATCAAAAAATCTGTTTTTTTTGAATTTTTTTTAAAAAAATCATTGATTTTTATCCACCCTGTCCACAATCATACAGTCCAGAATATGTCCTTCACAATGACATCACTGCCCGGGTGTCAAAACTGACTTGCAACCAGCTTGAAGAAAGATGAAAAAATTCCAGCACCAGTAAATCATGTAGACAGCTTAGCCTAATTTATACTGTCAGCATTTCTCTCTTGAGGTCAGCACAGAGTAGAAATGAACCACATTCCTTAGTTGTTCATCTCTCAGTGCCTTTCGCATTAAGTTTTACTTAATTACTACCTCCAAAACTCAAATTCTTTATTGCAAGATGTGCTTAATTTTGCCTATCCCAAGTTTTGTAAACATTGCTGAAAAAGAGGCAGAAACTGAGGATGAGGCAAGGATTGGCTGAAGCAGCTGCCTAGGGAGGTTGAGAAATTTCTTGAACATTTTCTAAAGAAGATCAGACAGATATTTATTAGCAGCTGTTTAAAGTCTGAGCTAAAAAATCTACAGCTGCCTTGAAAATCTGAAATTACAAAGGCCTGTTCAAAGATAGAGCATACAACTCTTATGTTACTTTCTTGAAAAGATATATACTTCAGCAAGACGTGTAGTGCACCTTCCAAGCTGTATTTTAAACTGTTTCAAAATTTTCTGTTCCTTTCTCCAGTTTCCTCTTCCTTTTGTAAGTTTAATGTAGTGCAGCAAACACTAGTTTTTCAAGCAACTATATCTGATACCCACATTTTAAAAACCTACCTCATTCTCCACTATTTTCCTTTCTTTCTTTAATCTCCTGTTATTAGGCTGTATCAAGTTAATGGGATTTCTTAGAGACATCATCAAATGGAATCTAGTCTCAAAAACTGGTCAAGAGGGTACATCTTTGGATCCGAGAGAAAATAACTAGCCAAATATACACAGAGCTATTTATCTCCAAAACACTAAGTGCCAGGCAGAGTCAGGAAGGCTCATTTAGGAAACACCTCAGTTTTAAATACCAATTATTCCATCAACCAGTCTCATAAATATTTATGGCAGCTCAATACTAGGGTGATCAAGACTGAGTTTTAGACAGGTCATACAGAATAGTTGGAACCATTTCACAGCAGGGTACGAAGCCTTTCCCTATCACCATTTAAACATAACTGAAGCAAGAACCAATTATCAAAGGACAGCAAGAAGTCAAAGGAGAAATATAACAGCCACACATATAAATGAAACCATTGCAGACCTCTCACATCAGTTTTTCAGAAGTGTGTTCATATACTAGTTCATACAGTCACATCAGAGACACTCAACAGAGAAGATTTACTTGGCTACTCAAATACTGTATTTGTAAGATAAGTTTACATCCCCCACCCAAGGAGGATTAAAAGACCTTTTGGCCCCATTCCCCTGTCCAGCAGGGAAATGGGTAGCCTAAATCAGGAGAACCTGGTGTATCTTATGTCACAGCACAAAGAAAAACAAGTGCCAGAAAAAGTACCAGGCACGAACAACTGAGAGAGATATATCATGAAAAATACAATTAAAAGAAATCTATAGGAAGGCTAGAGCCACATCAAATGGGATCTGACAGGTAATCATGACCATGCTTTTTCTTGATTTCTGCACCAAGTACAGAGAAGACATGCTGGAATTCTAAAATAGGGCATTCACTCAAGTAAGTTTGCAGAATTTATAAGAAACAATGTTCTTGTCATGAAACCTCATCTACTTACCACAGAGATCAGGTACACTGCCAAGCTGACCAGCGTATGTAGCATTTGTTTATGATCATTTGTTTAACACCTGTTTGAAGTTATGATGGCACTGAAAAAAGTTACTTATGACCAGTCCTTGCACTTATGACTGTCATAGAGTCCCTGTGGTCATATGATCAAAATTTGGCTACTTGGCAACCAGTATGTATTTACAACAGTTGCAGCATCCCAGCTTCATGCAATTGTATTTGCAACCTTTCCTGGAAGGTTCTGACAAGCAAGCTGGGAGAAACCAGACTCACTTAAGAACATTTGCTTAACAATCATGGCAAAAAGGTTGTAAAGTCAGGCATGACTCATTTAACAACCAGATCACTTAGTGACGGAAGTTCCAGTCCAAACTGTGGTCATATGGACTACCCGTATTGTAAGCAAATTCAGTCCAGAAATGACCGATTCCAGCTTGTAATGGTGCTCCAGCTCACAGTCTGCCATAATATGCCAAAGATAGATAAGATATACCACCTCCCCCACCCCCACCCCAAAGACAGCTGGGTGACTCTGGGCCAGTTACTCTCTCTCTGATCTAGGAAGAAGGCAATAGCCAACAACTTCCGAAATTTTACAGGAACTTGTCCAGGCAATCACGAGGAGTCAATAATGATTTGAAGGCGTGTGTGAGTGCACACACACACATGCAATGACACTTCCGTCAAAAAGTAGAAAACAGTGAACAGTATTGGATAAATTTGTCAACAGATTACTTGGTTTTCCTCAATTCCCAGAGGCCGTGTTTGTAAAAACAAAAATACAATAAATATGCATGAGTCATTCACAAAAATTATCCTTAACTTGCTTCAGTGTTTGTATGATTTAGCATATTAATCAATCCCAACCTGTCAATTAATTTATGATTCAATACATGAGAATCCAGTAAATGTATTCATTCCATAGCCAGGCTATACAGTATTTACTATATGTACCCAGAATATCTCATAAAAGATCTCAATTTCCAGATGTTGCATTGCTCTGAATATTTTATTGATGTGTGTGTGTGCGTGCATAAATGTGTATTTTAAATAAAATCATCATGCCTATAACAATTTAATATAAGCACCTATTTTCCAAGGGGAAGATGGAATGTATTAACTGGGATTTGGGAAAGTGGGATAATTTTTTTTTTTACTTTAGGATGGATGAAATTGAACCAGCACCTCCTAAAATATGTGAATCATCTGTCTGTATCTGTGTAGCACTATCCTGATGAGTGACTTGACAGTCACAAAAATAAAAAACCATTTTCTAGGCCATCCAACCCAGTGGACCAGCCATTCTGCATTCCAAAAGTCTACAGAGTTACTCAGTGACCTCCGTACCTATGCGCTAGATCATGTATGAGTCTATGTGCTCTATACACAAGTCCTTATTGAGCGGACTGGTTTAATTACACAAGGCATATATATTCACATATCTCTAATCAAGGCTAGGAATATAATCCTATCCCACAACCGATGATCGATGACTTGCTGGTTAAAAAAAAAAAAAATCACAAATGGCCTCGCAAAAAACAAGTCACTGGGACGTTCAGAACCTACTCAAGTTAATTTGCATCCAGTTTTGCAGAATGCCAGGCTTGGGACTTTTACTTTTCCTAACAGACTTTTTTTTTTTTCCCCTCCCCAACTTCAATCTTTCTAAATTCTCCCCTTCAGTCCCGGACATTGGCGAGAGAAGTCAGTGCAGGGAGACAGGCAAGACTCAAAAGAAACTCCTGCGCCTCCAACTAGAAATCCCCGCATGGTCCACACCCCAAATTTAGAAACTGCAGACAGAGGCTGAGCCCGGGAGACACGCAAGGACTCAATTTCCCGGCTTCCACGGCAAGAAGTCCGAGTGCTCCTTCTGCAGCGACATCCGTGGCGCAGCAAAGAAAGCTGGTTTTATTCCCATTCCCCCCCCCCCCGGCTTCTTCCACGGCTGCCCGGGGAAGATCGCGCCTTGCCACCTTTTCTCTCTCTCTCTGTCTCTCTCAGTTCTCAAGCAGCATCCCCATCCCCGAGGACGCTCTGCCGAGTCACGGCGGCCTGTAGCGCGCAAGCAGGTCCCCACCTGGCGAGGCAGGATCAGGACGCGGCCGGGACGTTTGCTCCAGCCGACAGCGCGCTCTCGCCGCCGCCGCCGCCGCCTCCGAGGAGCAGAAGCGGGATGAGGGCGAGCGGCAGCGCGGCCCCTCACTAAGGAAAAGACCACAGCACGCCGGTCCCTTAAGAAAGGCGAGCTGAGGCGGCAAGACCCTCGCAAGCGGCGGCCCTTCGGGAAAGGGGACCGAAAAGGGTCCCCCGAACAAGCGGAGGAGGGCCATGACGGGGCACTTTCCTCCTCCCCGATGCCCGCAGGCGGCGGGAAGGGGCTCCCTCTTGTTGTTGTCGCCCTCCCCAACCGCCTTCCCTTCACTCACGGCGGTGCCGGCGGCGCGGCAACGGCGGCTGGCTGGCTCCGTCTTTGCCCTCCCGCCGACCGGCCTGACTTCTTACGATAGCAGAGGCGGCGGCGGCTCCTCCTCCGAGTCCGCACCGACAGGGTCGGCTTTGCGGGGAGGGGGAGGAGGCTCCCACGCATGCGCCGCCCCCTAAACAAGCACAGGATGGCTAGGCCTCATCTTCAACCCCGCCCTTCCCGCTGTCATAGCAACCACAAGGGGGGAGGAGGACGAGTGATTTGCTGCTGCTCCCATGACAACCGAGGCGGGAGAAGTCCCGCCTACACGCTGCCCTCACAGTGCCCATCTCTTCGCGCGGTGTCTCTCTGACAGCTCGAGAGAGATCGCCATCCCGGTTGTGGCAAGATCCCTCAAGTGAGCCCTTGCGCGCAGGACGAACCCGCTCTTGTCTTTTGTAGCCACCTCTTTTCGGTAAAAGCGCTTCACCGTGATCCGAGCCTCCTTTTCTCTTGCGTTTTAGCAGTTTTTCCACGGATTTAAAAAAATAAAACACCGAGAACTTGGGAGTTTTGTACTCCTGACACCGTCTATTTTTTTAAAAAAAATACTTCCAGACTGCATAACCCTGAAAAAAATTATCTTATTGGAAGATATATACTCTGTCTATTCAACAATAGTTGAAGCCGCCTTGGAAATTGTAAATCCTCAGTTTGAGAGATTTTAGTTCATTGTACTGCAGTGGGCATTGTAATGCAATAGACAAAATACTTCTGTATACTGTATGCTTCTGTACATATGTAAATTCTATTGAAATCATGTTCAGTTCATCCTATAAGTTATGAAATGCTGTCCAAAGACATGGCTTGATTTAGGCTTAGTACACCTTGACATCTGCAGTATCTTTCTTGGCTGCTAATGGGAACCTCTTTCGGAAGCACCAGCCACTGACCTACAAACATTAAAAGAAAAATTACCAGCAGCCTAGAGGAATGTCAGATAATGTTCTGTCCTTAAAAATAGAAAAAGTGGAATTAGGATATGTCATTTCAAACTTGGTAAGAGCAAAACAAGACCTATGCATGGCTGAAGTTAGAAACAAGAGGAAAACAAGTTGACAAGGAAAAAGGTGGATCTTCATAAAAGCCAGGTGATGATTATGATGATAATGTTTCATGACATTCCCCTCTGTTAAAAGCCTTTTGACGAAACAGCTCACATTTTTTGCCTTTTAAAAGAACAATTGTAGAAACCTATGTTGCATACCAATGCCAGGGTAGAATAGCTCCCACCTGATTGCCTTAGGAATTCTGGGCATTGTCGTCCCAAAACATCTGGAATGTATCGTATTGAAGGCTGATGTATTACATCATAAACCATGATAAAATAAAAGTTTTTATAAATTATTCAGATATTAGTGAAGTCATGCTAATCTAATCCTGTTAACCTTTTTTTTTGGGACAGGACAGCTATCTTGGTTGAGAAAAATAACAAAGGATTTTATATTAACCATTTCACTGGAAGCCAATGCTGGAAGGACCAACAATTTCATATTCAGAAAGAAAATTATCAAGACTGGTACAGGTAGTCCTCGACTTAACCACCACAACGGGGATAGAATTCCCTTTCTAACTGAGGAGGTTAAGTGAAATCCTGGAATGCATTTGAATGAAAAGGATGGGCCTGGTTTGTTAGCCCAGTTTTGCAAACTAGCTTTTTGTCTTCTGCCTGAGTTTTGCATTCATTTGTGGGATTAGGGGATAAAAGGCAGGGAGACCCTGAGTAAATCTACAGCCTCCAACTCTTTCTCCTCTTAGTAACATTGGAAACAACACAGGTCCTTCCTAAAAAAAGAACGGAGTCTGGTCATTTCTATTCTCTTGTAATTTGAGCTCTGAGATATAGATGGAGCTGGAGCTTTATAGAGCCTGGATAACTCTGCAGACTAAGCACTGTAATTTAACACCAGCTGTCTGCAATTAAAGCAAGTTCGAATCTTGCCAGGCTCAAGGTTGACTCAGCCTTCCATCCTTTCTAAGGTAGGTAAATTGAGGACCCAGTTTGTGGGGGCAATAAGATGACTTTTGTATAAAATATACAAAAGTATGAAGGCTATTGCTTAATGCACTGTAAGCCGCCCTGAGTCTCCGGAGAAGGGCGGCATATAAATCAAATTTTAAAAAAACTAAACTAAACTAAAGACCTAGTTGCCCTGCTCACTTGAAACACAGCCACCAACACTCCTGGTGCAGAGACAATAGAGCAATGGGATCCCTGAATAAGAGTGGAGGAGACAGTCATACTATCTATACTTCTGGAAACAGAAATTGTGAGAAGCAGAATATTCATCCCTCATGCCATCTCTTCATGTCCCTTTTATCACCAATAAGCACGGCAAAACAAAACTGAACAGAAGGGCAGTGTTAAAAATCAAGCCCTGGTTCTTATCTAACTCAGGTAGTGCATCATTAAATATCTGTAGTAGAAGATAAAAGCATTCTCTTCATTAAGACCTGGAAGGCAACTGCAGTCCTCTCTTTTGCCTATCTACACCAAATAGAACAGGAAGAATGTTTGTGTCTGTTTTCTCTACAATCTTGCATGTCCTTGGGCATGGTTTTCCCGTCAATATTTTGAGATACCAGGAAAATACTTAACCTTAAATATCTCCATTTGAAAGAATACTCAGAAGTGGTGTATATCAGCCTGTTTCTCTCTTTCTTGAACAACAGATCTGAGTATAAGTTACCAACACTGGAATTGTTTGGATTCAGTCTCCAAATAGTGCTTCAGAGTATGAAGGAATACAAACACCACACTGTCTAAAACATATACACAGATGCAGCTGGTCCTGAGCTCAAGCAGTTTCCCTCTATAGTTGCTGCAGGATCCTGGGAAAGCATGAAGCTACTTTAAGGTGTTGCAGATAGGAAACAGGTTTGCAGCCCAAAGCCTGTAGATTACAGACAGTGCATAGCATAGCATAGCCATAGCATTCAAAACAGAGGTGAACACTATTATTAGAGAAAAAGTTACAGCAGCAAGAAAAATGAAGGAGGTTGCCTGATGTTCGTAATGAGCTGGCAAAATTACGTTAATGTCGTTCGATGGATCAGTGAGACAGAATGCTGAAAAATATGCTTGCTTCATGGAGATAACGTTAACCTGAGTAAGTTTGGAGGCAAATATATCAGGTACACTGAAAGCTGATGGATTTTCCAAGTTTGCATGGAGTCACTGTGACATTTTATTAGGGCTGTCATCCCCAATTACAAATATCTAGATGACCAAGCAGATGGGACCAAAACATGCAAAGTTTTATGCACTTCTTTGCTATCATTGATCATCTTTGGGTATTTGCAGCCCAGATAGGCTAATCCTGATAACACATCCTGATAATATCCAGATAACAAATTCTAATATTGCACATGAAAGCCATGGTGGCACAGTGGTTAGAATGCAGTACTGCAGGCTACTTCTGCTGCCTACTGGCTGCCTGCAATTTGGCAGTTCGAAGCTCACTGGGCTCAAGCCTTCCATCCTCCCGAGTTTGGTAAAATGGGGACCCAGAATATTGGGGGCAATATGCTGACTCTGTAAACTGCTTAGAGAGGACTGTAAATCACTGTGAAGTGGTATATAAGTCTTATTGCTATTGCTATTATACTTAGAACTTTGAAGAAATGCCAGGGCTGATAATGGAGTAAGATTACAATTGTTTCCATGTTGAACACATCTACTTCTTTTCATGCTTAGGAAGAAGCCCCTGAAGCAATCTGATTTCTGAGAGGTATGTCTTATGCTCATCCACTTTATTGAAAGAGGAACAATGGACAGAAGAAAATTGCTGTTATTTAGTGACTTCTCATGATGATTGTGAAGAGCGAGTTTAAAATAAATATTTCCTGAATGACAGGCTAACACAAATGTATCCGGTTACAACACAGCAAGCATATACAACTAAGCTGCTAGACTTTCACTTCTATGAATTCAAGTTGGAGGGAAATGGAAAGGTCAAACTTGGTATAGAGCCAGATTTGAGACACTCAAAGTTCAGAGTTGGTGAGCTTATCTGGCAACGGGGCAGCAACACTTTTCTAGATGGCTATTAGCCTTTAAAGGCTAACTAGGAAACCAAAATCATGTGGACCAATGTTACTTTTATTGTAAAGTTATACTGACAGAATCTTGCAAATCTGAATGTGTCAGCACAGTCCCACCCTTTACTTTCGTGTGAACTAAGGAAGGGACTGTCTGAGTTGTTTATGCATTCTACAGTTTTGCCCCAAACTTAGATTCCTTTTATCTGGCCTTTGCCTTAGTAGCAACTCTTCCTCTTGTAACAAATGAAGGCAAATATGTGTCCCAGGATAATGTTGCAGGATCCACCCTGGGTCAGTCACTGGGACCAGAGGTTTTGTCTCCTTTCCTGCTGGTGCCCATCCTCAGGGAACTTCTCTGTGTGCTTTGGGCTGTTCTGTGTGTGGTATTTATATGGTGCCTGTTGTGTGTAGCTTTTTAGATGTAGATGGGGGAGTTGATGGGTGGCTATTAAGTCCTTGGTTGTTGTTTTCTTGTGCTGCCAAGCCACTGCCTCCTAAGTATTTGATAAGATGGGGGTAAATCTTCCTCTTGTCTCTCAAGGCCATTTCTCTATTCTTTACAGTGGCTGAATTCATAGAATGAGATGGAGTAATGCTACATCAGGAGCCTTACAGGGAAACTGAAAACACTGGTGCTGAGCACCCAGTTGCTAGGCTGAATACATAGAAAGGATGGAAAGAGTTCATTAACAAGACCTACCCAGACCTGCAAGCTTTAGCTGTCCAAACACAGAGAGCACTAATCAGGGTAGGCCTTAAGAAGTACAAAAATATGTGAATGAATGAGAATACTTCTGAATTCTTTTATTTTCCTATTTATGTTTCTTTGAATTTTCCATTTGGCATTCTTTGTTTTGCATAGTATAAAACTTGAACATATAAAGTGCTAGGCACATTCACACAGTATGTTACTTGGTGGTGAGGTAGGTGGGGCATAAATTTAATAAAAATTAATAAAAATATGCAGTTTGGTTAGTATTAACTTTGGATTTTTTGTCTGTCTTAGTGTGTACATGTTTTATTTGATTAGATTATGGTTTATTGTGTTGTATACTCTCAGCAAATCGATTAATTCAGTAATCTAGGTTAAATATTTTGTGACTACAGCCATTTTGTCATTTTATGGTGGGGAAATAACCTTTAAAATTGGAGGTGGGGGAGTGTTTACTGTTTGGTGATGGAAGGTAGAGATCCACATAGACCGATTGTATAGAGATCTTATGCTTAGTGTAGCACAACATAGATAGTTCAGAGAGTTTTACTGCCTTGGTCTGCCCTTGGGACTCCAGAATATTTCATCATATGGGACTCCAGAATATTTATAAAAGCAGAACCAGTGAAATTTAAACCTAAGGAAAAAAGAAGAGAAAGTGAAAGAAATTTCATGCCTTTCAATCCCAAAGAGGCAGTATTCGTAGGACTGAGACCGTTATGTCCCTGATGAACTCGGGGTTCTGTTTCTAGTCACAGAAACAGACTCTTAACTTCCAATTATTAATGAATAATTTAGCTGCAGTCTCTCACTTGGATCTGCTTAGAGGACTTTTTGATGTTTTGTGCATACACGTTTTCTTTTATAGTTATGTTTCAGAATAAGCCAGACTCCCTCTTAATTATGCTATTCTGATCATATTTTAAGAGCATGCCTTGAGAAAGCATACAAGTGCTGCTTCATTTTTCCACTGAGGTCTCCCATTCCTTCTTAAGAGTTCATATCATGGAAGGAGACGCTCTATGCATGATCTTCTAAGGGCAGGAAAGATAGAAGGATGAACACAATTATAAATGCTGTGTTTTCTCTCTAGGAAATGAACCATAGAAAAGAAAGTTCTACTGAATTCATCAGACCAAAGCAGAGCCAGTGAAAGGAGCAGCAACCTTTCTACAGGACAAGCTACATATAGTTGTGTGGTATGTGAGTTTCTGAATATAAAGGTGATCAGCTTCTGCTTTCTGCTTGAAATCACTCAATTTCAAAGACACTTGCACAATTTGGCTCAGTGTGTGGAATGCACTTCTTTGTTCCCAAGTGTCTGGGGCTCCACGAGACTATAAAAAGCACTGTTGTAAGATACGAAGATTTTCTGAGGCTGCATTAAGGCAGAAACTTACAATGTGCCATGCTACAGGCTTTCCTCCTTGAGAAGAAACTATCTTGTCTCTTCTGTTTGAGAGGACTGAGGATTATTGAGTCTGTCATTTGCACCTCTATGTCTGGTTTGGTTCTGCAACCCAACAACACAGACACAGACTTCAGAGGATAATTAGAACTGCAGAAAAAACAATTACTACCAACCTGCCTTCCATTGAGGACCTGTATACTGCACGAGTCAAAAAGAGGGCTGTGAAAATATTTACAGACCCCTCACATCCTGAACATAAACTGTTTCAACTCCTACCCTCAAAACGACACTATAGAGCAC
Organism: Pantherophis guttatus; assembly: GCF_059756535.1. Lineage (NCBI taxonomy): Eukaryota > Metazoa > Chordata > Lepidosauria > Squamata > Colubridae > Pantherophis > Pantherophis guttatus. The sequence goes on along the minus strand of NC_142063.1, from coordinate 323,188,087 downwards.
TGCACACCAGAACAACTAGACACAAGGACAGTTTTTTCCCCGACCGCCATCATTCTGCTAAACAAATAATTCCCTCAACGCTGTCAAACTAGTTACTAAGTCTGCACTACTATTAATCTTCTCATTGTTCCTATCACTAATCTCCTCCCACTTACAACTGTAACCTTGTTACTGGTATCCTTAAGATTTATATTGACTGTTTCCCTATGACTACATTAAGTGTTGTACCTTATGATTCTTGACGAATATATCTTTTCTTTTATGTACTCCAAGAGCGTATGCACCAAGACAAATTCCTTGTGTGTCCAATCACACTTGGCCAATAAAGAATTCAATTCTATTCTATTCTGTTCTATTCTATTTCTATTCTATTCGTTGTAAACCCATCATCAATTTTTACCTTATTTACTTGGGCAAGGGGATCTAGTCCCCTTCCAAGGCCATTACTACAGGGCAATCCCAGATGGGAACCTTAGTTATTTTCTGAGGGGAATGTTTGAAAAATGCCAAGCAATCAATGAATACATTGTCCAGCCTGGGAACTGATAATTATGAATCAAGTGGTCAAAGTTTCCACATCTTAAGGAATTTTCCACATTAAGATATACTTGGGCGGAGGACTGGAGCAAATGTCTACATGAGATTGTAAATCAGTGTTGGAGTATGGATGTGTAGAGAATCTGGTTTAAGAATCATTTCCCTGATCTAGTACCCGTATTGACAAGATATTCTGGATTTAATTGGACAAGCTTAGAAACTGGCAATACTAGATTGACAAGAGAGCTTTCAGGCTGGCAAAAGATCTGCCTCTATATGTATATGAGAGAATAACAGAAATTAAAATGCAAATATATTTATAAAATTCTAAACGGCATGAATTATTATTTGAAATATTACCATTTACCACATGCCTACCCAATTTTAAATTATTATCAAGAAGTTTTCCTCTTGATTCGCTACCGCTTGAAATGCACAAGTCTACAGAAAGTGGTCTAGATTGTGGTACTATGTTAGTGGTGATCTGTTGTTCTTAAAAAAAGTACCCGTTTTGATTGTTTTGGTGTGAAATGAAGGCAGTTTCAAACAACTCCAAGATTTTAGCAGGTTGCTATAGCTGATGCTTCGATAATTATATAATGTTTAAGCTACATCAATATTAAGGCACCAGAACTTGCAGCACTTACCAATTCACCCCCAAATGCTAAAGGAGCTCAGAACTGGTTGTTACTTGGATGGAAGACCACCAGCAGGAAATCTTAGGAACCTAGGCTACATTGGGAAGAACATTCTGGCAGAAGGCAGTGGTGAACCACTTCTGTAGTCATTAAATATGTTTTTCTTTTTTAAGGCTTCTTCCAACTACAGGTACTAAGTGTCAGGTGCATGGTTTCCATGTTGAGGTTCATCTTCTCCTTCCCTGCGATGCCAAAAGACTGCTTCTGAAGCACAGACCCAAAAGCTTTGTATCATGAGAACAATCTTTAATGAGGAAACATATGCACTGCAGGTGCTAAAACAGTCATTACAAGACTATTCCAACATGTAACAGGGCAGGGCTGGCTGCGTTCACAAGCCGAGTCCTCCATCGCGGTCCTGGGAGCTGAGGACTCCGTCACGCCTGGCCACCCAGCTTCATATACCTATGGGTACCAACTATTGAGGGAAAAGTGCACAAGGAACAGTTCACATTTCACGCTATTTCAGAGGGAGGCATTAATGGGCCGAGGGTGGGGAAACGGAGGCTTCATGAGCCCCAACAGTCAGCCAGGTGGGAAGGTTAGCACCATCAGGTTGGGAGAGGATTGGAAGGAGGTTTCAGAGCACACATGCTTCTCTCAAGATATCCTCTGGCTTGAAAGGCCAGTGAGTAGTTCAGACAGGAAATCCCTCCATCCCTCAACATGGAGAGGAGAAAGACTCTGTCTCACTGAGTATTAAAGGAATCCTTTATCCCCAAGCTCAGAGTAAAGAAGGTGGCTGGTGTGAGAGGATGGAGAAAGCGGATTCAGCCAACCCACACCAATCCCTTTCTGTTGACGGGGCTGATGGGAATCAGTTTCTGCTCTGGTAGCTCCTCCTTTGCAAGATGAGGAGAAGAGGCACTAAAGGGATGGGGCAACTAGGTTCTGCTGCTCTTTCGCCTTACCTCCAGGCAGTAGGGGTTAGGATTATGGTCAAGAGGCTGATACACTTGAACAGAACAAGTTCTCTCCCTGGACAGAGACGTCTAAGAGATTGGGAATAGAAAAGCTTCAGGATATTCCAGTACTTTAAAAGAAAAAAAAAAGCTACAAAGAATGAGCCATGAAGACAGTTGCTGTTTGATATAGGCCAATGGGAAGAGTAAGACAAAACTTCTTGGCTACTATCCTCCCCCCACTCTAACCGTAGACTGTATTGTCCTACAGGAGCCAACAGGACAGCTCTTTCTCCTATAACTGAGTGTGTGCCCAACATTCATTTTTACTTGGGATACAGAAGAAAAGGGTATCATTTGAACTTGGCCATCTTTTATACAGTCCTCTCAAGAGCTTTCAGTTGAGAATATGTAGCAAACCCAAACAAAGGGGCAGAAGCTCACAACTGTTAGCGACATTGTCCTATGAGACAACAGAGATAAAGGAGGTTTGTCTACCCTTGGGTAATTCTTGGCTGACCCTCTTCCCTTTGCACAGTAAGTACAATGCCTGAATGGGGACCTCTGTCCTTCAACCCAGCTGAGCCCCACCCTAGCCTGGCCCACACACCTCCCCCTTCTATCCTACTGCTAGCACACAAAGCACCTTTATTTCAGTATTTTTTTCCACGTGATGCACAAACAAGTCAAAATGTCACTTATCCAAAAACCCAACGTGCAAAACAGAAAGGAACCGGCACAGACAGGCCCCCTTGGCCCTGTCCCCTCCCCAGGGCTGCCCCCTCTTCCCCCACAGTACTTGGGGGAGCTCCCACCTTCTCTAGGAACAAAGGCAGGTCCTCCCTCGGTGCATCACCCGGCACTTAGTGCAGCTGTGGGGTGAGGAGAGGGATAGGGCCCTGTCGTCTCATTCCCAGAGGGGAGCAGGTGACTCCGCAGGGCATGGCATTGGGTGCAGGCAGCAGAGCGCTTGCCCGTGTCAGTGGCTCCGGTGAAAAGTGTGGCTGCCATGAGCTTGCAGGGTGTTGGTGGCAGCCAGGCAAGTGGGGGTGGAGATGGTGTCCTTAGTTGGGGGACAAGTCTGGAGGGCAGCTACCAAATGCCACTAGACCTGCCTCCGGGGGGAGCGAGAATCCGGGCCGAAGCTCGCTTTGGAACATGGTCATCGATTTGAGAACCTGTGGCAAAAAAAGGAGACAGAGAAGGTGCAGGGTCAAAAGCAAACTGGCAAGGAGAAACCACATCCTATTCATCCTGTCCCTACAGGATCATTACAAAGTCCAGGAGAAATATCACCCTGCATTTATCATTTAATTTTTGTAAAATAATTTATTTGAAATCATCTTCAGTAGAAAACAAAATAGGACATGTGTGAATGAAAGGATAGAGATGGGTTGGCAGTCTTTCAGATTAGCTTTGCACAGCAGATACTCCCTCCTGTGATCCATGAAGAGTGATTTCAAAGAGTTCCTTAACATTATTAATAAAGTTTTGTGAAAGTCCACAATTCTTGATTGTGGAATTTCCAGCACCCAGCTCTGTAGAGTAGAACCCATAGATTCCCCCTCCCCCAGTTTCATCAAAAAGGTATTGCAAGTAATATATATGATCTGGAATTGGAGGAACTCTCTGTGATTCTCTTGTCATGGTCAGATCATGACCTGGTAACCTTGCTGACTAATGGACCCAGAAAGGTTCCAGAGGGAGCCAGGGGTTGTCCTAGCAGTCTACTGCACTATGCAACTGAGACCTTAGAGCCGCTTGGAATGAGAAGGCGGTTTTGGCCATGGATTGGATTGTACCCATGTGACCTCTCCTTCCCATGGATCCCATTGCGCTCTGTGGTTTATGAAGGAGCGGAGGGAAATGAAATGAGAGAAGACAAGGCCGCTGTAGGACACCGAAGGATTAATTCAACCAAACAGGGATAAAAGCCTCTATAGAGGCCTATCTTGTGGTGGTAGGGGCAGTGAAACAAAATTTCTCTGCCCTTATTGTGTTTGTAGACTGCTGTCGAGGGGCCTTGTTTTGGGTGACCTGAACCCTTCTGGAAAAGGGGAACCCAGAGATTAATCAGCAAGATTGGGTGAAAATGACTCAGATTCATTCCCAGTTAGATACCAGCCTTGGTGCAGATCTGATGGAGATGCCTAGGGCATAGTCTTTCTTATTCTGGGAATAAAAATCTGTTGGTCCTGAGGAAGAGGACAAGGACATTTTAACTGCAAGATCAGCCACCTGATCCCTCCTGCTGCACCTGCCCCTCCCATCCACCCATCCCATCAGGTACAGCGGGGGGCTGCTGGGTCCCATCTGCGAAAGAACTCCCATCAGATGGGTCCTAGAGCCTTTTCTGTTGCAGCACCTGCCTTCTGGAACACCATCTCTCCTGAGGTTAGATCAGCCCAACCTTTATGGCCTTACAGAAATCCCTCAAAATGTTTTTTTTTCCAGCTAGCCTGGGGACCCCTGGTATAGTGTTGTCTACATTTTACTGTTTACATTTTTCCACTTGTGGCCTTGTTTTATCTGTGTTCATTGTTTTGATTGCTTTAATTGTTCTTAATTGTTTTAACTGGTTTGCCGAACGTTTTTAATTATTGGTTTTATTGTACACCACCCAGAGTCATTTCACGTGAGATGGGCAGCCATATAAATTTGACAAATAAATAATCTGGAAGAGAAAGAGATGCGCTGAAATCTAATAGGCACCATAAGCAGCATATTGCAAATAGTTAACCTGAACATTTTATTTTGTATAAAGAACCAGAGGGAAACCTGAACAGTGGCCATAGTCTAAGTGATGGTGAAGGATAAACTTGTTTCTCTTTTCCGGCCTACCTAGGGACTACATCTTGGAAGCAATTTATATTTTGATTAAATATTAATGGGACGTTTTTATGTATTAAAAATAGCAGCTTTAGAGAGATTTTTGTTGGAATATAACAAGAAATGAGATAGTAACGTCTAAACAATATTAATTGTTATGAAAAGACCAAATAAGGTCAGATCTATTAAGAGTTTGGATAGGACTCCATCAAAAATCCCAAGCTTTTCAAAAACTGAAAACATGCTGGGAAAAAACTAATATTTTTTTTACATAGTTAGCAAAGAAAGTACATAGATGTGTCCATGAAATCAGCAAAGAACTGAGCTGGAATTGAGGGAGTCTTTATTCTTTTAGCAAAAGGTGATGCAAAAGCAGTTTCTTCCATTTGTGTAATTAGTATCGTGTGATGTACTCAGTTATTAGGCTTTCCGAGACACGGGTAAAATAAGACTGCAGCCGTAATGTTTGGCAAGATCCCTTTATAATGAGCACAAACTACATCTTTGCTTTCCATTACAGATTATAAATCCAGACTTGCCAGACTGGACCATCTGGCTTCCAAGGAGGATTGAAAGAAAGGGCTTTTCCCAAAGCTGATGCTATTCTGCCTTTCAGTGTCCACAGTTGGTGGTTGTGCTGACTTCACTTCAGCTACCTTTTTCCTTTGGACCTTTTAGGTGCATATGATCCAGCCAGAAATGTCAGTTCCACTTTAGTTGTTCCGCGCATACCAGAAGGGGAGAGCTGAAGATGGCTCTCGGACAACCATCGCTTTACAGAGCTATAGCCAGTAGCACTTAGACTTATATATTGCTCCATAGTGCTTTATAGCCCTCTCTAAAAGGTAAAAGTAAAGGTTCCCCTCGTACAAATGTGCTAGTCGTTCCCGACTCTAGGGGGCAGTGCTCATTTCCGTTTCAAAGCTGAAGAGCCAGTGCTATCCGAAGACATCTCCGTGGTCATGTGGCCGGCATGACTAAACGCCAAAGATGCACGGAATGCTGTTACCTTCCCACCAAAGCTGGTCCCTATTTTTCTACTTTTTCTACTTTTTACGAGCTTTTGAACTGCTAGGTTGGCAGAAGCTGGGACAAGTAACGGGCGCTCACCACGTTACGCAGCACTAGGGATTCGAACCGCTGAACTGACTGAGCCAATCAGGATCAAATTCCTGGCAGAGAGCAGTTAGCCTGCAATGCTGCATTCTGCACCACGATGGCTCCTTATAGCATTGGCATATGTTTTCTTGAAATTTTTGGCTGGGGTCAAATAATATGGCAATCCTAAATGAGCAAAATTGGCATCTTCATGTAAGGTACTACGCTGCAACAAAATACATTTATAGCTGGTCCACACAACCTGTTAAGATTATAGCTGGATTTGTTGACTAGTGAATCCACAAACTCTTCAACCCCATTTTAGCTGCTGCTAGTGGACGATGCGAACATAGTCCGCTAGCCTTGGAAGGTTGCTAAGAAATGCTTTATGCAAAGAAACATACAAACCAGCTTGCTATTTTAATGCCGCCAAAATACTCCAACAGACTATTCTTTCTTAAGCTCTTGATTCAATCTCCCTACAGATAGTTGTAGTCAACTAATTTTATTTCTGCCTTTTCCTCTTTGACACATATTATCTTCCGCCTGGGTCTTCCAATCCTCCTTCTTGTCTCTTTTAGCCAATATACAGTAGAAGCCCTCCACCCCACCTGCCCACCCATGAAAAGCATCACACATTCTCTAAAAAAAAAGTCAAGACAAGACTAGGAACAGGCAGTGCAGGCATCAAAGTAAATCAGAATGGGAAGTAGCTGTTCAGAAGCAAAGGCATGGAAGGATGAAGGGGGAGGGGGAGCTCAGGACCAGATCCCAGTCCTAACAGGAAGTCTGGTCCCATAGGTCAGCTGTATAAAATCAGCCAATTCTTCTAAGGAAGGACTTAGAAAGTAGCCCTGTGAAGATGCGGAGCGAGGAGGAAGCAAATAATACACAAGGCAAAGACATAGAGGAGGAAGAGAGTAATGCTGGCGACCTGAGTCAGAGGAGCATGAAGGGTGGGCAGGATCTGCCATTTTGCTATCCACCCCAAAGAAGACTTGCTCCAGCCCCCTCCTTACCGGAAAGGCTGAAGCCGGACTCGTGGAGGTCCCTCATGCCCCCATGTCTTGTGGCTGGCCGAGTGGGGGTGTCTGCAAGTGGTGTCCCCGTCTCTTTTTTCCCAGCGTGCACAACCATGGCTACGTCCCCCAGATATGGGGTGCGGTCCACGCCTTTAAGCTTTAAGCTCTAATTAAAAAAAAAATACACAAAATAAAAGTCAGCTTTGGCCCTCCCCAAAATACTATCTGTGGAAACTCATAATCTTTGGAGAGCCAGGCCTTAAGGAGTTAAGACGCCTAGTGTGAGAAATCCAGATTAATCTTTTGGAGTGGATGATGGGGTTAAGACAAGTGTGAGCAAATGGCCCAACCAGGCCTTCTTTGGCTGGATGAATGTTAGAAGCCAGCTGTACCTTTGGCCAGAACCTGACTTAGTCAGCTGGATCTTGCACATGCCTGATAGTTTTGGGATGGGTTTCACTTGGAGAGGAAATACTGCTGAGTTGCAAGAAACAAGCACTACCATGATGGCAGGATCTATGCTAGCTTCCTCAGGAAATATTTTTTCTCTAAGATCCCTCACTTTTACCTGATTTTTTAAATTTATTTTTAATTATGAAGAAAATTTATATGGCTGCCCAATTCACAGTACTTCAGGCAGCTTATAGAAGTACAAAATTAATTAAAGCCCATCCCTCTGGTGATAACAATCACTTGACAATAATTATTCTCCAAAATAAACACTTCTTATTCCCAATATATCTCTCCCTCTTCCCTTGAAATTGTCCCCTAGCTGATCCCACTCCCTGTTTCCATAACTGTATTTTTCTTTCTTCCTGCCTCCCCCCTTCCCATATGCAACATTTGATTTTTCCATATAAAATTAAAGCTAATTTTATGTGGTGGAGAAAGGGGTGACCAGGAAGAAGAAGGGTGAGAGTTCCCTCTCTTTTCCCTCCCTGTGATCATGCTAAGTTTGTTCTGCATTGCACAGCCTCATTCTTTGGATTTCTTCACTGCATTTCAGAACACCTGAATTTTGGAAAGGAAGTGAATTTTAGCTCTGTGTTTGAAGGAGTAGAACAGGGTTGTCAAACTCCCGGCCTGTGGGCTGGATACGTCACATGCTGGCCATGCCTACGCCCGGTTTAGCGAAAGGGAAAAAATGTCCCGATATGTTACGTGATGCTGCCATGATGACGTGAGTTTGACACCCCTGGAGTAGAACCACAGGGCACAGAACTCTGCCTCCTCACCTGAGCAATCAGAGAGATTTCAGAAAATCTAATCATGGTTAAAAGCTTGCATTTTATTTGAATAAATACTGATATTGGAACCAAGGGGCACCACACCAATCATGCCCATCGACCCTCTGATCTTCTGAGGATGTAAATCATCCCTCCCAGTGAAATCTCTTCCTCCTCTTGAGTCCTCCTTCTGCTTAGCAAGTATCTAGCGAATTCCTTTTCTCTCTTTCCCTCAATTTCTATCAACTCACTAACATTAAACTTTAACATTAAACATTAAAATCTGGTCATGGCCAATTTTCTTTTTGTAGGAAGAAGACTATAATTTTATTTTTTTAAATCCCTTGAGGTCACTTTCTGCAGCTGTTCAGAAAACGAGAAACTCCAGTGGGAAACCTGTCCCTCCAAATGGTTGTTTCCACCCCCATTTTCCTGAAATCAATTACTGTTCCAGAAACCAATATTCATAGTACTTCTCTAAACAGAACCCTCCTCATTGTGGAGAACTTGCTCTGCTCAACCATCTCCACTTCCCCCAAAACCATTCCTACTTTCCTTAGCAGCAGGAAGTGCTTTGGGTTCTGTCGAATAATTCACAGGTGATTTAGCCACTAATGTGTTATGGATTGTAATGTGTAACGTTTATGTGTTATGGATGACTACCAGTGTTAGGGGAAACATGCCTCCGAGAAGCATTTGTTGAGGAACATGATCCAGTAGATGTAACTGCAGTCATGGACTGTTGTGGCCCCCTTGAAGTTATTTAATTGGCTGCTGTGGGAAACTGGACATTGGCCATATAAGCTTTTGGCTTACTCTGTGTGTACTTACTGGTCTTTGGCCACTGATCCTTTAGTATAATAAAAATGCATTTTTATTTGCAATTATATTGCTCCATCACTATGCCTTTACTGTACCTTGTTTTGCAACCCTTACCTCATTTTCTATTACAACTGTTCACTATCCTAAGGGAATAACTGTCCTCAGATCATTTTTGTAATGACATCTTTATTCACCATGCACTTTTCTGCCCCAACTTTTCATATTGTTGCTCTTCTGTCATGCTGAGTGACTGATTTGCTACCGTACAGTGTGAATTTATGGAAAAGGGATAAGCAGTACAGTGAAATCCCTCCCAACCCCACTTAGTCACATGTCTTTTGACTGCCTTTTTCCTTGTCCCTTTTGGTACCTTTTCTCGCTGTACCAGTTTCTTGTACACAGAGTCTGGAAAGGAGCGGAGAGGGCAGAACTTCCCGGTGCCTTCAGCACACATAAAGACTCCATTCTCGTAGACGACACGCCCGTGGCTTATAGTAACCAGTGGTACTCCATGGCAGCGCATGTTCTCATACAGGTTCACATCACCACCCTGGACCTGGGTACTGGCTGAGATGGTCCTAGGAAAGAGCAAAGAGCAGTGAGATCTGCAGGGAACTGGCTCTACTATCTTAGCACTGACAGCATCTGGTCTTTTCCATTTCTAGACTCTCCTAACTCAAAAGAAAGGGAAGGCTGTCGATCAACCTTAGTTGTTTTCAAAGCATGAGGGTAGAACCACTCCAATGCTTAACAATTATAAAGTCAAATTGAGGCCATAGGGAATTCAAATAAAAGGCAACAACTGATTCCAATAATTTTCTGGAAACTTCTTTCTCCTTTCTAATTTTCCAAAACTCACACAATCTGAGTTATTAAAAAATGTAACACTGTTCCCATCATCTTTAATATCAGGAGGAACATAAAAAAAAAATTAGGGTCACATTAGCATTGCAGGAGCCCAAGTCAACCTTCCTCTCCTCTCTCAAATTCTTAATCAAAGAGTGAGGGCAGGAAAACTTGGGAAAAAGTTTATTTATAAAATGTGTATATATCATATTTATATTGTGCTTTATGGAAAGGAGAATCGTGAAGCAGGACATATTTGAAAGGCTCTCTGAACAAAGATATTCTAAGTGTAACATTCTGTTTAAGACCTTGCTAATGTATCTCTTAAAGCATGTTCTTTCTGACAGAGGTGAGATCTTTGCAACATCTACTATGTATTGGAGAAAGGTGCCGGATAAAACTACAGGTAAATAAATAGAACTAATTTTTTGGTCAAAGAAATAGAAGCCTTGCTTCGTTTCTTAAAAACCACGGAAAAATCTGAGAAGATTCTTACTTAATATGCTGGTTTCAGGAAGTTCAGGAAACCAAATCAGATCTTCCTTTCTATTGACTTAAACATCTGGTGAATTTCAAGGGGTCAACCTTTAACACCATTTGTCCTGAGAACTTATAAATGAAAAAGTGGCTATGCCTATAGAACATGTTTAATCAGTTCAGTTGAAAACTTAGATGGCTTAGCTAGCTTTTTAACATGACTTACTAGATCTTTAAAAGACACTAGATCAGGATATTCTTATTATGATTTTATATAACAATGTCTAGATATTATTATTTTGCTTTAATTCCTTAATTAACTGTATTTTCTATATAGAGTTTACTTCCAGTGTGATTGCACTGAATATTTCTTTTTTTATTCACGGTCCTTAAATTTAGATTATACTAACTGCTGCAAATTTAGAATAAAGCTCCGTCAGATGATATAAGAGGATTTAAGACTAAATAAATATGACACTTGCAGCTTAATCCTATTACTTACTCTTATTTAGATTTATTTTGTTTTTAATATCTTTCTTTAATAATGTTTATTGATTTTACATATTATTCTCATGAAAGCCATTGTATACATCTTAATTTAAGGAGAGAAAGGTGTAACAAATAAATAGATAAGTAAATGCAGTATTTTCCTGGAAAAAATAGTCAGCAATTCTGTCAAATGGAGTACCTCAAAGAAGAAACTTCATTTAATGGCTCCATAATCTAGTATCATCATTAATCTAGTCTGACAGTTTTCTGCTTTTTGCAAATAAACAGCCTGGTCTAACCTATTGAAACACCATCCTTGACACTGGACTAATTCATGTGAAAGAATCACAGGTTTCTGGCTGTATTTTGACTGTTACTGGAATATGGATTAAAATTCCGTTCTATCTGCAGCTAGGTCCTGGAAACCTTAAATAGATTAAACTACTTAGGGATTGTTTTTGAATAAGAAATGCTATACAAAAGTTTTTAGTAAAGTAGTTTTCAATTTATGCCACATAGTCGATAGTCTTCTGCTGTGCCAGTCCCCTGTCCTATTGATTGGGGAGTCCTCTTGTCTAGTGATTAAATTGACATAGGATTGGTTTTTGTATTCTCCATAGAAACACTAACTCAAATATTTATGGCATCAGGTCTTACCTTAATGCTAAACTATAAGGTTGCCTTGAGGGCAAATATTCTGCCCACTGGCTCTGCCTTTGAGGGGATCAGGTAGCAATTTTTTTCTGTGGCTTTATGGTTTTGTTATCTAGCATACTGAGATCCTGTGCTCACATGACAATGTGATGTGGTAATTAAAGTTTTGGATTGGCACCGGTTAGATCCAGGTTTTAGTCTTCTCAGTCACAGAAACTCGTTGGGTGACTTTAGACCAGTCACTTTTTCCCCCCAGCTAAACCTACCTCACAAGATTGTTGTTGGGGGGGCGAGGAGAATCAGGGGATGGAGTATTATGTATGCCACCTTGAATTCTTGAACGAAAACTGGGATATACATTGGTTAATGAAATGATGGACAGTTTGATCATTCAATCAATATTTAGATACTGTGGTTAATATCCTCTTTCCCAATACTTTACATGGCAGTTAGAAGGACTAGCACATGTTCCCAACTATCTATCCATTCATACCCTTGGATATTTCCAGTGGTATAAACAGAGTTAAGTCAGCAGTTGCAGCCACCTTGGGGTCCCTGGCACAAAGGGCTCTACTTGGATTTTCACTGTTTAAAAAGCTCCAAGGCAACATCTCCCCATACAGCAATCTAAACATCTTATCCTGTTCAATGGATTAAGGCTAGCGAGATAGGAAACAAGGTAAACATGGCAGACAATCTAGCCATCCTTTGCACATCTGAAAACTGTCAAAGTTGAGAAACACTGAATTAGAGGGACAGCAAATAGCCACCAAACCTCTCTTTTTCTCCACCTAACAGTCATCCAGACTCTTGATCTGGCAGCCCTAAACCTGCTGGTGCTATCCATTGGCAAGAGAGTGCCCTGAGTCCTCACTGCTGCCATTCCTCCCTGAAAGTGATTTTTGTGTATACGCCTTGGCATCAGAACCAAACCTAGTGGCTTCTCTCATGATTAATGTTGGGATGTCCCGCATCTGAAATTTGCACAGACATTTCTCTGTGCTAGGACTCTGGCTGTTCCTCTTTTCCCAATCCCATCTTCCCCAGTGCCTACTTGGTGGCCTCAGGGTCCCACACAACTACGTCTGCATCGGCTCCAGGAATGATGCGGCCCTTGCGAGGGTACAGGTTGTAGATCTTGGCAGCATTAGAGCTGGTGATTGCAACAAAGCGGTTCTCATCCATCTTGCCCCCTACCTGCAAAGGAGCAGAGTCAGAAGATTCAGTTCCTGCTCAGGATGAGGTTTAGAGTTATAGAGTGGTGGTGTTAAAGAATTTTATTTGGGTAAAGGGACTATATTCTCTGGGGGGGGGAAGGAAAATTGGTTCGGGGGAACAGGTAGTAAAAAAAAGCTACCGGTTGGTCCGAACCGGTATTTCCGACAATCAGCTGTGCCGCATGATTTATATTCGCTAGAAAGCAGGAAATCCTGCTTTCTAGCAAATCTAAATCGCGCGACACAGCTGTTCCCCCCTTCGCTGTTCTACTTACCTTGTTAAGCCTTCTTTTTCTGCGCAAAGTGCGCATTTGGCAAGCAGTGTGTATGGGCGCGTGTGGTGTGCATTTGGTACGCATTGTGTTTGCTATGTAATGCTCATGCGCACGCAGCGTGCTTTTGGTGTGCACTGCGCATTCATGCGCACGCAGCACACATTTGGCACATACCACACATGTGCAGGCAGTGAACCGATAGCAATCCGCGGGAGGATTTCACCACTGGGTAGGAACAACAACTGTCTGCTGTTTCCTGCTTACTCTCTTATATGAACCATCGCTTATTGCTCAATTCTTCATTTGCAGTTTATTTTTCCTCAAATGCTGTGTTCTTTTCTTCTTTTCTTTTACTAAGGCCCAGCTTTTAATTTGGATGATAAAATGATATGCAAGTGTGCAAGTATAGGGCTACAGAAGCCACTCAGTTGCCTCAGAGTGTGAGATGGATGGCAAATAAATTTAATAATAGTAATAATAGTTACAGGGAACTGCCTTTTCATGAAGATTGTGACCAAAGGATAGATTTGAAAATATCAATCTGACAGCCATTGTTCTTATGCCCATTGGGGACAAATGGCTTTGAAGACTGAGCTTGTGATGGAAGGAAGCTATAGAAGAATGGCATAGAAACACTAGGTAGGAGTCTGCTATACTATAAGATGAAAAATAGCAATTACTTATTGAATGGATTTGGAATCAGCCAAAATACTCTTGGGTGATTGCCAATAAAAGAAAATAATTCTTTTCTTTAATAATAAAATATTAAGAGTATAGTGGTTGCAATGTACAACTTGACCAGAGAGCTCCCTTCTAATTTTTGGACCAATCACATTTTCAGCCTGACTACTTCTCAGGTTTGTACTGAAAAAATTGAAAAGAACCAATTATATAAGCCACTTAAGCTGTCAGAGAAAAGGCAGAATATCAGTGAATGAATGAATGAAAATATAAACAAAAGCAGTAACAAATAAATCTAGCAGCAAAAAAAACAATCCAATAATAAACACTCTTAATAGGTGTTAGCATGTATTCATAAATAAAATTATTTTTATCAACTTTCAGTAATGTATGAAAGCACCTCAGACACATAGAAGATACCTTTTTCATATGGTAATTGGCTGCCTTCTCAACTACCAGAAAGAAAAGAAAGCAATGTAATTATCCTGAATAGGCTTCTTTTGAAAACAGAGAATTTCCTTGGGAAACCGAAGCACAAGACAACAGCACCTGATTATTCTTAATTTCCTGGAGTAACTCCCATTCACAACTCAGTGTATTTTTTTTTCTTAAATTAGAGAACTTAACAGAATTTAGCCATTGCCTACTCTATTTACAAAGCAACTTATCTTCTCTAAGAGTGAAGCAACGGGAGTTTGCCAACTGAGAGCCATTGGGAGGAATATATTAAGATAAAAATGGAGGCTGAGCATTAAATTTATGTGTGTAGCTGCAACTAAGACCCAGAAAAAAACACTCCAGAGAGGGAGAATGGAGTAAGAAACAATTTCAGGAAGCATAGAAAGAGAGGGAGAGTCATTTGAGCAACACAAATCAGATCTGGAGAATTTCCAGAAAAGGAATGAAATAAATCCTTACCAAAGCCATATAGAATCTTAGAGAACCTGTGTGGAAAACGCTAACAAATTTCTTAGATTTCTAACAAATAGTTCAACTTTTCTCCTTTAGGACTCTTGGTCTCCAGAACATTTTCACTTCCAGTTCTATAAGGAAGAAGTTATATTGCAAGTTAACTGTCATAAGTTTTAAAGATTATCATAGAACCACAAAATATGCTGTGGGTTTTTTTTAAATGTGAAGTCATAAGAAAGTGTATTCACATAATGTTCCAAAGGCTACATACAGTTCAGCTTCAGAGATACTTTCTGTAGATGACACTCCCCAATAACAGTACCACAACCAAAATGGCTCTCTTTCACGTCTTGGGTAACTGCATCTCTTTGGGATAAGCCATTCAGAAAAGTCCTTTGGAAATGAGCTTGAGTTGATAAGCAATGACAGGATTGTGAAACCGAAACAGTGGATTGTTACTGTGTAACAGGATAAATCATCTACCTCACAATCCAGCCTCCTCCCACATGATAGCCAAAAAGCTGAAGGAAGGCTGTCTTCCTCACTGAAAAGCTTGCAAGCCACAACTGTGCCTCAGAGCTTTTCCAATTAGTTGTGACCTCTATGTCACAACTATCACTGGCTCTGAGAACAGAAACTTCACTATTCATATCTAAACCGTAGTTACCTGGAGATTGAGTATTTGAATAGAAAGAAGAGCAAAGAAATTACAAAAATGTGGAACTGCTTCCTCAACATAGTATCAGGAAAATGGATTTTGGGGAAATTCAATACAAAAAAAGACCAGTATTCTCTCAATGTTAAAAAATGGATCAAAGGAGGTACAGATAACTATTGTATCAGTTAATTTAATTTTTTTCCTCCTGCTAAAAAGCATTAACAGATAGGTATCAGAGATCCAGAAGAACAAGTCCTGATGAAGAAAATCAGCCCAGCTTTTGAGAAGCTAACTCTTATTACACTGTTCTGCTAGATTTCTTTAGGCATATCAGTAAGTAAATAGATTGGAGCAAACTGATAAGATATTACATATTTGGAGTTTTAAAAAGCTCTTCACCAAAGGCTCCAATGAAATTAACCCATTGGATAAAAGCACAGGTCTTTTCATCTGGCTAACAAATAGTAAACAGAGCCTAGAAATAATTCTCAAAATAATCTTTCTTCCTAGGAAGATCTACATAAGGTGAGCTTCCACAAAGTTCAGCATTGGGAATCTGTTTTAGTATTTATTAGGAGTGAGCAGAAAAAAGGCAATTTTGTTGATTTCACAAGTAATTCAAGACAGAAAAATGGGGGAAAAAACAACAGATTACAAAGAGCTTCAAAAGGGTATCTTCACATTGGTTTAATGAGCTTTAAAATGGCCAATGCAGTTCAGTGTAAGTTAGTGCAAAGGGTTGCATACTGAAGGAAAAGCTCACAAGTCTGAATTAGCAAATAGTTACACAAAAAGGGTATCGCGTTTTATAGCACAGTGCAAAGTCCAACCCAGTATATGGCTGCTGCAAATAAGGTGAATTCCTAGGCTAAAATCTCTAGCAAAGGTACTGAAAATAAAACTGAAGTATGGTAATGTCCTTGTAGGGCTGCATTTGAAGCATTGTCCCATTCTGGTCCCTTTAAAATGACATCCAAGAACTGGTACAGAAACAGGCACTGAAAATGATGAATGGAGTAGCTCTTCTAAGAAGGAAAACTGATGGCTTGATTTTTCAAAAGAAGATAGGTACTGTAAGGGGTACTATACTATACTTCCATGTTGGAAGCATCAAAGTGCTTCTGTGGTGAAAGGGTCAGCCGGTGACATCACTGCTGCCCGGGGGATGCCCAGTTAAGGGTTCCTTTCATGTCCCTGTTAAGTTGTCCACTGAAGTGGTACCCATCTATCTACTCATGGTTGCCCACTTTCAAACTGCAGGGTTGGCAGGAGCTGGAGTGAATGAGAGCTCACCCCACCATGCGGCAGCAACCAGGTCTTGAATGCGAGCCTGCCGATCATCAGCCCTGTGTCATAACTACATGAGCTGCCATGCTCCTAGGTAAGAGATGAATGTGGTAAAGATACATAAAATTGGGTTTTTCATGAAAAATGTGGCTAGCAATTTTTTTTCATAATATTAAAAATTGGATCATCCACAGACACAAAAAATGATAATCCCATGATTTACTCCTGCAGAAATCTTATTTCTGAGATCAGTAAACTCTGCTTATGGGACGCGGCGGCTCAGTGGCTAAGAGGCTGAGCTTGTCAATCGAAAGGTCGGCAGTTCAGCGGTTCAAATCCCTAGTGCTGCATAATGGGGTGAGCTCCTGTTACTTGTCCCAGCTTCTGCCAACCTAGCAGTTTGAAAGCACGTAAAAAATGCAAGTAGAAAAATAGGGACCATCTTTGGTGGGAAGGTAGCCTCATTTTTTATTTCTCTACCAACTTAGTATATTTATTTCTCTACCAACCTTCCCTGCTCCTATTTAGGAAACCAGAATGGGCATCCTTCTTTCTTAACAGCCAAATTCTCTTTGATACCATTACTTACCACTCCACGTTCCCAGATGACAGCCATACGGTCCTGTACCCCACTGACTCCATGGGGGATCTTAGTGAAGTCTTCCTTCCCCATTGCCTTCTGTTTAGTGGTGAAAGGGCAGTGATCAGAGGCCACAACATTCACAGTGTCACTGAGGGGAAAGATAAAGGAAACCATAGGGTAAGTCTTAAGTACTGTTTGTTGTGCTGATATTTCACCCTAAATTTCACATGAGTCGTAGGGTTGAGTGGTCTAAAAATTTCATGAATGAATGAATGAATGGTCACAGACTTTCCCTTTCAGATCTGCCCTTTTCTATCCCTTTTAGATTACGTTGCAATTGGTTCTTCAGGTATTTACTAGAGTTAAGTAATCCAAAGCTTCTTACTTGGCAAGCAAACTCATGAGGTAGGCGGAAGTGTTTGTATCTAGCCGCAAGGGTGGCACCGTGACGTAGGCTGCTGCATGGGACCAGTCTTGGTGATAGTAGTGTAAGCCTGTTAGCGTAGTATGTGCTGTGGTGGTCTCTGCATACACAACCTTCCCTGCAGGTAAGAAAGGGGAGAAATCATTGACCCCCAAAGAGTTAGATCCAATCTTTTCAAAGAGTTCATTACCTTATAGGGTGATAAATAGATAAGGCGACGCATCAGTCTTTATCTGATATTGAATTATCTGCATAGAGTGAGTAAACCTCTGGTAAAGACTTTGAGGAAACTGAGCATAGAGATTGGAAGAGGAAAATAGCACTCTTTATAGTGCCACATTTAAATATATAGCTATTAAAATGTAGAAAAAGTCTTTGGAACCAGGATGGGGTAAATGGCAAGGTAGGATTCAAAGCCTTCTTTCCAGCTGTCTTAAAATAATAATAAACACCATGTATTTTGCATTAAGTCTTTGCACTCAGAATCAGAAGTTGGCTCTCACCTTGCATTTTGGCTGTAGCTATAACATCCCCGGCTGACATGCTAGAAACGTTGACCAGATAGACAGGGCAGTGAGTCTGCCAAAAGAGGAAAAAGGGGGAAAGCATCAGACTGAGCAGTGAACTAGGTTTCACAGTAGAATATATACAGAAGGGTGCAAAATATTCTAGCTTTTTGCAAGGAATTGGATAATGAAAGTAGCCTATGGGAAATTAGGGCTCAAGTGGCCTGTTGTAGAATGAGAGCAAAGAATCCACCCAAGAAATTTCCTTGAAAAGAATAAACTTGTAGTGGATATAAGGGCTCAGCCATTAGCTCTAAGGTGGGTAAATTTGGTTCCCCAGGGAAGAATGGGGAGAGCTGGCTCTTACCCGATTAGCAATGGTGATGACACGATGTGTAGCTTCAGCCTCTAGCTGCAATGAGAAAAGGACATGAGACAGTGCAAAATATAATGCATGTTACTTCTCTGCTATTAGTACCCCATGCGTGCTTAAAAACCCTACCACATCCCTGTCACTCAAGCAATGTTCAACTATTTTAAAGTCAGCTTGAACAATTGATAGCTTCATGGTAAGGTATTCTAACTACAATATGCCAATAATAATGTGCTATAAATAGCAATTAAGTCAGTGAGCAGAGATAATCATGTCGACTGGGGAGGGGGATTCCCCCCCTTCCATATCCAATCACACAGGTTCATGGGACGAGAGGAGGAGGAGCAATTTCTGACTGGAGGATGCATGAACATGTGTACATATATCACATGGCATTTTTACCTCTTCTGGTCGGCTGATCTCAATTCCCTCTGGACCAGTGATGCCCAAATCCAGAGCTTCTCTAGCCCCCTGTACAGAGAATCAGAACAAAAAGTTCAGGATTGAGAGAGCAGTATCCTTTTTTTCTTCTTGATGCTTTAATTACACATTTTGAAACCAACTTCATAATCTGGAATGCCAATGCATGATCTAAAGGTTGTGTGAAGTGTCTCCCACTTCACATTTTCAGTGTGTATGGTGGCTGAGATGGTGATTCCAATCCATAATTCTTATTTATTTATATTTATTTATTTATTTGGTTTATTTGATTTGATTTATATGCCATCCTATCTCCGCAGGACTCAGGGTGGCTCACAACAATAAAATATCTGAATAAAAACGTGTTAAAATACATGTTAACCCCCCCAGTCCAGGCTAAACAACCATGTCTTTAAGTCGCGGCGGAAAGTGCGGAGGTCAGGGGCCAACCGGAGTCCCAGAGGAAGTTGGTTCCAGAGGGTGGGAGCACCCACAGAGAAAGCTCTGTTCTAGGGGTCGCCAGTCGACACTGTCTAGCCGACGGCACCCTCCCTGTGAGAACGCACCGGGCGATGGGGAGCTGTTGCTGGTTGCAGATGGTCTGACAAATATCCTGGACCTAAGCCATGTAGGGCTTTATAGGTCATCACCAGCACCTTGAATCTCACCCGGAGGGCAACCGGCAACCAATGCAAGTCGCGCAGGAGAGGTGTAACATGGGCGTATCGGGAGCCACCCATCACGACCCGCGTGGCTGCATTCTGTACCAGCTGAAGCCTCCGGATGGTCCTCAAGAGCAGCCCTAGGTAGAGAGCATTGCAGTAGTCAACACGGGAGGTGACTAGCGCATGAGTGACTGTGCGTAGGGCATCCTTATTATATGTGAAAATAAAAAGAATGATGATACTGGATTAATGAGAGCACAACTGCATGGGTAGTGTAAATTGCTTGTGGAAATACATCCAATTGTTCAGATGACACTAATGATAAGAATGAGAGTATGTGTGGGACAAAGGCAAACTTTGCAACATTCAGAAAAGGATGATGGAGAAGATGATGTGCCCATCCAAACAACTTGCATCTTGGAAAAGTGGCAACGACACTTTGAGACTCTCCGCATTCATGAAAACAGTGGCACTCAGATCCATCTAAGGTGGCACTGTTGGACACACCCTACCATCCTCCAAAGCAGCTTACCTCAGCCACTAGCTCGCCATTCTCAGCATGAACACGTGCAATCGCTCCAATATCTTTGCAAGCACGGAACACCTGATAGAGCTCACTGTCTCGGAGCATGTACAAGTCTTTGTATGTCATGAACATCTGGAACGAGTTGACACCCTTCTCTCGAACCAAGGTTTCCATTTCTGATTTTACCTAAGATACCAGGAGGAATGGGGTTAAGAAAGAATACATTAATCACTATTTGTAATTTTAAAGAAGTCCTGGAGACAAAAATATCCTGTCCATCCACTCATAGACAGAAAGGATAGGAGAATACTGCATGTCTGAAACTCAGAATTCAAGGTCTCCAGGACTGTCAAATAAAAAGGTAAAAGATCCATGACGACAGGACAGAACCTGCATTTTAAAATTTGCCTTCTTGCCACCCCACATTATACCCTAACCAGCTCATCGCTAGCTCTGAGCAAGAAACTTCATAGCATATTGGTGCATAGTTAATTGTGTAAAATCACCCAAACTTTTGCTTCAAGGATAAAATTTTAAACCTTAGCTCTACGTATTTGCATACTAGCTAGACAAGCTCTGTGATACAGGAAAGCCATTGTAACTCTTGTTCAGGGGCCCTGAGTCACAATCTGAGTTTTTCAAGAATGTCCTTTCACAGGTTCATCTGCTCTGCTTGAACTTGAATGTTTCATAGGATGTTATAAAGTCATCAGCACAAAAGGTAGGATATAAAACAAATCATATATATATATATATATATCAAGTTACATGTAATTGTATATATGTATAATATGGTTGTCAATGGTTCACATGCAGCCCAAATGTCTAAAGGAAAAATATTACATGATATTCTATAATCACAAGCCCTAAAGCAGCTAGCTGCAGCATGCTCCTTCCTCCTCGGTCACCGTCACAAAAAGGACAAATGATAGCCCAGAAAGTTGTACAAGAGGGCTGAGCCTCCATAAGGGACATAGGGACAACTTTCCTTAGGATGCTAACAAAGTCTTTAAAACAGGAGTCCTGATACTGACAATATTTTTTAACCAACTTAGTGAAATGCCATATGCAAGGGAAAACCATGGTACAGCCTACTGCCTTGCAGAATTAGAAGCAGTACAATAATGAATGAACCTCCTAAAATGGGTAAATTGAGTAATTATGTAAAGTGTGCTATATAACAACAGTCACTAAAAAGCCATTTTGGAGTTACAAATTGAAGCATGAAGTGAATAAAGTGTTTCACATTTTTCTGCTTACTACTTCACTACTCCATACTAGTATTTCTCCATCCATCTTTTTCTAAATGTACTATACTACAAATGCATTGGAGTTCATGATTTTGGGAGTTGTACCCTGGGCTCAACTTGGAGAAAGCTCTTCCAAAGCATGTTTCTTCTTAAAAGCTTCTGGGACAAGACATAGAGGATAAAACCACCAGAGAAGAAAATTCAGAGCAGAGTGAACAGAGTGAAAGAAAAAGAGTTCAAGCAGAGTATTGTCAGAAACTGAGGGTGGTAGGAGGTTGGAGAAAAAAACGACTGAGCTGCAGAACGCAAACAAAAAACTACTGTATCCTCAATCACCCAACCTGGACAAGATGACCAGAGGATAGATGTATATAATCCAGTAAGCAGGGTCTGTAGTTCCTGAACAAGCTCCAGTTATTTGAGGCTAAATACATACTTTGTAAAAGGAACTGCACAAGGGCCTGAGTTGAAGTAGACCCCAGCAGATGATAACATGAGGACATGAGAATGGATGGAAACTTGTACGCAACATTGGCAGAAAGCTGGGCTGTTGGACGATGATGATCATTATCCTGGATGAACAGGGCAGGGCCACAGTTCAAGTTCAATTTTTGGTAGGATTTGACAGGGTACTGCCAGCTACTTTAGAGGGTCACTTCTTGTCAATTTAGAACAGTTTTAAATGTTATAGTATTAAGTATTATTTAGATTCCTAAAATCTTTAATCAGTATGCCCAATTATGGTTGTCGCAGCATGGAGAACCACACTGAAGGCTAATTCTGGAACACATATGACATTACAATGACATTACAATGCAAATCTTACATATTTGCATTCACATGTTGTACCTACACAGGAATCCAGTATTGGGTCTTACGGGTTCTTAAATACACAGATTTTAACTTATGGGTTAGAACTGCAGTCAGACCAAATGTGGTTTGCATCAGCAGCACACCCACTGTACAAAGACATGGAAGAAATTGTGTGCTTTTAAAGCAATGTTAATTCCTGGTGACTATCTAGATTAGTTGCTGCAGTTTTCTTGGCAAGATTTTCCATTGCCTTTTTTCTGGGGCTGAGAAAGTAACCCAAGGTTGCCCAATTGGCTTTGTGCCTAAGGTGGAATTAGAATCACTGCCTAAATATTATGCTTGCTAAAGAGGATTTTTGATCTAAAAAGATTGAAGACTAGTACCCTGTTTCCCCAAAAATAAGACATCCCCTGATAATAAACCCAAAAGGGCTTTTGAGCGCATGCGCTAAAATAAGCCTCCCCCCGAAAATAAGCCCTCCCTGACAATATTTAAACGCAGAGCTGGAAATCAGGTAAGACGGCAAGAGGAGCCCCAACTTGCTCCATATGCCCCAAAATAATAAGACCTCCCTGAAAATAAGACCAAGCACTTATTTCGGGGTTCAAAAAAATATAAGACAGGGTCTTATTTTCGGGGAAACACGGTAGTACAGAGGATATTAAACTAGACAATTTTTTTAATTGCTTCATATTCCCTACCAGGTTCATCCCTCTTACCTTAGGTGCCCACCAGGTGATGCCCATATGCAGGGCATAATCACAGCACACTTTTGGGTCAGCCAGGCTGCGACATTTCTCATAAGCATCAAGCAGGGAAATTTCTTTATCTGGAAGTACGTGTCCAATAACCATGGTGGTTCCCCCAACCAGGGCTGCCTACATATGGAGGAAGAAAACAACTCTTTAGAGATTTATTATATTTATATACCTGAAATTATTTCTATTCCTTTCTTGTATCATTTTTATAACTTTCAGGGACCTAAATATCAATATTAGTAATTATCTCATATTAGCAAAAGTATGGTAATATATTACAGGCATTAGCAACAGTAGGATATTAAATTATTTAAAAATCCTCCCAACACAAGAATCACATTATTTTAAATAACTGAACAAATAAAAAAGGCTGTTCACTTTATATTGAAAGTTTAGCCAGATGATACCAGATAAAGACTATATTCAATAGAGAATAATCACAACCCATCTTGCCTCCAACAGCAATGCAAAAAAAGTTTTTAGATAACCTTTAAAAATTTTCAGATACAAAAATAAAAACTAACAAAAACTAATAATTGACGTAGAAGAAAGAATGAAAAAAGAAGCAAAGCTAGAAGTGCAGAAAAAAGAAAAAGAAATACAAAGAAATGACTTTTATAGCAGGTACGTATAAATTTTAGTTATTAAACTCGTATTCTAGGTTTACTACATAACTGTCATTTTTTTTCTGTTATCTAACTTTTTTCTAACCATCAAATCCATGTCATAGTTTTATTTTTTTCTGCTTCATGTGAAATGTTTGAAAGTACAGGAAAAAATCTTTAGCTATTAAGATATTAATAGCTAAATCTTTAGCTATTTTTCGGTTTTCTGGCAGTCAGCTGATTTAGAAATCCAATGGGAATTTTGCATGATTTTAGAGGTGGAATGGTAGATTCATTTGTTCTGCTTTTCTGTTGATTTCTCTTCATTTCTTAAGAACAAACTATGCATTCAAAGAAGTCTTGAACAGATTTCTGCAGGTCAAGAAGTGCTATACAGAAAAGCAAAACATTTTTATTTTTATTTCTTTGTTGCTGGAGGTAAGCAGAGTTTGTATGGTTAGTATCTATCAGGAATGTTAGAGTTGTGTCATGCCTTAGATTTGGGGTTTGTGGAGGTAGACTAGATGGCCTCCAAAATCATTCTTATTAAATGTATTAGAACATCTCTGGTTCAGGCATGTCTCTAATGGGACATCATTGTTTATGTGAAATGTTTTTTACTAATTCCAAGAAGCCTTTAACTCTTCGTCCTCCAACTTTAGAAGTGATGAGATAGGCACTCAATGATGGAATGATGAGATAAGCACTCAATATGCTGAGAAATACTCTTTTAAAAGGCCAGAGATAGGTAGTTCTACTTAACAATCCAGAAATAGATAACGGGAAATCCTTGATTAAACCAAGCCTAATCAATTCAAAGAATAATGCCTTCTAGCCTCATCACCCCTTATGTCCCCAAAGTGTGGGACTACAAGATGTTCTAACAGGTCATGAGATATAGAGTGGAAGGAGTCATCCTTCAAGTACCCAAGTGCTGCCCAAGTGCTATAAAGAGTTTTAAAGGTTAAAACCAGCACTTTAAATGTACTTAAACTGAATTGGTAACCAGCACAGTATCTATGGCATTAATGTTACATGTTTCCAACACTGGAAATTAGCCTGCTGCATTTTGTAATTTTTATGTAGTCTTTCAAGACAGCCTCATGTGAAGCATCTTATTATAATCCTCATGGGTGGTAAGAAGGACACAAGTTAACTATGCCAGGTCCTTCTGCACCAGGTAAGACTGCAATTAGCATACCAGCTGGAGCTGGTGGTTCTTGCTTCAGTGATTAAGTAAGAACTGAGTGTACAAAACAACCCTCAATTTGCGAATCTGCTTCTTTACAGGTAGTACCTGCCCGAGAGATGGCTTTGGTTGCTCTTCCAGGTTATTTTTGTTGGGATTGGATGGGGTGATGTGCCTCTTCTGTTGCTTTTAAATTTCTTGGTGAGTTTTTTGATACTGTTGATATGAAAACATTGTGGGAGATCATGTAACAGTTTGAGGCGTGGTATCATTTCACTGTAGGCTGTTCTACTGGGGATGCCTAGAATGTATAGAAAGGCCTAAGAGGGAGAGAAGAGATCGAAATCGAAACAAAATGGAGTTGTTTTTGTATATCAGGATTCTCCAATATTAGCATGGTTGGAGAACCTGATATACAAATAACAACTCCATTTTGCTTTGATTCAATTTCAATATGTTCCCTCCCACCCAATTTCAATAAAGATAATCTGGAAGAACAACCAAAGCCATCTGTACCTGAGCTGAAGTCTGATTGAAAAGGGTCAAGATTTCTAGAGTGATGAGGTTTGATTTGCCACAATTGTCTGAACAATCCTTCTCACAAAAGGAAGGTTTAAGCCTGGCCGGTAGTCTTCTAGGAACATAGGATCCAGAGACGGCCTCTTCAAAAGGGGGCATACCACAGCTTCTTTCAGGGCTGCTGACAACTCCCCCCTCAAGCAAAGGGATAATTAACAATCTCATGAATACAGCAGTGACTTATCCTCCTTTCAAAAGCCAGGATATTAGCTGAACAAGGGCTCCATGTTCAGCAAAACAAATATTGGCAGGGAATCAAAAGGAGAAAGCTACTGCCCATATGCTTTCCTTTGGAACTTCCTGATAGGAAAGCTAGGCCGGAGCCAGCAGAGCTGTTTGGTAAAAAATAAAACCGCCCAGCTTCAAGGCCACTAGAGACCATGCCAAGAATCTGGAATCTGTTAATTTAAACCACTGCAGCAGGGCAATCAGCCGTTTTGAATGCCTTTGTTTTTGTCTGCAGTAAATAAATCTTATCTGAGACTTTCACGTGTCTAGATAAAGAGCTGAGCTGAAGCAGGAAGTATCTATGATTTATTGCTAGCTCCAGAGAAATACAGCTTGACAGCTAGGAACATCTGGCTAGTTTCTAGAAGAAACAGGATGTAAAGTTCAGATCAGAAGTAGGGATTTGAGATGCTAATGAATTATAATACATCTCATCCCTGACAAAAATGGATATTCTGACAGGGGCTACCAGTCCTCTCTCCCTGGACAAGGCAGATGTTTTATTGGCTCCACTATTACAAATTAAACATGCCAATAACCTATCTCAAATAATCAGAAAGTTGGTATAATATATGTTAAGTAGATATACAATAACTTACTCAAACAAAAGGAGTTGCTTTGAATACTGAATAATCCGTGTTTCACTGCCTGGATTTTTATGAATCCCACCCTGCCTGAGACCCAGGAGATGTGCTTCTACTAGGGCTAAACCACCATCAATCTGACCCGACATTGCAGGCAATTGCACATAGTGTCTCATGAGGACTGTTTTGAACAGAATAATTTCTGTCATAACAACCACTTCTGGTTTCTTGCCAGTCTAACCTCATTATTTGCATTATTGCTTTGCTCGGTTAAAAAAGGATACACGTACCTCATTCTGCTTTTGGGTTTTGCCTCTGCTTTAACTGAAACCTATTCAACAGGCACTGCAACCCCAGAAACAGTGGAGTGGAATGCTGACAAGCCCCAAACCCAATGATGTTGTGTGATGACATTTTAGGACAGGCATCAACATATACAGTATGGGTATGTGCGCACAAAAGCTGTTGCAGACAGGTTTCTACATTATCCCAGACCAGAAGAGAACAAATTCAAGACCAGGTGATAATTAAGGCGTAGACACAATGACCTCCTTATTATAGTTTCTAGGGATGCCTGTCCTCAACTTATACCACGAGTGGACTGATATACGAGGACAGGGTGTTGACAGCTATTTGTCTAAAATCTGCAGACAAGGAGAGTTTTTTAGGACAATCTCGGTTTTTGTCAGGAGATGGTCATCACTTCTGATTTCTATTGGCAAGCAATGTATCAGACAGGACTGTTTATTACTGTTTAACTTCCAGAATCTAACTACTACCCTATTTCCCCCAAGATAAGACATCCCGATAGTAAGCCCAATCGGGCTTTTGAGCGCATGGCAATAAGGCCAAGCACTTATTTCAGGGTTCGAAAAAATATAAGACAGGGCCTTATTTTCGGGGAAACACGGTAGCAACAGAGGTGGGTTTCAAATAGTTTTACCACCAGTTTGCTGCGCACTGAAAATGTGCGCACGCGCCTTCCATGCATGTGTTTTGCTCGCCTGCACGGCTTGCACGCGGCTTAGAAAACGTGGCTAAATAGGACAGCATCGCACCGGGGCGGATGGGCAGGCTCACCCGCAGGTCCCCACTATCACCTCGCCTGAACTGGTCCAAACCAGCTGAATACCACCACGGACTAGTAACCTTTAGTGTATATTTCTTCTGGAAGACTTCCAAGAAATTCCATGACTCTCCATTTCCATTCAGGAAAAAAATGGGACTGATAACTTCCTTCAGTTTTCTAAATGGAGAAACATGGAAAAGCTATTACAAATTGAAGCAGAAACCAGCATAGATACTGGGACAATGATGCCAAGAAATTAATTTTAGATCAGCATTATTTTGAATACAAGGCTGAAGCCTATTAAATATGATGTGTGAAATGAATTTCCCTCACTTATTAGGCTAGAGATGAAGTGAAGGAGAAATTTCAGCAAATACTGGGGAAAGAGAAAATGGAGTTAAAAAAAAAGAAGCTTAATGGTGTTTGGACCAGGCTGTAGCGTAGCAGCCCCAGTTATGAGCTGGACTTGTAGCTTATCTATCTATCTATCTATCTATCTATCTATCTATCTATCTATCTATCTATCTATCTATCTATCTATCTGTTGTTGTTAGTTGTGAAGTCATGTCCGACCCATCACGACCCCATGGACAACGTTCCTCCAGGCCTTCCTGTCCTCTACCATCCTCTGGAGTTCATTTAAGCTCACGTCTACTGCTTCAGTGACTCCATCCAGCCACCTCATTCTCTGTCGTCCCCTTCTTCTTTTGCCCTCCATCATTCCCAGCATTAGGCTCTTCTCCTTAGGTGCCCAAAGTATTTGAGGCCAGATCATCTTCAGGATCTGGCCTTCTAAAGAGCAGTCAGGGTTGATCTCCTCTAGGACTGACCGGTTTGATTGCCTTGCAGTCCAAGGGACTCGCAGGAGTCTTCTCCAGCATATCTATCTATAGTCATGTTCAACTATATAATAAATATATTTTTCCTGAGTTTGTAAATGGAGTTAGTATATTATAATAATATCATTATGATATAATGATGCATTTATTTAGTATTGTTGTTGTGCAAGTAATTCTCAAATAGTAGAGGAATTGGTAAATTGGCATTCATGTGAAGTTGACTGAGAAAAGATACAGATATTTTTTAATTTTTTAAAAAAGGAGATCTAGTCAGTGTTCTGTATTAATAAAAGCTAGGAGCTTCTTTTATTTGCAGTAAATGCCATTTTTACTCCTAAAAAATAGAAAACAGGGAGTCTTTTTAAATTGATAATCAGAAGAATAATTCGGTGTAGTCACAACAATCTTGTTCAAATCCAATCATTTACTGCCTCTCAACTACCACCTCCCATCTGAGGATCACTCTCCAAAGCTAATTGAAGGAATTGTACCTCTTCACATGCTCACAGCTAGTTTTCAGTAACAGAATCAATAACTCCCAACATTGAATCTGTTGCGATGTTTGGGCATGTGTCCAAGGAAGAGCAACTGCAGATTCATATTAAGCTTCTTCTTGAAACATGAAGCAACCAGACACTAATTTAAGTAGCCAGATAGGCAATAGTTGAGTGTATATGTAATATGAGACAGAAAGTGAAACTAATATTTTCATATTTTTATTAAGACTTAGTATTATAAAAGCTTATAATACTGACCTTATAGACATAGTCTGAGTTACATTAGTAATACATGAAGCATTTTTGAGAGTCTTTTCAACTGAGTGACAGTTGATAGAAATTAAACATGTTCCACATAACTGCCTTTGTCATTTAAGAAAGTAAGTTGTTGGTGAAAGACCTGAAATAAATCTTTCTTGTGGAAGATACAATTCAGGGAAACTTATCTGTAAAGTTAGCAAGAGCAAGAGCAAGTCTGATACTGCTTCATAGTGCTTTACAGCCCTCTCTAAGCAGTTTACAGGGTCAGCATATTGCCCTCCCCCAAAAATCTGGGTCTTCATTTTACCGACCTTAGACGAATGGAAGGCTGAAGTCAACCTTGAGCCGTTCAGAATCAAACTCCTGGAGTGAGCAGTTAGTTAACCTGCAGCACTGCATTCTAACCACTGTGCCAGCACTGCTCTTAGTTCAGTCCATAGCAAAAGGTCTGGGAATATTATTGAGAAGCTTTTTACAGCCTGTGCACCCTCCAAGCATGTGGATTTCAATTCCTAGAATTCTCTAAAATTCTCTAATTCTATAAAAAATATATAGGCAAATTGATTTGAAGTTTAATCTACAATTAATCAGAATTCAGGTTCCATACTAAGGCTGTAAAAAGCTAAGGAAAAGGACATAATGCCCCAGTTTCATTCCACTACTAAGCTTCATAGCAACTCATATTATGTCTTGCTGTTGTCTAGTGAGTACAGATGGATTCAGCACCAAAAGCCTGGACAGCTCCTGCCAACCTCAAGAAAAGATAGCAACAGCAAGCAGATGAGCTTCAAGCTATTTAAAAAGGGGGCATTTCTGCCAAAAGTTGCTTGCTTGTCAGATGGGTAGCTATATAAATTGATTTAATAATAATAAAACTATCAGATACTCTATTTTATAAAGTAGCATTTGAAATTGGGCTTTGGCCAGGCTGTGATGAAAGCTAAAGCTATTTCTAAGTCTCTATACAACCAATGAAATCATATGAAAGGCCATTTTCAGGCAGTTTTTTGGGCCATTTTTGGGGTGTTTTCAGGGTGTTTTGGGCCCGAAAAACAAATCAAAATGGCCAGAAAACAGGCCAAAAAATGAGCAGGCATGGCACCAGCCAGTGGTGGGATTTGCCGGTTTGCCAAATTGCACAGAATCTTAACTACCGGTTCGCCTGAACCGGTGCAAATTGGCAGCAGCCCACCTCTGCCTCTGCTTGTCGCCACAGAAGCAGGTTGGTCTCCTGTAAGACTTACATGCAAGAGATGGATGAATATGAATAATTCCCTCTTGAGAAGAAAGGAAGCAAAGGCTTCACAACACCTCATATAATCTCCCTCAACCAAGGTCCTAATTTACTGTATGAAGCTACAGCTATGAAAACTTCCTTTCATGGACTATTTGACACCTTAAGGATTAACTTTATTTTGGAGCACAAACATTCATATGCATGAAATTCCATCCATCATTTGACATGGAAAATGATGGTTTGGGAACAAATAATGTGAAAGATTGTGCATATCCCAAGAACCTGTTCTGTTAGTAATTTGTTCCTCAAACACATAAGTCAATAATTATTGAAGGATAGACATTTAAGATTTAATTACAGTCCATAACTGAGTCCATAGCCCATAACTGAGACTCAAATACAGAAATAGAAATGTTTCAGCATGGTTATTTTCTAAAGGCCTTGCAGCTAAAATTCCCTATTGGTGTACCCCAGTTTATTCGCGCATGGCACCAAGGATGCAGAATGCTCCACCACTTAACAAATTTAGGCTCCTTTCTTCTGGTCTTCTTTTGTAAGGCCAAGCATCATTTCTGTCCCAGCCAGCTGTTCATCCATTCTTTTTGGCTGGTGTTTACTGCGTTGCTTATATTATCTGTACTTCAATTCTTCTTTTTAGGAATTCAATACTGGAGTGGATTCAGTTGAGAATGAATGACTTTTGATAACCTGGTAAAGATTATCTAATAATAGCTGATTAGAGATTTGAATTTGGTAAGCAACAGACATAGCAATTCTGAATCAATTCATTTCTGGGTTAATATAATGATTGATAAACTAACTAAACTGGGTTCCCAGTTTAGGTTCTATAGCCTAATAAAAATTAACAGTGCACAAGTTTATCCCCAGTCCCATAGTTTCAGGATCAACCAGAAATTTAGAATTAAGCCAGTATTGTGAATGTCAACTAGCATTGCAAACAGAATCAGACATTCGGTTTGCCTTCTGATACAGAATCATTTTCTTCATAAGGAAGAAGTACTCTCTCTCAGTAGGCAGAGAGATAATCTCAACTCCTCCCTTGGCTGGGAGTAGGTATACAGATCATATAAAGTTTTTTTGTAGAAATAAATCAAAGCTCTATACTAACATAGTTTAGAAGTTATGAATATAAACATGAGGTTACATAATTTGAACTATGCAGAATAAACAAAAATATCTGGTTTCTCCTATATTGTATAATCTTTTCTGACACTTTGAGTGCTTTAAAAACAAAGGCCTATTCAAGATGAAGGTGCATGCTAGAGCGAAAAAATAATTAAACTAAGAGCAGTCTTCTCCAGACTCTGACCAAAGTAGACTTTTCAGTGAAAAGACATTCATTGGTAAACTACAGAAGGGACACATTTTAAGAGTTTTCTGCTTTTATAGACCTAAGTGAATGTCCAGCTAGAGAATGTGCTAGGATTCTTTGAATCCCCACCCAAGGATAGCTACGTATTTCTGTTTTTCTGGACTACTACAGGAAGTTGTATACCTAATCTTAGCTTCTGTTCATCCTGTCTTTGCATATTAATTTTATTTGGAATATTTTTGTAATCTGTATTATTAAAGGTAACATCTCTCCTGTTTCCCAAAGGAAATTGCACCATTTGTAGCAGACCACTGCCATCCTGTGGTCCACCTGAAACATTGCATATATTTTTGTAAACACAATTTTAATAAGGAATTTTATGTTTTAAAATAAAGCTTGCTTTTTAATAAAATTGTTCTACTTTCTAAGGAATAGCTGAACTTCTAGTCACATAACTATACATGAAGTGATCAGGAGGTTATACTGCAGAAATTATTTCAATTTTTATATTTTTAATAAACAAATTGTGGCAAGTTCTTAAAGACATGGGAGTACCAGACCATTTTATTTGTCTCTTGAGAAACCTATATGCGGGTCAAGAAGCAACAGTGAGAACTGGACATGGAACCACTGATTGGTTCAAAATTGGGAAAGGAGTCCGGCAAGGCTTTATACTGTTTCCCTGCCTATTTAACTTATATGCAGAGCACATTATGAGAAAGCGGGGCTAGATGAATCAAAAGTTGGAACTAAGATTACCGGGAGAAATATCAACAACCTCAGATATGCAGATGATACCACTCTAATGGCAGAAAGTGAAGAGGAACTAAAGAGCTTCTTGATACGGATGAAGAAGGAAAGTGTAAAAGTTGCTTGAAACTCAACATTAAGAAAACTAAGATCATGGCTTCCGGCCCTCTCAATTCCTGGAAAATAGATGGGGAAGAAATGGAGGTAGTGACAGATTTTATTTTCCTGGGCTCCAAGATCACCGCAGATGGGGACTGCAGCCAAGAAATTAAAAGACGCTTGCTCCTGTGGAGGAAAGCTACGGCAAATCTAGGCAGCATATTAAAAAGCAGAAACATCACTCTGCCAAAAACAGTGCATATAGTCAAGGCTATGGTTTTCCCAGTTGCAATGTATGGCTGTGAAAGCTGAACTATAAGAAAGGCTGAGCACCAAAGAATTGAGGCCTTTGAACTATGGTGCTGGAGAAGACTCCTGAGAGTCCCTTGGACTGCAAGGCAATCAAACTGGTCAGTTCTAGAGGAGATCAACCCTGACTGCTCTTTAGAAGGCCAGATCCTGCAGATGAAGCTCAAATACTTTGGCCACCTAATGAGAAGGAAGGACTCACTGGAGAAGAGCCTAATGCTGGGAAAGACGGAGAATGAGGTGGCTGGATGGAGTCACCGATGCAGTTGGTGTGAGCTTAAATGGTGTTGAGACTCTAGAAAGAGTGCAGAGAAGAGCAAGAAAGATGATTAGGGGATTGGAGGCTAAAACATATAAAGAACGGTTGCTGGAACTGAGTATATCTAGCCTGATGAAAAGAAGGACTAGAGGAGATATGATAGCAGTGTTCCAATATCTCAGGGGCTGCCACAAAGAAGAGGGAATCAAGCTATTCTCCAAAGCACTTGAGGGTAGGACAAGAAGCAATGGATAGAAACTAATCAAGGAGAGAAGCAACCTAGAACTAAGGAGAAAATTCCTAACGGTTAGAACAATTAATCAGTGGAACAACTTGCCTCTAGAAGTTGTAAATACTCCAACAGTGGAAGTTTTTAAGAAGAGACTGGGTAACCATTTGTCTGAAATGGTGTTAGGTTTCCTGCCTAAGCAGGGGGTTGGACTAGAAGACCTCCAAGGTCCCTTCCAACTCTTTATTCTATTCTAGTCTAGCTTTTGCAGGTGAGCTGCCCTTTCTTTTTCCAAACACTGCCGCTTCAAACACTCAGGATACAAATACTTGGAAGCTTCTTTAGGACTTCCTGTCCAAATGAATTAATTCATAGCAAATATCAAGAGAGCACAGCAAAAAGTAGGCAAGCCCCATAAAATAATCTTGCTTAAATTTTTATCTGTAATATGATCCCGCTTGAAAAAACCCAAGAATACAACAGAACATTAACATTCGTCTGAATGTGGTTTGTAAACTCTTATCTGATCCAGTTGACAAATGAATTTATTTCAACTGCAAGGCTGATCTGGAACCCCCAGGTTTGTGGTTTGCAAATCTTAATACAATCTCGTAACTAAATGCAGGCTGAGTATTTTTAAGTAATCCCTTTGAATAGATACATGATTCTTCTTTGTGGTTTTTTTTAAACACATAATTTCTGAATTTTAAGGTTACCTACCAAATTCAGATTTTAGGAATATGTGTAGCCTGTCTTCAGATATTATACTGTTGACTGGGAGAGAAGAGGGAAGGGAAATGGAAGCAAATAAGTCCTGTACTTTGTGTGTTTGGTTTAACTTCTGACCCAAAGCAGACTACCATGGAAGTGAGAGATCGGATCTAAGTCCAGCCCACCTTGAATTCCTTCTACTCTTATCCCCCCGCTAATTTCCCTTCGCTGCTAATAGTTCAGATTCTTGTTGACAGCTCAAGCTTACAATTAGACATGATACCAGTAGTGGGTTTCAAATCCCGGCGCTATCAGTTCGCTATCGGTAGCATGTGGGTGCATGTGCTTGTTTTGTAAGCGCACGTGTGGCGCTTCTGCCCATGTGCAGAAGCTTCTGTGCATGCACACGGCATTTTTGATGATATCTGGGCGTGTGGGCGGAGATTCCCGCCGCCGCCGCTACCAGTTCGTCTGAACCGGGACGAACCGGAAGAAACCCACCACTGCTTTATACCCATTTGAACTATCTAGATCTCCTGATTTTCCTAATGTTTGACACTACTCTTAAAAATATGTAGCAAGCAGACCACCGCATCAAGTCTGTGATTCTACTGTAAATGCCAATGGATGTCCACTATTCAGGACTGGGGTAGTTTATGAACTAATCAGAGGACATCTATGACAGTCAAACATTTCTCTGAAGTTGTGGAAATTGAGACAAAAATGTATGATCTCAAGAGAACAGGTGCACACAAAGAGGCAGCTGATAATTTTGATGAATCATGACTGTTCAAGAATGAAGAATTATACAGGTATTCACTCCTAGATTATTTTCATTCTCACTATGTAAGAAGCATGGAGGGAGGTGAAAGGTGAATCCTCTGGAAAAGATATCATACAATAAGAAGTTCTATTAAACCCCATTTGCATTACAATATTTTGATATGAGTGGATATATTTTGAGATTTGGCAAAAATGGCTGCCATGATAGGCACAAGTTGTTGCTATATTTCCACTTCACAGAAAAGCATACTAATGGGATCCAAAGACAAGTAATCTGCCCCAAACTGTGAACATGTGTCACATCTTAAAACAGAAATCCATATCTCTGAAACAGAAATCCATACCTCTGAACACATAATTTTCTGCTCCAAAAGAAACAAATTTAACAAAAAAGCAAAGCAATAAAGCCAAAATATAAAAAAATAAAGTATAAAAAGTAAATGTAGAACATGATGTTGGAACATAATCTAGGTTTTATGAGTTCCCTCTTAGAGGGTGAACTTTCAATTCATACACTATCATAATAGGAAAATTATGCTCCTTTTTCCTACTACTATTTGGTTCTTTCCTGACTCTTCCCTGGATTATTTCCAGTCTTTTTTTGTTCCCCATTCGTCATTCCCATGTATCCTTCTTGCTATATAAAGAAACAAGAGTTATTCACTGAGGAAGAGTGAACAGCCCACCATCACCTCTGAAAAACTTTAAACATTCAGTTAAATTAAAAGTAATAGGTAAATAAATGAGATAGATTAGCACAGTATTGTGAATGCAAAGAGATGTTCCACAGGCACTGATTATCTTTTTCTTTTTTAAATTTAGAGCTATGTATGTTATAAACGATGTTGAATTGCTGTTTTGATATCATAGTGGAATATCATGCAACTTCTGTCTGACCTTTCCCATAAGATACAAGAATGGATGAACTAAAGAGGTATTAGCCTGCTGGCTCCACAAGGATGTAAGTACAGTATATAGAATTGAAGGATTAAAGGTGACTTTCAGATTCTAACAGCCTCTGCTTTGCAAACAAGTTCAAGACCAAGAAGATATTTCTTTTTGCCTAAAGATGTCTGAAAGATTCTATTTGCCAACTTCTACATGAATCAAAACAATAGAAATTGTGATAATTCAACAGTACCTGCAGAAAAAAGAGCTTTGATAAGTAAAAATAAAAATAATTTATAATCATTACGAAAATAGAAAGAATGTTTTTTTAAAAAAAGCTGGCAATAAAGTTGTTTGAGATTACCATTATAGGGGTGAGAAGGGAACTACAATGGGCAGAAGCAGATAGGTTTTTATTACAGCCTCAAACCTGTATTTAAAACTTCTTTTGCTAAGGATTAAAAGGGGCTCACTTGATGCTTTAAAACTTGTTTGTCATTAAGAGATGACAAACAGTTAAGCAATTTTCAAAAGTGATTAAAAAATAAGGCTTGTAGTTATATAGGCTACAATATAACTGTGAGATTGATTGAAATCCCTCAACTCCCAGCCACTTGACTCATGAATCCAGTGGTGGGTTGCTCCCGGTTTGCACCGGTTCTCAAGAACCGGTAGTAAAAAAATTTAATAGTTAGGAAAACCGGTAATAACATTGGCTGGCCACGCCCCCGAACCAGTTCCCGGCCCGGTCGCCGTTTGTTTACCCCGCCCACTCCCAATCTATGCTGCCTCCTGAGTCCCAGTTGATGGCTAGAGGGAAAAAAAACTGTTTAAACTCTTGCCATGGGGTTTCAAAGGGTCGCCCTACAGCTGATCAGTGTTAAAAGAAAACAAATGAGTAGACTGGTGCCTGCAAAAATAGAAAAAACAGCCCCTTTCACCTTCAGCATAGGTTAATTAGCACAAGTTAATTAGATCGGCCTCCCGACTCTCAGCTGATTTGCGCAGGGCTCAGTCTGTTCCTAGCTGCAAAGAGTGCTGGAGAAGATTTTTTTCCCTAGCTATGCTGAAAAAATGAAACTGAAACTAAAGCAGGTTCTTTGCTGCAACGTGACAAAATGAGGCAGAGAGAGATCTCTTTTTCTTTTTCCTCACCAAAAAAGGTAGGTACAAACAATGGGAAATTTAGGGAAAAAGAGGAGAGTTCAAGATTTTAAAACACAAAAGAAAAAAAACTATATTTAACTAGGGAATTGTAATAATTGAGATACTATTAATTGTATATTGTGTTGAAAGCAGAAATGGTTAAATTGTGGTTTGGAGGAATATATGGGGGAAATTATTTGGTTTATTATTATTGGTAAATATAATTAATTGATTTGTAAGAAATTGGATTGCATGGAAATAATTGGAATATTCATGTTCATATTGATTAATATACAAAAAAGATAGTTATATAACTAATTGGTTTATATTAATATGTTGAATTTATATTAAACAACTGTAATATTACATAATTAACCAATGTGAGGATGGATATAAAAATAGATGACAATGGGAAGGGGTATAATATAGAATAGAAAGGAAAAATTGAATTTGATTAAGATTAGAGATGAGGATGTAGGGTAATATTGGTTTTTTTAAAAAAATAGATGAGGAATAAATATGGCAAAAAGGAAATATAGAAATTGTAAATTTAATTGAAATGACTAAACACTGTTTACATTTGTGAACTGGCCAAATACTCTGTTCAAAGAAAATACATTGTATGTTTGTATGTGTGTTTCTAATTATTGCTATTTATTCATATTTGTTCTCTTTTATTCTTTAAAGTTTAACAATTCATTCTTTATCTTAATATCTTTATATTTGTTTGGGATTGGCTTTCTTCCCTTTCATCTTTTTTATTGTACAGCAATCTTTCTCCTCAAACCTACCACCTCTCTCTTTTCTTTCCTTCTAACTTTCTCTTCTCCCCCTCTTCTTCTCCTCCCTACTTCCTCTTCCTTTCTCCTTCTCCTCCTCTCTTACCCTCACTCCTTCTCTAATTTCCCTTCCCTTCCTTCCTCCCTTTTCTTCCTTCCCTCTCTCTCCTTCCTTTTTCCATCTCTCTTCTCCTTTCTTCATCCCTCTCTATTGCTGTATCCTTTTGTGCATATGGACTACTCAGAGGGCTGAAAAAGTTATTTTTGACTGGTCCTCGCACTTTTGACCAGTCCTCGAACTTATGACTGTCCTCACATTTTACGTTTTTTGCCCTATCTTATCACCATGGTGAAGAGAAGCAGTTGTGAAATGAGTGACACGGTTGTTAAGAATGCTGCACGGGCATAAATGTGAGGATGGTCATAAGTGTGAGGACCAGTCAAAAGTGCGAGGACCTGTCAGAAATGACTTTTTTCAGCCCTCTGAATAGTCCCTATACACATACCCATGGCCACCTGGTCACATGACCAGCTAGCCACGCCCACTCAGTCACATGACCTCCAAGCCACACCCACAAAATAAGCCACGCCCACAGAACCTGTAGTAAAAAAAATTAGAACCCACCCCTGCATGAATCAATCAAAAAAATCTCAATTTCTGCAGTCTACTCACAAGGAGCTGCTCTCTAAAATACATGTGAGTGATACCATAACTTCTCCTTTTTCCAGAGAGAATTCGCTAGCCAGAATTTGTCAACTGGCTGTCGATCTCCACTGCAAGGCTGTCCCCGCTCCTTCAGGGATTTATAGTTTGCCATGAGTCCTCACAGGAAAATGACAAAGCACACAATTGTTTTGTTCACTGTGTCAAGATAATTCTCATCAAAATGTCCATCTTCAAAATGAGCAATCACCAGCCAGTCATATCCAGCAATTCAAGTGGTTTTGAAATTAGAGAGGAAATAAACTAACACACAAGCTCAATGAAAAAGCAGAAGGCTTCCCTGGAAGGCAGATACAATAACATTTCTTAAGAAACAGTGAATTCCCTCCCTCCCAAACTATATATATAATGGCATTATCTGAAATAGAAATTGTGAGGTAAACCTTGATTCTGTAGAAATAAATATCCCCTCTCTGCCAGGGGTGGGCTGCTGGGGGTTCGCAGGGGTTTGGGAGAACCTCTAGATTCTGTGCAGTTCTGAGAACCCCCAAATCCCACTCCTGGCTGGCCCCACCCCATCCACCCTTCCCCTCCCAGGAGTCCCCACATGGCCCGTTTTGGATGCAGGTAAGTGCAGGGCACGCGCGGAGGCTCGGGGAGGGTGAAAAATGGGCCTACCGGAAGTTCAGCTCCAGAGGGCCTCCAGAGCCTGGGGTGGCCCTTTTCGCCCTCCCAGAGGCTTGAGGAAAGCCTATGGAGCCCGGGGAGGGCAAAAACGCCCCACCCCTGCCGTGGTGCAGGAGGCTGACTAGGCCACGCCCACCCAGCAATCGGGAAGAGAACCCCTGCTCTCTGGTAAGCAGAGGCATTTATTCTGAAACAGGAGGTCAAGACAGTAGATCAGCTGTCTCCCAACTGTCACAGAATGATTAGGATGCAAGGAGCTATATCATTAAGAATATACTGAGTTTCTTTGGAAATATAGGAATGTGGTAACCACAGACTGTCTCATCCACAACCTTACTCTGCTCTAGTACACTTTCTGGTAAGACAAAAGAGTTGACCATAAATTAACAATAGCAGGAACTAGGAATGGGTCACAGCCGGATTAAACATCCATTTACAAGTCCGCTTGAAGAAACCCATTAAGCTATTGTTGAAGCTGATAAAGTGTATTGTCATTAAGAAATAGTATTCATAAATATACCAAGCTATTTAGATTCAGGAGTGTAAGAGAATGAGTCCCATCTTTCATATTTACTTAGAACACTACTGTAATACTGTCTGTGGTAGAGCAGACAGAATCTCAAAATTAGGAGCACTGGCACAGTCATAAGCAGCAGCAACTACAAAAATTATGAATATTTGAGTCATTTGACCCTCTGTGAGTTATGAGAGGATGATATTTTTCTGAATATCATCTGAATATTTTCTGAATATTCTTGACGCGGTAAAGACTAATGAGGAGGGAATGGAAGTGGGGACTTGTACATCAAGTATTTTCTAATACAGAGCTACCCAATCATAATATGGAAATATATGTCCTTAAGGTCAACTTCTTCATCATAGTCTGATATTCAGTATTCAAGTCTTTCATTAAGTCACCCCCATTCCATTCTGCAGGTATTAATTTTTTTATTTTTCAATCATCTCAAGAGTATCATCCATTATGGTACTGAAATTATTCTCAATAAAACAAAATGTATTTTATGTGACAGTCTTCTGCAAAAGATCCGGCCAGAACAACTATCTTCAACTGCCAACTGACATTGATTATTATTTTACTGTGAAGATGACTAAATTAAAATTCGGATTTGATAACTCGAAAGCTGATATTATATCTTCCAGGTTTAAATATTTGTAATCTTCTTTAAAAAGACAATAATTTTTGCATTCCATAGCATCTAATGTATCACTCTCTCTGGCAACAGATGTAATATAAGATTGAATAAGTGGTGATCAATAAAAATAGTATATGAATTGCCTCCATGACAATGAACTTTTGAAAAAGTTGATTTTCAGATGTTGAAAAACAAAATAGCAATCATATTGTGGAACTCCAGATAGTTTTCCAAACTTGATGAAGATGTTCCCCAAGCCTAATTTGCTACATTCAGAAGTGCTTGTAGAATTGGCACAATCATAGGTGTACAGATTTCCAAATGCATCAGCTGCAAAACTGATCAATCAAACAGGAGATATTCTTGAACGCTCAGCTCAAGGTGTGTTCTCCCCCACAGAACCTTGGGACACAGTGATCCTTATATCCTTATCCTTATTATGAAAACATCCTTATGTTCCAAGTCATATTCTGCTCTTCTGGAAATCCTTCCATTGTAGGTGAATAACTAAGCTGTTCTTGAAGAAGTAGCACAAGGCAATTTTTTAATATTAAGGCAAGCATGGCTGGATGGTAGATTGTGATTTTATTGCTATGCCATTGAATGTTTAATATAACTTTTGATTTAATTACTGCATATTTTAATTCTATTACTATAATGAGTATAAGCAACTTCGAATATTTTGTTTCTTTGAGTAACATGTAAGTAAGTATAAATAAATACATAGGCTTGCAGGTTTCAACATTACCAAGCTTATCTTTGTTTCTTGGAGCATTATTTCAAAAAACAAAAATGCTGGGCTGCAACCAATCCATCATTTGTGTTTTCTAAAAATGCCTATAAGGTAAGACCTATGGAAGGCCCAGAGGCACACTTATACACAAATATATAGGCTTCCATTATATAATAATAATAATAATAATAATAATAATAATAATAATAATAATAATAATAAATGAGAAATAGAATACAATCGAATAACAGAGTTGGAAGGGACCTTGGAGGTCTTCTAGTCCAACCCCCTGCTTAGGCAGGAAACCCTGCACCACTTCAGACAAATGGTTACCCAATCTCTTCTTAAAAACTTCCAGTGTTGGAGCATTTACAACTTCTGGAGGCAAGTTGTTCCACTGATTAATTGTTCTAACTGTCAGGAATTTTTTCCTTAGTTCTAGGTTGCTTCTCTCCTTGATTAGTTTCCACCCACTGCTGCTTGTCCTATCCTCAGGTGCTTTGGAGAATAGCTTGACTCCCTCTTCTTTGTGGCAGTCCCTGAGATATTGGAAGACTGCTATTATGTCACCCCAGCCCTTTTCATCAAACTAGACATACCCAGTTCCAGCAACCGTTCTTTATATATTTTAGCCTCCAGTCCCCTAATCATCTTTGTTGCTCTACTCTGCACTCTTTCTAGAGTCTCAACATCTTTTTTACATCGTGGCGACCAAAACTGGATGCAGCATTCCAAGTGTGGCCTTACCAAAGCATTATAAAGTGGTATTAACACTTCATGTGATCTTGATTCTATCCGTCTGTTTATGCAACCTAGAACTGTGTTGGCTTTTTTGGCAGCTGCAGCACACTGCTGGCTCATATTTAAGTGATTGTCCACTAGCACTCCAGGATCCCTCTCACAGTTACTACTATTGAGCAAGGTACCACATATACTGTACCTGTGCATTTTGTTTTTCTTGCCTAAATGCAGAACCTTATTTTTTTCACCATTGAATTTGATTTTGTTGGATAGCGCCCAATGTTCAAGTCTGTCAAGATCCTTCTGTATCTTAAGCCTATCATCTGGAGTGTTGGTTATTCCTGCCCAATGTTAAATGGATGGGAAGGAAAAATCAGCAGAAGTCAGTGATGTTTTGCTGGATTCATTGTCTAGTCATGAATAAAGCATTCTTCTCAGAAACCATCTGTGTTGGGAATTCAAGTCTTCCCACCATAATCTTTCTCACATACTACAACTAACTACTGAATATCTCATCAACAGCCCTAGATGAGGCAATCCTTTGAGTGTCCGCTTTCCCACCTGCCCACTGCAGCAGCATGCACAAAAGAGAAATGTACCTTGGTGCCATGATAAAAATCATCCACACAGGTTGCATTCATGAAGGTTTGGTGGAAGTGGGTGCTGGTATCAATACCACCAGGGATCACCAGCTTGCCTGTGGCATCTATGACTTTGGCCCCGCCAGGAATCATGAGTTCACGTCCCACCTGCTGTATGATGCCATTCTCAATATAAACATCAGCTTCGAGAGTGCAGTCATCATTCACCACTTTCCCCCCTTTGATGAGGATCCTCATTATGGCAGCGTTGGCAAGCATGATTCTGAAAAAAATTAAGGCAGCAGACAGGTTAGAAGAAAATTGAATTGGCAAAACACAGTTTCAGTCCAACAGCTGATGGCCAAACAACTCTGTTAGTTTAACAGTACAACTGTATTAGTATTATGGTTGGTCACAGAGTCATACAGATGTTTAGACTAGAACTACATTTTTGTCCATCTATCAAGTCCTTCTCAAGGATCAGGGATAGACAGATGTTGAATAGTCATAATAATAATCATAATTGTACAGTTTATTGATATTGCTGTACCAGGAGATGCCAGAGTCAAAGAAAAAACTGGAAAAAATCACGAAATATCGTGACCTGGCCATCAAAACTACATGGCTATGGATGAAACATGTAACAGTGATACCCATTGTCATCGGAGCACTTAGTACCATGTCCAAGAATTTTACAAAACACTTCAAGAAATTGCAGCTTCCTGCAATAACACCAGAAAAACTGCAAAAAACTGCGCTACTCGGAACATCATATATTTTAAGAAGGTACTTGGTTGATACCTAGGATGCTGGCAGCAACCTGTATCAACCACTAGCACCAGTCAATCGTATTTGTGACACATTTTTAAATGTTCAGTTGACTGAGTTTCATGTTTAATGAATAAAAGAGATGATGATGATAATAACAACAATAATAATATAATACACAACAATGTGAAATCACAGCTGTCAGTTCTTTAGCTGGTGTTGGCCTTTATTTGCATCGAGTTTTTCTCTGGGATGTCATAACGTATCAGCATAGTGTATGTGCAGATCCAAGCAATATGGCTTTTTGTAATTGACAGATGGAAATTTCATCAATGCACAGATTCATCCAAGGCTTTTTGGTATGGCACCCAGCATGTGGATAATTATTACTTTTTATTATAATAAATTATTGATAATTATATAATCAACTAATAAATTATTACAGCTGTCCACTGCAGATGATGTTGGTTGGCTTACAATATCCAATACTTAAAAGACAATTAAAAACATAAAGATAAGGCAGCAAGGCCAAAAACAACCATTTCAATTTTTAAAAAATCCAATTAAAATCCTCGACATACAACAGTTCATTTAGTGACCCGTTCAAAGCAGGGGTGAAATGTAAAATTTGTTACTACCGGTTCTGTGGGCATGGCTTGGTGGTGGTGGGGTAATGTGACTGGGTGGGCGTGGCCAACTTTTTTTTTTTTACTTTTCAAAGCATTTTTTCTAATGCTTTGAAAAGCCTCTGGATCAGGCAATTCAGCTGGGATCGTCAGAGAGGCTTTCTAAAAAATACCTCTCTGCTGATCAGGCAACTCAGCTGGGATCGTCAGAGACTTTTCAAAGCATTTTTTTTACCACCTCTTCAGCCAAGAGGTTGCAGAAAAAAATGCTTTGAAAAACCTCTGACGATCCCAGCTGAGCCGCGAGATTATCAGAGGCTTTTTTTTTTACTTTTAAAAGCATTTTTTCGTCGGAAGAGG
The DNA here is from genome assembly GCF_059756535.1 of Pantherophis guttatus. Taxonomy (NCBI): domain Eukaryota; kingdom Metazoa; phylum Chordata; class Lepidosauria; order Squamata; family Colubridae; genus Pantherophis; species Pantherophis guttatus. The sequence continues at coordinate 323,144,451 of NC_142063.1, read as the reverse complement.
TTGTAGAAAAAATGCTTTTAAATGTTAAAAAAAAAGCCTCTGATGATCGTGCCGCTCAGCTGGGCATGCGGGGGGGGGGGCGCAGGGATTTTTGCTACCGGTTCTCCAAACCACCCGCCGCCATCGCTACCGGATCAGGCGATCCAGTCTGAACCGGGAGCATTTCACCCCTGGTTCAAAGTTACAATAGCACTGAAAAAAAGTAATTAATGACCATTTTTCCCATTACAACCATTGCAGCATCCCCATGAACATGTGATCCAAATTCAGAAGCTTGGCAACTGACTCATATTTATGGCGACTGTAGTGTCCTGGAATCATGTGATCCCCTTTTGCGACCTTCTGACTAGCAAAGTCAATGGGGAAGCCAGATACACTTAAAAACCGTGTTACTAACTTAACAACTGCAATGATTCATTTAGCAACTGTGGCAAGAAAGATCGAAAAATGGGGCAGAATTCATGTAGCAAATATTTCACTTAGCAACAGAAATGCTGGGCTAAATTGTGGTTGTAAGTCAAGGATACCTGTACAATGTTTGTCAGGCATACTAGTATCCTCAAGGCTGGGAACAGAGCTGAGTTTAAAGGCCTTCCAGAACCCCAGGAAAGTGGGTGCTTCATTTTGGGGGCATGCTTTTCCAGAGGTCAGAGGAAGAAACAGAGAAGACATGTTTCCTTAGTTCCCAAGATGAATTGAGGGAAGTGGAGTGCACCCATTATACCTGAATGTACCAGGTGGGAGAAACAACTGAAGATATATGGTGCCTCAGATATCAGGTCCTGAAAGGTGAGAGCCAGGCATGAAAAGCTTTAAAAATAATAACCAATACCTTGAACTTCATTCAGAACCCTGCTGGCAGTCAATGCAGCTCACAAAGCACCAATGGTAAATGGGCATAACAAGAAGTGCCAGTTACTGCTTGCACCACTGAGTTCTGAACCAGCTATGGCTTCCAGATGGTTTCCTAGGGCAATACTATGGGCAGTGCATTTCAGTAGTCCAATTGTGAGGCAACTAGGACATGAGTGCATCTAAACAGCCTCCTGGTTGAAGAAAGGGTACAACTAGTGTAAAAGATGAACCTGCCCAAAGGCCCTCCTTCCCTAAGTTGGTGATTCAATGAAAATTGTCCAGGATGGTTGGGTCCAGCAATGAGGGAAGGGTGCACTACTGTCTACTTCTAGGCCAGTAGAACTATCCCCTCTCTTGGAGGCCAGTATCACTGCATGGACTCAACTGTCCTGCATGTCACTTCCTAAGTAGCCTTTACAATAGTCAGAAGGATCAAAGATCTAACAAAGAGGTGGCTAGGTTAACAATCGTAAGGATGTTGTCCCTCTTCCCAGGTAATCAAGCATGACTACACCTGCATACTTTGACTGGTCTAGACATCTCTAAGATTTTCATGCATTCTTGTTCTTCAGCGCTATTCTGATTCCAAAAATGAGACATCTGAATGGCTACCACATACTGAGTTTCCAGACGCAGACAACAGGAGCTATGAAAACATACAGACATACAGTACTATGCCAGTGCTGCATAAAGTTGTGTTCAGTGAACAGATATGGACTCTCTGAAAGCTGGGAGTTGGGCAAATAAGCTCAACAACTATATGATCCCCATTTCTGGGCCCATGAGAAAATAGTTGTGGGCTTTTTTGCCCAACTCACAGCTGACAGGCAGATTGGGACAGGGCAGTCTCACAGTTGAAATACTCTATTATGCACGATTCTAGTTACAGTCCCTTAAAAACAGAGGTGAAAAATGTACAAGAAAAGGCAACCACCATCACCAAAGGAAGGGTTAGATAATTTATTTGGAGTGAAATGACAACATTTGGGGCTTCTTAGCTTAGAAAAAAGGACAAATATGCAAATGTGACAAATGCATAAAATTAAGCAGAAAAATTGATAATAGTAAAAGATGGTATCATTCACTGAAGGCAAATGGGAAAATAAGTTAGGACTGAAAATAATCTTCTCAAATGGCACAATTCAATTAGGAAATCTACTCCTGCAAGTTTTAGTGACAACCCAACTTGAGTAACTTAAAAAAGAGATGAGATAAATTCATAGATAACAAGGTTTCCAATAACTACTATTTATTTTGGCATATATTTCTGGAATCAAACACAGCAGGTTTCATGGTATCAGTTTGTTGCAGTATTCCTCCTTGTAGAATGCTCGAACTAGGAAGACATTCATTTTGATTCAGTATGATCCTTAATATTTTTTTATCACATTTCTTTAAAATATAAATAAACAAACCACATTGAAGCTCAATTCATTACTTTTAAAGGACAAAGGAACTTCTATAACATCTTAGGAAGCCATCCTTCAGTGGGAGAAATATATTCTTGAGTTTGAAAAAAAAACTTTGTTCATGTGTATGTACAGTATGAGAGAGGGAGGGGGAGAGGGATCAGTGTTATTCTAAATACAAGCTAATGTTTTGTTTGTGTGGGCAAATATATTCATGATAGCCCCAAAAAGGGAGAGATACCAGTGGCTCAGTGGCTAAGACGCTGAGCTTGTCGATCAGAAAGGTTGGCAGTTCGGCAGTTTGAATCCCTAGTGCCGCGTAACGGGGTGAGCTCCCATTACTTGCCCCAGCTTCTGCCAACCTAGCAGTTCGAAAGCATGTAAAAATGCAAGTAGAAAATTAGGGACCACCTTGGTGGGAAGGTAACAGCGTTCCATGCGTCTAGGGCGTTTAGTCATGCTGGCCACATGACCCACGGAATTGTCATCAGACAGCGCTGGCTCTTTGGCTTAGAAACAGAGATGAGCACCGCCCCCTAAAGTTGGGAACGACTAGCCTTTTTGTGCGAGGGAAATCTTTACCTTTACCTTACCAGAGTCCAATGGCTACAATGACTCCTGTGATAATTCTACAGCCATGCAGTTTCATTGGAGCTGCTAGTGGGGAACAAGGAGAAAGCATGTGGTTTTCATCAGGTGAAAGACAGCACCAGAATACTTAAGAAGGGTTGCTGGATATAGACAAAATCCACACAATGAGACTGAAACCACTCAAGGAAAGCAGTCCTCCTGCTTGTCACAGTCAGTTTCAGAACTGCTGGAAAAGCTGTAGCAAGACATAATAGGGCCAATCAGTTATTCAACAACCAGATCTCAAGGTTTCAGAAGCACTTCAGCTCAACGATACTAACGGATACAACCGCTTGAAAAAGTAGAACTAGAGATGATTGGGGGAAAAAACAGTTTGACCAAGCTTCTAGCCATAAGGTCTGTTTATTCACCTTTCGGCACCATTCAGTCATACACAATACAGAACTCTGTGGACTCTAAACAGAGTGCCAGAATATTGCAGGAAGGGTATCTAATGATAAAATAGGGCAAAAAAGGCAAAGCAAGCAGACCAAGGGGCACTCTACAGAGGAGACAATTTATTTGCTTGGCTTATGGCAAAGAATATGGTTTTGAGATTTGCAGCTATGGAAAGCTATACACAAGTACATGAAGTTTAGAGCTGAATTAAACATAATTCTTCCTACCCCATTCAAATGGTTAAACCCTGCAGCCCATAAAACAGCCCAATGAATTTTATCCCACCTCCATACCCATAAAATCAATGACTTAAGGTGGATTTTGTACCGTCATTGGAGAGAAATGCTGCAGAACAACTGCAGTCAACAGCTGTGAGTTTGCAGTTATAAAACTGCAGCTATAACTTTGTCTCTTCTCATAGCAGCTGAACACATCAGAGCAACAACTGAGGGAGGAAGAAAACCCAGATTTTGTGTAGTGGCCATCTTGGAAGACTGACACATACACAGGACCAAGCTGTGCAAAGTGTAATTATCTAACAACAACCTTAAAAAGGATTATCCCCTCTGGAATAGAAAACTGAAGCTTCCTCGCCAGGACACTAGAAGATTATGGATCAAATCCTGAGAAATTCAGAAATGAATTATTTTCCTTTTGCTTAAAGTGATGGAAGAATTATGCAAAATAAAAAACACCCCGCACTCGGCCATCTTATCCAGCTCTTCTTCCTCTGCAAGGCCACTAAACATCACCTACACATCAGTGGTGGGTTTCAAATTTTTTTACTACCGGTTCTGTGAGTGTGGCTTGGTGGGCGTGGCATAGCTTGGTGGATGTGGCTTGGTGGGTGTGGCAGGGGAAGGATACTGTAAAATCTGCATTCCCACCCCACTCCACGGGAAGGATACTGTAAAATCTCCATTCCCTCCCCAATCCAGGGGAAGGTTACTGCAAAATCCCCATTTCCTCCCGATCAGCTGGGACTTGGGAGGCAGAGAATAGATGGAGGCAGGGCCAGTCAGAATTTTTACTACCGGTTCTCTGAACTACTCAAAATTTCCACTACCGGTTCTCCAGAACTGGTCAGAACCTGCTGAAACCCACCTCTGCTACACATCATCAAGTCTAGAAACTCCTCTAATAAAAGAATTAGAACAAGGATAGCAGGAAGGACTCATGAGACTCTACAGAGCTATCAGTTAAAAAGACAATCCTGGGTTCCTTATTACTCCAAAGTATTTGATTTGGAGTAAAGCAGGTACCTGTTTTTTAAAAAGAAAAAAAAACCCACTAGAAGCAATATCATTACAGTATTTGACCAACTGAAGTTGCACCAAATTGCTGCAAACATTCAGGTTTGAAAAATTCTCATCAAGTAAATTGAACTGCAGAATTTGCAGAATCTCTTGGAGGGAAAAAAAATATATATCCATGGAATGGAATTACTTCCAGAAATTATGAAAGACTGTTGAACTGACTTTTGGCATATTAGTACTGGGTCCTCTGATTTGCCTATTCTCTTTTGTATTAAATGTGCCTATATCCCAAGCCACATTGACATTTCCTTTCCCTCTTTCAGGATTCATTCCTCTAAATGTTTGTATCCTCAACTTCCATACTTGCCTGCTTCTTCTTGCCACTCGCTGTTGCTAGATTCCCCTCCCACTTTCAGTTTTAAAAATGTGTTAAGAAGACCCAAGCCCACAGCCCAAGGATTATTTAGTACACAGGTGGCACCAAATGTTTCCTTGTAGCAGCTTGGGACTAATAAATGCCAGTTTTTCTTCTCCCCAGGGAGAGAAGCAGCAATGAGATGATGAAAAATCCCGACAACACAGAGAAGCCTTTGTGTCCTCAAATGAAAAAAATCCCCACTATCCCCTTTGTCCCATCTCTATTGTTCACGCTCCCTTCTGCTGCCCACTGTTATTTATTTCACCCTATCAAAACCCAGAGGGTTTTTTCTTCTGAGCCTATTCTAGCACCTAACACATTTAAGGACATCTTTAAGACAGTAAGAAAATGAAAATGATTCTCTAACATCATTTGCAAAGTTACTAAGCCTATTGCATGGACCCTAGATGCAGTTTTAGACTAAAAGAGCAGGAGTTTATGAGTGCAAATTGGTCCCTCTCCCTCAGTCCCAAGACTAGATTCAGCTGGGGGGTCAGCTGTGCAATATCTGAGTGGGAACTCCTCCTTCTTGTGCCTGGGCACTAGACCCACTGAAATAAAGTTAGACATTTCCTCCCCCAAAAAAGTGATACAGAGCATGGGGACCAGTTTATTTATATTTAATTTCTCCCTCTACGGATGCTTTTTAAAAAGGTGCTTCACCCCAACTTCTTCAGGCCCTTTGCACCTTTGTACATTTGCAACTAAACTCTCCCAAAATACACAATACCCATGATCATACTACAATTGCACAAGACAAGCCATTATCTATACCTCTGAATACAACCTCAGGAGTGTCAAACTGGTGGCCCATAGGCCAGATGTGTCATGCACAGGCCATGCCCACCCCAGCTCCGCAAAGGAAAAAATCGTGACACGTCACATGACGGCAACGTGATGCGCCGGGTTTGACACGTGAACTAGATCATCTAGATATGGTTTTTCTTCGTTCCAAATATTAACTTTTGAAAGATATTTCCACAAAAGGAGATCCATTTCAGTGGGACAAAGCCAAAACTGGATATGCTTTCATCAGGACCCGAGAGATCAGACCAGGGGTGGCTGCTGGGGGTTTGCAGGGGTTCGGGAGAACCTCTAGCTAAGATTCTGTGCAGTTCGGAGAACCCCCAAATCCCACTCCTGGCTGGCCCCGCTCACCCTGCCCCACCCCTCCGAGGAGTCCCCACACGGTCCATTTTGGATGCAGGTAAGTGCAGGGCATGTGCGGAGGCTCGGGGAGAGCAAAAAACAGGCTTACCAGAAGTTCGGGAAGAGCCTCCGGAACCTGGGGAGGCTGTTTTCGCCCTCCCAGAGGCTCGAGAAAAGCCTCTGGAGCCTGGGGAGGGCAAAAATGCCCCCCCCCCCGCCATGGTGCAGGAGGCCAACTAGGCCATGCCCATCATGGCCACACCTATCCAGAAACCGGGCAGAGAACCCCTTGCTAAAATTTTTGAAGCCCACCCCTGGATCAGACGGATACTGTACTTGCAATAAGCGAAAACAAATGAATCACATTACAGCTTAAAGAGCGATAAGTAAACACAGCCAACAGCGTTTCTTCCTAACATTCAAGCTTTACACGTGCAAAGCAATTAAAAAGCATTTCTGGGATGGCACAGGTCCATGAGGGATTGTGTGAGTTCATAAATACCTGAATTGGAACAGAATACATCAGACCCCCTCGCCCAAATGAACTGGAGACAGGAAAGGAGGAGAGTTTTTATCCTCAATGAAGCACAAAACAGACATAAACATTTTACAGTCGAAGTAAAGCAGAGATGCTTGACCAGTTTGGTGCTGGGATTTAGAGGCAGAAGGAGGGCATCCTACAGATTTCTACTAATAGCATATATGAAACACAGAGAGAATCCATCCATTAAAACATGCCAGCAAAAATCAGACACCAGTTATTTCTCTTTCACAAAAGTGCCAGCAATTTTCAATAATGACTGGTGCATTGCAGCACGGAGATGAAAGCAGGTTTTGTTTTGGTGTCTTCTCTCTTTTTTTTTTGACAGGAGCCGTTAGTGAAAGCTTAATGAGCAAAGGGGTTTGAAAAGATTCCAAGCAATGACAGCAGTTGATTTTTTATACAGCTCTTTGTTTTGAAGTCCATGTAGTGAATGTTGACAGCTTGTTGAAGACAAGGATCATTACAGAGATCTGAAGGTAGGCAAAGGAGCTGTACATCTGTGGCCTCTTTTAGAGACTTCTGCATTTCTAGGGCAAACTATGGGTTTAATTTTCCAAAGCTGTCAAGGAAGCCACATTTGGTATAAGACGTAAGAGTACACAAGTCAAAAGTGGTCTCCAGTCACCATCTTCTAGAACCATCCTTGTAGGTTTGCTGTCACTCCTGGGGAATGCACAAAACCATGAAACTGGTAAAGGAACAAGAGGCGCAGACGGTAATATATAAGCCCCCTCATTTCTAAACATCTAAATAGAACAGGAAAACTCAATTTCAAGAGCTAAGAAATATGTGGCATAGTTTGGCTGCAGAAAATCTTTCTTTATCCCTGAGAGGCTAAGTATATTTAGAAAAAGGGGCTAATGAACTGTTTAGAAAACAAAATCAAGACACTGAGAAAGTGATAGGCAGCAGCATAATCAGTGGTGGGTTCCTCCCGGTTCGGTCCGGTTCGGCCGAGCCGGTAGCGGTGATGATATGACATCACCGAACCGGTTCTCCCCCCCCGCCCTCCCACCCACCCACGTTATTCTTACCTTTTATTTGGTCCCACCCCCAATCTATTGCTGCCTCCTGAGTCCCAGCTGATGACTAGAGGGAAAAAAACTGTTTAAACTCTTGCCGCGGGGCTTCAAAGGGCCGTCCTCCAGCTGATCAGTGTTAAAAGCAAACAAATGAGTCGGGTCGTAAGTGCGAGGACTGGTTGTAAGTGCGAGGACCTTCCAGAAATGACTCTGACCAGCTAGCCACGCCCACCTAGTCACATGACCTCCAAGCCACATCCACAAAATAAGCCACGCCCACAGAACCGGTAGTAAAAAAATTTAGAACCCACCCCTGAGCATAATGTACCTGAAGTATTTCAAAAGTTAACACTGACAATGTCAGATCAAAACCTGCAAGTCACAACACTGGAATACAAAGATAGGAAAAACGCAACAATGATGGGCACATTATTTTTAGAAATCAATAAATAAATTATTCATGGCCAGTTGCTGATCTCTCAATGTTCAAATATCACACTAGGGCTGGCATTAGCCTTCAAATATCACTCAAGTGTCTCTAGACTTTTCTTTTGGTGACATATTGTCTCTGTTCTAACTGGGCATGCCACATGGCAGCCATTCTGTAAACGGGCAATCTCCGCCACAGCAACCATAATGTCTATAATATACCATCAAAATCCCAAATGTGGTAACTCATCAAAAAGAATGAGGGATCCTATGCTAAGTCATGATTTAATGAAACAAACAGAATCGCTTCATTTGCATAAAGCCATTCCTAATTGCTGGGTTTACTCATTATACTAAATTAAAAATAAAAAAAAATACAATACGATTTAGCAAAACATCTCTGAAAATAGAACACTCAGTGCTATTATTCTGGCTACAAAAGTGAGACCAGGCAATCCCAGTGATTTGCAGACATCTAAGTAGAATAGGGAAACCTATTCAATTCCTAAAAATGGGAAATATATACATAAGGAAATAAGTAAATAAATACATAATGCAAATTAGCCCATTTAATTAAAACCAAGTTAATTTCTGCAATCTCTGAGAAGCTTATAGAAAACAAACCATGTGACAAATTCAATTTCAATACATCCTAAATTTCTGTGATTCATCGAAAGCAGCAATACTCCATTGCTGCATCTTTTTCATCAAGGATCAGTCCTTAGACAGTCCCAAATTCTGGAGCTCTTTTGACAATCCCAAATTCCTCCCATTACAGCAATCACAAAACAAAACAAAACAGTCCCTTGGTAAAAGAAAGGCAGGAAATTAAATCCAAGTTTCATCAGATATCCTAAATTAAATTGGGCTGCTAGTTCTTCTAGTCCAGAGTGGTTTGCCTTGATGACTTCAGCTCATTATTTTCCATTACCAGTTATACATTTGGGGCTTGAACCCAGACATCAAGCATTGAGCTAGGGTTCTTCCATATTCAAAAACCTGAACTAAAACTCTTGCCTATCTTAAAAAAGAAAAGAAAAAAACCCAAAATACAAAATTTCATACATAGATTAATTAAACATGAACTATACTTAAATAGATAATATTTGTTTCCCAACACAGTACTGGAGATGTGAAAATATAGAAGTTTTGGAAACTATCATTACCAAAAAATTATCTCAGAAGGCTCCACAAGAAAATGCTTACTTAAAAACTGAACAAATGTATTAGTTATATCATCTGCACATGCATATTCTTAGTGCTTAATAACCAAATATTTGAATGTTGTATGAAACCTCCAGTCCAAAAGGGTCACAAGTCCACAGTTCCACTGGTAGTGGTTGCTTTAAGCAACAACCTTCTCTTTAATAAAAATGAAAGGCAATTTTAAGAAAGGGGAGAACCAGCAATCGCCAGATTCTTGGTTTCTGTCAACAGTGAGTCAAATGCCTCTGAAACTCACTAACAGCAGCATAGAACAGAGCAGGAAAGGGTAGTAACAATTTCTCCCTTTTGTTAATCCTTATCAATTTATATTTAAAACAAATGAGAAAAAAATATACCAGAGGGGCTCATGAAGCCTAACAGAACCACTTTTATGACCCCTAGAACCCCTCTGGAATGGCTGTTTGGGTTTTGTCTTCATGGACTGGGGAAGTTCTATAAGGACAATAAGGTAACTTAAACCTAACAAATCCTTAACAATCCCATTGCACCATTCCACACCTTCCATGGACTGATGTAAATTGTGGTTTCCAAATATGATCCTTAACAGATATCACAAAGCTTTGTAGTGTTTTTAAGTCATCAGAACATGCTCACTTAATGGAGTACACCTATTATGCATGGACACTCCATTCAGCTACTATAGCCTTTAGTAGATCTGTAGTTTAAATAGTTAGCTAGTTTATTATTGCAGATAACCAAAGTTCACAACAGACATCAAATTAGATGCATCATTGAGTTAAAATAATCAACTTCTCCTTTTCTTCCCATCTTCCTTATTATTATACCTATTATATATTATGTTGACTATTTTAATGCAAACAAATACTATAAAAAGACCTAAACAGAATTGGGACTGGACCTGTAAAGAAAGAATAACTAATTGTTCCACGGGTGAAATGTAAAATTTGTTACTACCAGTTCTGTGGGCGTGGCTTGGGGGGGTAATGTGACTGGGTGGGCATGGCCAACTTTTTTTTTTTTTAACTTTTCAAAGCATTTTTTCTAATGCTTTGAAAAGCCTCTGCCGATCAGGCAACTCAGCTGGGATCGTCAGAGAGGTATTTTACCTCTCTGACGATCCCAGCTGAGTTGCCTGATCGGCAGAGAGCTATTTTTTAAAAAATACCTCTCTGCCGATCAGGCAACTCAGCTGGGATCGTCAGAGACTTTTCAAAGCATTTTTTTTACTACCTCTTCAGCCAAGAGGTTGCAGAAAAAAATGCTTTGAAAAGCCTCTGAGGATCCCAGCTGAGCCCCGCAATCATCAGAGGCTTTTTTTTTAACTTTTAAAAGCATTTTTTCGTCGGAAGAGATTGTAGAAAAAATGCTTTTAAAAGTTAAAAAAAAGCCTCTGATGATCGTGCGGCTCAGTTGGGCATGGGGGGCAGGGGCTCGCAGGGATTTTTGCTACCAGTTCTCCGAACCATCCGCCGCCATCACTACCGGATCGGATGACCAGGAGCCAGGAGCATTTGACCCCTGAATTGTTCCCATTTCTTCAATCCTGAAAGAGATACATGCTACTTACAAAAAAAATTATTCCAAAACATAACAGCAACATTGATATGTATATGAAAGGAATTTATAGGATGGCAGAGAAAAGGTTAAAACTTCCATTGGTCAGACATAATTTGCATGAGTTTCCAACAAAGCGTGTTGCATTAAAAATACATGAACCCTGGATAAAATATGCATTTAATGTCAAATGTTGTTCTATCTTAAGTTATTAGCAACAACAATTCCATTTGTTGATAATTATGCACTATTGGATCACATTAGTTCATCAATTCTAAACTAGAGAGGATACAAAGAGAAAGAATATTTGTATTACATTTTATTTTTCTGGTCTTTGAAATCTATTTAAAACTTTTATTTAATAAATGTTCCAGCTTCCATATTAAGAAATTAGAAAAAAACCCAGTTGCCTTCTGCATAACCATTGCTTTGTGAAGTCTCTACTCTGCCATTATTAATCATGTTTTCTTCTAAATAAGGTCATACTATTGGAACCATTGTAGGATAACACCAATTTTAAAGTCATTACGCAAGTTACTAATGGGCTTTGAGGTCCAAACAAACTGTTGGTTATCATGTTTAAAACATATGAGGAAAACTTTCCATTTTCCTCATAAGGCATTCCAAACTCAAATAAAGTAGCATGATGACTAGATCAAGATCAAGAAGGCACCAGATCCATGTCTTATATATACAAGAATGTGTTTAAAGCAAAACATTCATTATGTGTACATTAAAAAAATACTCTAACTCCCAGGAGGATTATTTATGTGATCTTACAGAATTAAGAAACTGAAAAATATACTTCTAAATAGTTTTAACACTTTCAAGTTCTACATAAATGGTTACTATTTAAATTTTCAAGCTCCAATCCATTACTATTTTGCTTTCAATACAGTGGGACTTCCTTATTTTTAAAATCTTTATATGCATTTTCTTACGCGCGCACACATTCAAATGCATCACATAGAATGACTTAAACCTATCTTGTTAAGGCAGGAATATCTGCTTAAAAAAAAGCAAAACTTGGCAACTGAATTTTTAATATTTACTCCACTTTTTAAAAAAATAGATTGTAGGGCTAAATAGTTTAGAAGCCAGCTGCAAGTTGTCTCTGTATCTATCTAATATTTTAACCTTTTTTTCAGGATGGGATAGAATTGTTTCAATTGTGCCTGTTTTACACATTTATATATTGAAATCTGTAACTCTTTATTCTTTGACAAATGCATGAAATAAATCATTATCTTTAGACACTCTAGTCTAGAATGACTAGGTGCATTTAGGAAGCTCTGAATTACCTCAAGCAAGCTGCATGCTTCGGAATATAATTCTGTTATATATCACATCATGTTCAATTCCTCAGAATTAAGCATCAATTATTTAAAAAGTGACACGAATCTTTCTGCAATAAATCAGTCTGGACTATTTAAACTATTTTTATGTTACAATATGAACTGGAATAATGTCGAAAAATGAATTCCTTTACCATCAATGCCTTTACTCTTTTTTCCAACAAGAGAAACCATGAAAAAGAAGTTACGCAGAGTAAACAGCCATAGCTAAGGAATCATCTAGATTAAGGGCTTCAAACTCAATTTCATTGAGGGCCACATCAGGGTTGTGTTTGACCTCAGGGGGCCAAGGGTGTGTGACCAGGGTGGGCGTGGCCATCTCAACATCCGTTTTCAGCTGTGACGGCCTCCTGCAGCCCTCTGCCAGCAAAAACAGAACTCAGGAGTGCCATGCGCGCCTCCCCAGCTCCATTTTCACTGGCAGAGGCACTGCAGGCTGGTCTTTTGCTGTTTCCAGGGTGGCCCCATGGGCCAGATCTAAGCACCCCATGGGCCTTGAGTTTCACACCCCTGATCTAGATCACCAACAGATCTATGCTTTTCTATTCAGTGATCTCTACCATCTAGCTGTATATAGCCATGCTAGGAGTTTGCTTCTTGCAGCAGTCATATATGATCAAAAGATCTTAACCAAAGAATCACAGAACTTACCAGAAGGCAGCATTTTCCACATTGCTAAATTACAACTGGTGACCCGGATGAAGAGAATGTCAACCCACTCAACCCAGTTCCAATTCAGTTTGATGGGATTTTTCTTAATCTGAAATTCAGCCACACTAATTCAAATTCTAATTGCAGAAGATCTGCAAGCTCCAAGATTGCACAAAACTGAAGAAACCATAGCTTTAAAAACAAAAGTAAAATATCCTTCAAGTCAAACTTGAGTCTGTAGACACATTCATACATTGTTTTGTTTTCTTTAATTTTTTTAATGGTTGTAAACCAACATGAGTCATACTATTTTGGTATATAAAAGTTAAATAAATGAGGTAATGAACATTTTCTTGGCAAAAATATTGAAAGTCATTGGTCATCTTCTTTTGGGATGATTTTCAACTTTTCAGACTACCCATCTAATACTGGCTTCCCTCCAAATTGAGAAAAATTGGAGCACTGCCAGGAACCTTAGTGAGCTGAATAGCACAAAACTACCTGTCAAATATTCCCAGGTGCTGCCTCTTGCTAAGATTTAATACAATGTACTGAGCCACAAATTAGACAGCCACATTTTAGCCTAATGAATTTTATGAATCTAATCAATATGGTCAATATGGGATTCAATTTATTGCATAAGTCCAGAATATGAATTCTGATTAATGCACACATATCGTATTATTGCCTTTTTTCCCACTTGCTCTTTCTTTTTCCTACTCTTTGCCTTTAGTGAGGATAAGTGAAACCCCTTTTGATTGGGTAGGTTAATTTCTTTTTCATTCCTGCCCATTTTTTTGTTATCTTTGCCATTCTCTATTGTTCAGTTTTATATTCTTCTTGTTTTCAATGTTTTTACTTGTAAATCACCCAGAGCCATTGAGTGATATATATGTTTAGTAAATAATAATTATCCTATTTTGGCATCCCTTCCTTTTCCCACTCCTTCATCTTCATAGCATAATGTAATGCATAATGTTAACTAAGTCAAAGTGTCACATAGTGGCATTTTATTTTTGCATTGTTGCTACATTCAGGGAGGATTAACCCCTTGCCATCTTCAACCTCTCTCTCCTCAGTCAGGAAGCATTGATTAAACCCCTAAGTTCTCCAATGAATCCTGGAACCACCTCTGAACTGGTAGGTAGGAAAGGCAAACCCAATATAACATGAAGGCACACTTAGCAAAAAAGAAAAAAGAAACTAATGCCGAAAGCAAGGAATAGGCCAAATACAGGATATCTGATGCAGAGACAGACAGATTGACCACTCTGCATTTAGATGGAACCAAGTAACACAGAGCTTTAGCTTCCATCTGAAAAAAGTGATGGTCACCCTTGCAAGAATAGAAGGAGGGTATATTTTCTCCTAAGAGAGAGATATACGTATCATTATATATGCATGACCAGCAGTAGAACTGCAAGTAACGTAGGAACTTTGGTACTCCTCCTGTAGAGAAATAGCTTGACGCATTTCAATCAGGTTTGATTGAGGCTTCATAAAGATTGAACTTGGGCTTACAGTCATGTTCACATTGTTTCTGTTAAGGTAAATGTAAAGGTTCCCCTTGCACATATGTGCTAGTCGTTCCTGACTCTAGGGGGTGGTGCTCATCTCCATTTCAAAGCCGAAGAGCCAGCGCTGTCCAAAGATGTCTCTGTGGTCATGTGGCTGGCATGACTAAATGCCAAAGGTGCACAGAACACTGTTACCTTCCCACCAAAGGTGGTCCCTATTTTTCTTACTTGCATTTTTTACGTGCTTTCGAACTTCTAGGTTGGCAGAAGCTGAGACAAGTAACGGGAGCTCACCCCGTTATGCAGCACTAGGGATTCGAACTGCTTTTCTGTTAGCAGTTTGTAAAATTGGGTTTATGATTTTTTTTAAAAAAACACCTTAATTTTTCTCCCATTTCTCCAAAGGACAGGGCTCTTTCATTCAAATTTATCCTTGAGGAAGTAGAACAATAGTAATGCCTTAGTTACAAGGCTACTATATGGTGTTGACCATATACCAGGAGGAGAATGTTTCTCTTACAACAATGCAGGGACCCACTCATCCATGCAATGAAGAAATCCCTTCATGACTCTGGATATCAGGCCAGCTCAAGACATTTTATTGTCTTGAACAGCTGCAGCATATAATTAGAGGTTCCCTTCACAACTTGCAGCTCTGTTACAACAACCAAATGTGCATAGCACAACAATGAAGAGCCAGGCAGCTCCTGGTTCGAGCCCCACTCAGTCACAAATTCTCTACAGAATCATAGGCAAGTCATTTCTTCTTTTAGCCCCACTTGATATATGAGGATATTAATCCTTGTCTAACTTCCAGGCCTGCTACAGGAATAAAACGGATATAATACTTGAATATAAAGATACCCAGTCTAGTTACTAAAAATCTGATGAGTTAAATCTGCAGGTCTGTGAAATCAGCTCCGGAACATAAGGCCAAGCCTCTACTTGGAAGTGTATGGGGAGAGGGGTTAGTTTATTTGCAGAGGGACTTCTGCACACAGAGCAGCACTGTGTTTTAATTAGACTATAGAAGCAGTAATTAAACAACT
Source organism: Pantherophis guttatus (assembly GCF_059756535.1). NCBI lineage: Eukaryota > Metazoa > Chordata > Lepidosauria > Squamata > Colubridae > Pantherophis > Pantherophis guttatus. The sequence continues at coordinate 323,129,026 of NC_142063.1, read as the reverse complement.
ATTGTTTGTGTCACAGCAACCTGACTAAAGGCAGCTGCTGCCATGCCCCATCAACAGACCCAACTTTCCTAGGCAAGTTCCAACTCTGGTGCATATTTTTTCCCCATTCATAATTATTGGTCATATTTAAGGAGGAGGATGGAGATCAGGAATCTAAAGGATAACAGGTTCAGAGGGCCTCAAGTCTTCTGCAAGAGGAATAACTGAACAGCCCAAAAGGAGAAAGCAAGCTATGTGTGCGTTTGTGTATGTGTTGAAATAATTCCCGAGCACCAATCTCAGGCTCTATGGGAAAAAAGATTTTTCTAAGCCTTAGGCCAGGGTAACAAAAACTTTATTTGTATACCAGTTTTTGTTCAACAGAACATTGCTCAAGACAAACACTTACATAAACCTGCTTGTTCCCAATGCATTATCAGAAAAACATTTTTCCACATCCATCTGAGTACAGAAACAGTTCGTAATATTGAAAGTCTAGTATATTGTTAGGAAATTAAATTCCATTGACTCTTGTAAGTTTTATTTCTGAGTAAACATGCTGAGAGAAAGAATTTCTCTCTAAAAAAAGGAGGAAACAACTCCAAGGCTATTTGCACGCAAAATGTATTCTGTTAATCAAGAATCAATGCTTAGTTTAATGCAAAGATTTAGGTGGGCTTTTCTTCTCCAAAGAGTCCAGACTGGGCAATCAGTAACTCCCTTGATAGATGTCAGGGAGAAAGCAATGTGACAGAGAAAAGGCTGCACCTATTGTATCTTCTAGCCTAATTGCATGGATGTCCCACTTAGCTTTAATTGTATTAGATATAAAGAAAAATCAGGCATAGAGAAAGTTGTGAGAAGGAACAAAATGCAAAATACCTGTCCTTGTTCAGTATATTGCATAGAGATGAATTCAGCATAGGAATCTGATTGTTTCTGGTTTTTAAAAGGCAGGGCACACCTTCCCCCCCCCTAAATCCACTAATCAAACATATCTCTTTTCCCTAAAGGTTCCTCTACTTACACTTCATGTCTGAATGAGTACAAGACTCATGGAGTGACCTTTCCATCAGGTCAAGCATTCTTTTTCCAGGGAGATTACTTTTAACTACTATATGGTTTATAATGGACTAGTAAATCAATGAGAAGCCTCCCAGAACAGTCCTAAGCAGGACTTGAGCACTTCAGGCATTCTAAGACAAAATGGCTCGTATGGGATGGATGGAATTCTATAACTCAAAGCAGAATAGAACACAAAAGGCAGGTTGAGTGAAATCTTCATTATTAGAAACAGGCATCATTGGAGGTTCTTGGCTACTCTTTCAACATGTACTGGTGGCACAGAAGCAGATACTAACTACAACCTTTGTTTTTTTTAGATATGGCTCAGAGGCATCTCTTCTAGAAAAGCAATCTGTGTGCATCATCTTTCCCAAATCTTATAAATTACTTAGGTTAGTACTATACATTAAACTTTGGAGCTAGATTATAAAATGTGCTTACCTTCCCAGAAGCTGTTATGCGCAAATAAATAAACCATACAATGACATGACACAACAGGCCAAGGCTACGACTGAATGCTGAAAATGCTGAGCCACAAACAAGCCAGCCTCCTTTACTTTTAGCCTGAAGGGTTATACAAATCCAACCACTAAGGCAAAGAATTACTAATAGCAACTTTTCAATGGGTCTGCCCCATTCCCTTTTCTCTTTACAGAAGCTGCCCAGAAACTCCCCCTCCCATTGCTAAATCCATAGCCTTTCTCTCCACTGGGAAGCTGGGAAAGGACCCTTCCACCTGCTGCCTCAGTTTCCCTGCTGGGAAACAGGAGGGTCACCAAGTCTAGACAGGCGCTGGAAGGCCGAGTCTACCAAGCTGGAGCTGCACTGGAAAGGGGAGGTCGGCGAAGCCCGACAAAAGCCCAGCCCTGCGCCAATTCCCAGTGAGGAAGCCATTGTCAGTAGGCAACCCACCCCCACCATCACCAGACCGAAAGAGCCGGAGCCGCCGCCCCGCCCTTCTTCTTGCGCGTCCCCCGAGAAAGGGCAGCGACTAGTCCAGCGCGCGCAGACAAAGGCCCCACCGTCGCCCTCTTCGCCTCTCCTCGCCGCAGGCGCACAAAGAGCGGGCGCCTCCAGGAGCATCCCAAAGGGAGAGGGAGGCGTCCGAGCAAGGCTCCTGTGCCAAGGCCGGGCGCAGACCCCCGGCTACACCCTTCCCGCCAATCGCCCGCGGCCTCAGCCAGCCAACTCGCCGGGAGGCAAACTAAGCACCGGGGAGGGGGGGAGGAGAAGGGAGGGTGCGTACAGGTGCAAAGCATCCCACGCCTCCCCGCGCGCAGCCAGCCGCCCTTCTCCTACAGGCGATCGATGCTGCTCCTGGGCTGCGACGGGCAGCAGCTTCTGCTCCCAAACCCCGAGACAAAGGGGGAAGACACGCCCCGGCTCATCACCCCCATCGTCCGCCCCGCGGAGAAAGCAGCCCCCCGAGGCAGCTCCCGCAAGGCGTCGAGGGGACCGCGCGGCTCCCTCTCCGCGGCTCCGCTATCTTTTAACTAAGCCCGCAGATGCCTTTTTCCAGGTAGACTCTTCATCGGTTGATTGATTGATCGGGTTGGTTCGCCCGCCCGAATTCCCGCGTCTGCAGAGAGGGATGGAATCCGACGGCCTCCCCTCGACACCGTTCTACTCACCCTGCGGTGACTGTTCCCAACGCCCGCTGGCTCGCTTGTCCGCCGCCGATCGTCCTCGCCCAGCTGCCACCCGCGTTCACCTGCTTCCCCCCGAGCGAGGAGGAGGAGGAGGAGGGAGGGATCCTGCCCTCCCTCTATCTCTTGGACCAATGGCAGCTCTTCCCTTGCCTCTGAGGGGGCGGGGCCCTGAGCAGCAGAGAACTACGATTCCCGATAGGCTCAGCGCCAACCAGAGGAACAGGCCTTGAAGGGTAGGGTGCGGCCTTCTCCATCCTCTGAACCGGTGCCTAGGTTACCATGGTGATTGTGGAGTAGGCACTGGGGCCTCTTTGAGGACCAAAGACGCCCCCCTAGTATAGGGCGTATTACAAGGGGAAGGCTTCCCTGGTGGTGAGGGTTGCATCTAGGACTGTAACTTGGACTGCAAGCTCAAGTTAGAAACAAAAAGATGATGGGAAGGCAATACTGGGACCATTAAACTACACAGATCTTAACTGTTAGGAGCTCCTTTCTTCATGTTGAACAGGAGTTGGTTTAAATACAATGTTATCTTTATTTCTTGTTTTTGCTTTCTACAACTCTGGTTAATATGGTAGCCTGGCCTGAATTGGAACCAGTTTTGTCACCTGTATTTCAGTGTTGATGGCTTTCTGTTCATTCTATATGAATGAATGAATCTGCATGTCCCAAAGCAATGATAATTTGGTGCTCTTCAGAGAAAGAAGGCAACACAGGAAGCCATGTTTTATCCTTGCTATCACCTTCAAATCCTTTGCATCTCAGTCTCCCTAACACATATAAAAGCACCAACTGCATACCCCAGATTAAAGTAGACGACAAGCTATTACTTGATAAAATACAAAAATATGGGTTAGATAGCATCGCCTCCAGATGGATTCATAACTGGCTGACCAATCTCACTCAACATGTAGTCCTCAATGGAACTGTATCTACATGGAGGGAAGTATGCAGTGGAGTACTCCAAGGCTCTATCTTGGGTCCAGTACTCTTCAATATTGTCATACATGATTTAGATGAGGGGATAGAAGGGGAACTCATCAAATTTGCAGACAACACCAAGATGACAGGAATAGCCAACACTCTAGAAGATACGGAAGGATCTTGACAGACTTGAACACTGGGCCCTTTCTAACAAAATGAAATTCAATGGTGAGAAAAATAAGGTTCTGCATTTAGGCAAGAAAAACGAAATGCACAGGTATGGAATAAGTAGTGCCTGTCTCAATAGTAGTAACTGTGAGAGGAATCTTGGAGTCCTAGTGGACAGCCACTTAAGTATGAGTCAGCAGTGTCCTATAGGCACCAAAAAAGCCAACACAGTCCTAGGCTGCTTTAACAGAGGGATAGAATTAAGATCATGTGAAGTGTTAGTATGGCTTTATAAGGCATTGGTAAGACCACACTTGGAATACTGCATCCAGTTTTGGTTGCCACAATATAAAAAAGATGTTGAGACTCTAAAAAAAGTGCAGAGAAGAGCAACAAAGATTATTAGGGGGCTGAAGGCTAAAATATGTAAAGAACAGTTGCAGGAATTGTGTATGTCCATTTATTGAAAAGAATGATGGATGACACAATAGAATTATTCCATATTTAAGGGGCTGTTGCAAAGAACAGGGGGACATCCTATTCTTCAAAGCACCTGAAGGCGAAACAAGAAGCAATGGATGGAAATTAATCAAAGAGAGAAGCAACTTAGAACTTAAGGAGAAATTTCCTAACAGTAAAAACAACCAGTGGAACAGCTTGCCTTCAAAAATTGTGGATACTCCAACACTGGAGGTTTTTAAGAAGAGATTGGACAACCATTTGTCTGAAATGGTATAGAATTTCTTGCCTGAGCAGGGGGTTGGACTAGAAGACCTCCAAGGTACAGTACCTTCCAACTGTTCTTAGTCTGATACATAGTAGCATACCAGTACATGCCAAAAATGGAATGTCTAAGTTGGAAAAAAAGTTTTTTTCATCTTTTGTTCACTTTGCATTAGATTGAATTTACTAGATTTATTATGGCCATCCATTCCAGAATCCTCTGTGGCTATTGTTTTTCTCTTGATTATGAATAATTATTCTCAGTAATTTTGTACTGCCTATTTGTCCATTCAGAGAAAATTTAATTTTGCAAATATAGAATTTTATAAACAAGACCCTCCAATATCATCACCTACCACTAATGCTAATCATTTTGTGGGGAGGAAATGCTAGAAATTTTAATCCATCCATTTATGTCATGTCATCCTGCACTGTTCTTATTTCTGGTCATAAGAATATTGCCAAAGAAATGGGATGGCTTTTTAAATGAATGAAATAAGAATGCATCAGCTAGATTCTTAACTACGCTTTTTATTAAAAAGTCAGATGTTCTGCTGAAATAGCTGCAATGAGTGTCAAGTTAGTTTCCAAATTCATTTTGAAATTTTATTGATGATCTTTAAAGTTTTTAGCGTTTTAGGTCCAAGAAAAATAAATTAAGTTATTTTGTTATGTGACAGTTCAGCTGCTAAGATTACCCTTGATTGAAGGCTTACTTAGGTGTTCCTAAATTTTGTTTAGTCATAGACAGGAACTATCTTGATATTTGCATTATGTGCTCCACATGTTTTCTCCTAATAGAAAAAGATACGTCTTAAGGGCAGATAGGCAGAAACAAATAAAAGTAACAAACTTGGTAATAGTATTGATATGACAGTATTGCTGTCATCTGGTCCTTAATTTTATTCCACTGCTCTTCTGCCAATGTCATGGTTTGTGCTTTTTCTTTTATTTTATGCTGACCAATTTTGCCATTTAATTTTAAAACATTTTAAAAGTTCTAACAATGGTCTTGAACTATTTTAAAGAACATATGGTATTATTGTTTTAAACTTTTTAATCTTACAGAAAAGAAGAAAGAAGGTTATGGAAAGCATCACCTGTGATATAATGAACAAGCAAAGAGGATATAGCTCTATAATGAAGGTTAGAAACTTTTAAATATGCTTCCGAAAGGTCAGTCAGGAAAAAGGTCCAGGACCCAACAAGGCACAAAAGTGGTATAAACTTACATTCAAATACAAGGCTTTTTTAAAAAAAAAACCAAAACAATAGCAGTTGTTGCAATAATTGTTATCATCCTGATAGCACTTTTCAAAATTCAGGGTATAAAAATTGTGATAAATCAGGGGAGTTTAGGGGTTAAGAAATTGGATTGGGGATCACATAGGGGAACAAGGGAAGTACAGGATGATGGCAAAACCAAGGAAGAGTCTAGTAGTAATTGAAAATGGAATCTTACACTAGAGCACCCTCTCCTGGGCAAAATCTCCCACTGCATCTCAGTTTTCCACAAACGCCATTAGTATATTGCAGAAAATATAACTTTAAAAAATAGAGATAGAAAACGTCCTGATCCAGACACTTGCATTCTTAAATCCATAGACTATGCACACAACATACATGGCGTTTCTTGTTCTGTTTTCTCAGCCAGGAATACTATGCATTTTTCTGCTGCGTGCAAGGAATATTAAGCAGAACTGGATTATGAAAGCTGCCTGTCTATATTTTTTATTATCTACCTTGAGTCTTTAATATGACATGGCCCAGAATTCTACCAGCAAAAATAAAAGTGATTTAATGGCTTATATTCTTGTTTGTTACTTGCTGTTGTATAAAGAGCTGTAATGTCTTGGTATACTTTTCTCAATTTAATAACATTCAGTAGAAAGTACCATTAATTTGTTTCTCTGCCTCTGACACATGCGTGTGCACACATATAAGCACATGCACCACCACACAAAGGCATTTTCTACACCTGGTAAATCTAAAGGTAGCTTGAATAGTTAGTCCCTTTTCCTGATCAGCAAGAGGGCAGAGGAGACAGACTAGTACCTTGGACAGCGAATGGAATGCTATGCGCATTCACAGCGTGAAACCTCTGCTCATATAAACTCCGTTCCTGCTGATTGCTGGAAATCTCCTTTGCCAGAACCAAATTTCCTTTGGTGTTGTGTAAACCCAACCACTATATTATCATGTTCCCTGAACCCTCCATATTAAATCATCCCATAGTTTCAGCATGTGAATCCAACAGGTGAACATTGCATTCAAGGCTAGGGATTTTGGGCATTGCAGCACAGCAGTTTTCTTCCCAAACTCATGCCATTAGTGTGTATTTAGCATGGTATAAACATTTCAAAATAACTAAACCTTTCCTCAACTTTCGGAAATATTTTACTAAAGATTAGGGGCCAAATAAAAAAATATTCCTTGGCCCAGTCTGTCTTCTCAGAATGTGAGGAAATCTACCATGGCACCTAAGATGAATGGAACTTGCTTGAACAACCATTTGTCTGAAATGTTATAGGGCAGCGATGGCTAACCTTTTCTGGATCGAGTGACCAGAGTGTGTGAATGCGCGCATGCACCCGAACCCCCAAAATGCAATGCATTTATGCCCCCCCCAAGCACCCTGCCCCATGGCAGAGATCCGAAGACCAGCTGGCCATTGGGAGGCACGCACACAGGCGCAGCAGGGCTGAACTGAGGCGACAGCTCATGTGCCATCAGAAGGCGCTGCGTGCCACCTCTGGCACGCATGCCATAGGTTTGCCATCATGGTTACAGGGTTTCCCACTTGAGCAGGGGGTTGGACTAGAAGACCTTCAAGGACCCTTCCAACTCTTGTTATTCTGCTTGTGTCAGACAGCAGTTAGCTCAGATACTCAGAAAAAGGCAGATAGAACTGAAGATGTACTGCAGTGGGTTTCCTTAGAACTTGGGAAGAAATCCAGATATCTGATGTTTATTCAAGAACCAAAATGGCTGCCTGTATTTTTTGTATAGAGATGAGAAACAAATATTCCCATTGGTTAACGGTGTGTAAATACCATGTTTTCCCCAAAATAAGCCCTCCCCTGAAAATATGTAACCGCATGCACGGCCGGTCCTCACCATTTCCTCTGGTTAGGGTTAGGGAGACAGAGCTGGAAATCAGGTAAGATGGCAAGAGGATTCCCGTCTTGCTCCACACACCCCAAAATAATAAGACCTCCCCGAAAATAAGGCCAAGCGCTTATTTCAGGGTTCAAAAAATATAAGACAGGGTCTTATTTTCAGGGAAACACGGTATTAATATTTGGCACAATAAACTCCGGACTCAACTTGTGTTTTGTAATTTACTGAACTAGCTGGCTAAATTTTAGCATAATGTTATGTGAACTGTACTCTGTGGTTAGTTTGTGGTTTAATAAATTTGTTACTACTGAGTCATGAGTAAGTCTATCAAACAAACATAACTGAAAAGCAGCATTAATTGAATTCAGGTAGTCTTATTTAGCATATGTAATTAAAAGCTAGATTAAACACTGATGGAGTGCTATCAAGTCAGTGTTGATTCTCAACAACCATGTAGATCTTCTCTGGAGAGCCTATCCCCAGCTTGGTCCTTTCACCAATGAATCTGTAACATATAATTGAGTCCATCCTCTTTTCTTTCCTCCTTTCCCAGCATTATAGATTTTCCTAGAGACTTAAGTCTTCTCATAATATGTCCCATGTAATTTTAGCTTGTTTGTGCCTTGAGTGAGAATTCTGGGTTGATTTGTTTGATGGCCCGTTTGCTTGTTTTCTTGGTTATGAGTAATAATGTAGTTGGATACAGATTTTAAAATCTGTTTATTTTAATCCACATTGAGTGTTCTTGAGCAACATTTTCCCCGTTTTCTAACTGACCAAGAAATTAATGCCCCAAGTCGAATGAAGTCAATCCTTTTAGCGCTTTAAAATGTCTTTGTTTTTAGAACTTCATGTACATATTAGTGTAATTGTTCAGCCAAATCCAAGCAGCTAAAGTATTGCAATCTGAAGGGTCCCTGAAGGAAATCTGCTATTGACAAATATTGTTCCAAAAAAGCCATTTTGCTATTATGGAAATTAAATGCAGAGCATAAAATCCCACTTGACAGACAGCCCTTGGGCTCGTTCATTGAAATATTGGATAAAGAATTACAGGGCTATTTTAATAGTTTCCTTGTACTTTTCAGTTCTTTCATAGTATTGGGCTATGTCCAACTGTAGCCTAACAAAGTGTCCACGATGTGTCACGTGAAGCAGTTTGCACAATACAAGTAGTCGCCATTTAGTAAAAAATTGGTCAGCAGTGCTAAGTGAAAAATCATGACTACATTTATTTTACTTCAGTTTTCCTTTGCAGTATCAGAAGGATACGGCCCTAAACAGCTGAGTGAACGGAAATAACAGAAAAGATTTCTGGAGTAAGATTCACAAGGAGGCCGGGTAAAGGAGCAAATCTTATAGCATGGATCACCGACCCCTGGTCTTTGGACCAATACCAATCTGTTTTCCACAGAATCGGTCCCTGGTGCCCAAAAGGTTGGGGGCCATTGTCTTATCCCCCCCAACCCCGGCCACCGCCTTTGAAATGCTCTCTGATGCTGGGATAATTAGCAAGGTTTGTATTTATATTCACTGGAGAGAAAGGAATTACAAGAGAGTAAGTAGGTACACAATGGGGCATACACACTCAAAAGAATGCACTGGCAGCAGCTGTTAAAGCCTGTATAGGGCCTCTTGATTTACTACAATTCAGATTGTAATGTTGCTGTGGTAAACAAAATTAAACAAATCATCATGGTTGTTAAGGAGACATCACGTGACTGCAACTTGTGATCTTTCCTGCTGGCTTTCCTATTGACTTTGCTTCTCAGAAGATCAAGCTATTTTCTAAAGCACCCGAAGGCCAGACAAGGAATAATGGATGGAAATTGAACAAGTAAAGATTTAACCTGGAAATAAGGGAGAAATTTTTTGACAGTGAGAATAATCAACCAGTGGAACAGAAGTTGCCTTCGGAAGTTGTGAGAGCTTCATCACTTGAGACTTTCAAGAAGAGATTGGACTGCCATTTGTCAGAAATGGTGTAGGGCAGTGGTGGCGAACCTATGGCACGGGGGCCAGAGGTGGCACACAGAGCCCTCTCTGTGGGCACACACGCCGTCGCCCCAGCTCTGTTTCAGGTTTCTGCCGTGCATGTGCGTACACCTCCCGCTGGCCAGTTGATCTTTGGGTCTCTGCTGCGTATGTGCGGGGCATTCGTGGGGGCATGTATGCGCGGGGGGCAGGTGCATGCCTGCGCCTTGCAGTTTGGATGGGGCGCGGGTGCATGCATGGGGTGCTCACACGTGTGGTGTGCGCACATGCGCTCACACCTTGCAGTTTGGGTGCACACACACACTTTGGGCACTCGGTACCTAAAAGGTTCCCCATCACTGGTGTAGGGTCTCCTGCTTGGGCGGGGGTGGTGGTGGGTTGGACTAGATGACCTACAAGGTCCCTTCCAACTCTGTTAATCTGTTAAAATGGTTGGGAAGGTTGCAAATGGCGGCCAAGTGATTGCAGGATGCTGCAATTGTCGTTAAGTATGAACCAGTTGTTAAATACCTGGATTGTGAGAGCGTGAATGTGGGGACACTGACAGTCGTAAGTGTGAGGACCAGTCACAGGACTACTTGTGTGAAACTGATCATTAGGGTCTTGTCAATTTCAGGAAGCAGCTGTAAACTGGTAAAGAGAGATCTAACCATCTAATTAAGATCACAGAGCTGAGCCTGTTAACTTTCTCTTAACATTTTAGGGAAACCTATGCTGTGGAGAAAAAAAGAGGTAAATTGTTTAGGCAATCTCCACTCTGTGAGGAGAGGGAAAAAGACAAAAAAAAAAAAAGTCAGGCACAGAAAGTGTACTGACTAAACAAGTAACAGATACTGTGAAGATTATTAATGTTGGCACTAGTCACAAAGTCACCATTGTAACTGCAAACAGCCGTGTTTGAAGCACTCAGTATTTTATATACTAAAAATTATTTTATATTATGCAAATCACAATATAAATTTAATTAGCAGCATATATATTCATAAAATAAAGTGAAATCTTTAGTGCTCTGAGCTGGGTTGTTTGCTTGGAGACATTTTATTACCCAACTAGGCAATATCATCATTGCCCCATTTATGTTACCTTCTTGGGTAATAAAACATCTGCAAGCAAACAGCCAAGCTCAGAGAGTACCAGATACCCCATAGCTCAACCTTGAGCTACATATTTTACTAGATATGTAAATATTTTACAGATATTTTACTAGAAGACTACTCAAATCTTCTGCTCGAAATAAAATTCCCTATACCACCAAGCTTGAAATTTTAGGTCTGTATAGCCTTGGTGGCGCAGCAGACTAAAGCACTGTTAAGTAACACCAGCTGCCTGCAATTACTGCAAGTTCAAATCTCACCAGGCTCAAGGTTGACTCAGCCTTCCATCCTTTCGAGGTAGGTAAAATGAGGACCCGGTTTGTGGGGGCAATAAGCTGACTTTGTATAAAAAAGAACACCGCTTGTGGGGGGGGGAAGCCCTACTAAGCAGGTATATACAAAAGTATGAAGGCTATTGCTTAACGCATTGTAAGCCGCCCTGAGTCTCCGGAAAAAGGCGGCATATAAATCAAACCAATAAATAAATAAATAAATATAGCCTCGAACTATGCCGTCTACATTCCGACCTATGCTTAGTTCATAAGATTATTTACCAAAAAGTCCTACCCATAAATGAGTACTTTTAATTTCAACCATAATAACACAAGGGCTATCAATAGATTCAAATTCAATGTAATTCACTCTAATCTTGATTGTAGGAAATAGGACTTCTGCAAGAGAGTAGTAAATATCTGGAACACTCTACCTGATCCTGTTGTTAAGTCTCGCTAATCCCCATACCTTTTACCTTAAACTGTCTACCGTGGACCTTTCAGGTTTCTTAAGAGGTCCCTAAATGGGGCATGCATAAGCGCACCAGCGTGCCTACCGTCCCTGTCCTACTGTCCCCATTTATATGTAATCATTCTATGTGTTTATGGCTATGTTTTGCCTATTTATATCCTTTTATGTGTGCCCATTTTTTTATGTGTCCATGTCTAGGTCTATACTGTTACTTGTTTCCTTGTACTTGTTGACAAATAAATAAATAAGTAAATAAATAAATAAATATATTCTCTTCTGTTGGATAAAAGAAAGTACATTATATATACTAGAAGAAATGAAAGCTGAACTATAATATACAGTAGCTTTAAGTTGTTCAGATAGAACAGCTCAGAAAATTTTCCTAGTGCGTCATTTTCAGAGGAAAAAAAGACACTTTATACGCCACCCTCATCTTTCTAGCATGTGTTCTATTCATAACTAGAAATTCAAGCTAGGGTTCATTGAACAACAATGAAGAACTACTATTTGTTATTTAACAGGCTATCTAGCTGTGTTCACAGAACTTGCCAGAACCATAGTGGCAAAGATCGAGCGGCTGCATTTGCGCATGTTTAGTTATTGCTTCTGTTGGGTTAGTTTCTTTGGAGCTTAGCTTATTGTGCAAACAGTCAGTTTGATTAGTTTGTGGTTCATTGTGTTGGGCAATCCCCAAACCAGGATTAATTTAATGTTAATTGAATTGTGCAAACGCAATGTTTTAGAATGCCATTCTAAAGAGGGTTTGGAAAAAAAAAAGTTGTTGAAAGTATCCTTCTCAGAAATTAAATCCATAACTCTTATGCTTTCATATGAATTCTAGCTTCTCCCCCTACAGCAGTTATAAAAATTAAAGACAGCCACAATATTATTTTAGTTTCAGCTTAGCAACATTACTTCCAGATTCGTTATGTTCTTATTAGAAAAATGTGCACATTTATAATTAAAATTTCCAAATACATTTGTATTCTGAATTATAGTTTACCACTGTTGTTGATTACGTGCCATCAAGTCAGTGTCAACTCTTAGCAACCATACAACCATTCTTTCATGATGCACCCATTTTCTATTATCTATTTTTTGCCAGTAGTTTTAACAGCACCTACTAACAGGTTCCTGTCAACGTCATGTATGTTTCCTAGAAGTGTATTCTGTAGAGAAGTGCTTCTACAAATGCAGTGAGTAATTTCAAAATAGGAAGCAAATGCTCTAGCGTTTTCTGTATTATATGTGACTTTTTTTAAAACTACATGAATCTGCAGCAATGTTATTTCCCCGTTGTAGTGGATGTTATTTCCCCGTTGATACGCCGTGCTGCCCATTTTATGCAACTTGGGATTCCTCGGGTGCTACTTTAATCCCACCAGCACTGCCTCAGAGCACCTATAAACACTCATGGACACAGGGATACAAAAAGCACATGACAGCAGACAGCCTCCTTTTTTTTTCTTTTCTTTTTGCACAAAACAGAACATTTATTCAAGTGTTCTCCAGCACAAGTACATCAGCAAGGAGCCTTCCTTATTCGAGTGTTCTGAGCACAAAAGAAAAATGCAAAGGATGGGATGGAGGCGGAACGGACAGACTTTCTAACATCTGCTGCACCATTGACCTTTTTAATTAGTTTATAAAACAGCTATGTCACGAGCAATACTTACACAGAGATACAACAGCCTGCCCATAGGGATGAGGAGGTGGGCCTCCCCAGCCCTGGCAAAGCAGAACCATACTCTGAAATGTACATTATTTATTTGTCAATAAATATAGAAGCAATCCTAAAAAAAAGCGTCTGAAAAGATGGGGCATCCCAAAATCATCCAAAAAGAAAAAGAAGAATTAAAAGACGGAAGGGCTGGGAGAATGGAACTGAAAGAAGGAGAGGAAGGACATCTGGGTTGAGCTGCATGGAATGTCAGATGGGAGGCGGCTGGAGAGCAGGGAACAGGGCTAAGCTCTTCCCAGGATCTCAACACAGTTTATTCTTCAGCATGAATACATGATTTCCCACAAACAGTAAAGCGTCTCAGCTACTTCAATGTCTAAGCTAAAACACATGAAATCTTTTCCTTTAGGTTTCAAGTACAAAGTTAAAATGCCTTTTTTTTTTTATAATAATATATAAGAGTAAAATAATAGAGCTCTTTTAAACTTCACTACAAGAAAAAACAAAACAGTCATTGTCCAGACAGCAGACTTAAGTTAATAGAGATCTGTAATAAAACTTGTTTAGCACCTTGGTTGTCACCTTGTCCCTCTGCAAATGCCAAAGGAATTCAGGCAATGGGGGCAGGGGCCCGGTTGCTTTGCTTTTCAGTCTAGGGCTGTGCAACCTTGACAAAAGGCTCTTTATAAAAAGATCTGAGTCACATCAGTTTGTAAACTCAGTCTCCCCCCTCTTGCTCCCCACCACATTGGGAAAACAGCTGGATTCTGTGGTGGACAGTGAAACAGGCCCAAGGCAAATACATCAGGAACGTTTGAAAGACAACACAAATAAAGGCTTCCCAAGAGGCCACTTCCAGTTTGGGGACAGAACTGGATGGGTGCAGTGCCCTGCTTGAAGAGAGGTTGGACTGTTCAGAACTAAAGTCTACTGGCAGTGCCATGAATACACTGAGGATCCAGCTAAGCTGACAGCCACTGGAACTGACTTTAGGAAATATGTGGCCAGCCCCATGTCTAAACTGAATATGCTGAAAGGAAGACTTTGGGGAGAAACGGATGTAACTACTAAAGATATACCTTCCCCCCAAATAGATTCTTCTCTGAAGCATACAATTGGAAAAAAAAACAAACAAAAAAAAAACCATACCCCTTCCCACCATTTGGGGAGATACCTAGAGCCTCCTCTCCTTCAACCAGCCCTTTGGCTCAGATTACTCTGGCTGGAAACCAGCCAAGGACAAACTCACAGGAAGCTGCCTTATTTTCTGAATGATACCATAGATCCCTTAACCTATTACTGTCAACCCTGAGTGAGAGGATCTCTACAAGGTTTCAGGCAGGAGTTTTTTCCAGCACCACTTGGAAATGCCCGGGTTTGAATTTTTAAGATCTTCTACATGGAAAAGATGTACTCTGTCGTTGAGCTACAGTCTCTTCCAATAAATACTTCCCATTTAGCACCAGTGAAACTAGACTACAAGAAACCCAGAGGGAATCTCTCCCCCCCTAGCTTTGTGGCAAATGGGTTGGGAAGAAAGGCTTGGAAATCCTGTAAGGAAAACCTCCCTTTGAAGAATTTTGCGCAGACGGGCAGTCACCGAACCAACGACCAAGGGGGTCAGAGGAAGAATGGAGTGTGAAGGAGATTGCCTATCATGGAGGCAACAGGTGGTGGGGGGCATATCTTGCCAGAGAGCCCCGTCCGAAGAAGCCACCATTCTCCCTTCCCCATTCGGCCCTGAGCGAGACCCCAGCACCCTTCACAGTTTGAAGGGAAGTGAGCAGAGGCACCTACCTGCCACCCTAACTCCCCCAAATTTTAGCACCAAGACCAACAGCCTTCAACAGAGACCTTCCTTGTCTGCTGCCAACTGTTTCACCGCTCAAGAGATTGCGTTGGGGAGTGTTCATAAGAAGGCAGAGGGAGATCTGCTCTCTTCCACGAACGTTCCCGCCTGCTCCTGAGTTTTGCCTCAGCATCTACTCCATTGCCTCCGAGAGCACCATGGACACAGGGAAGACAGGAGCAGAGGGGAGATGCTGTCCCCTGTGGAGGCACAGATGGAAAAGCTGCTGAGGCAAAAGCTGGTTGGTGGGGGAGTAGGGAAGAGATATCCCCATTAGCACCAAGAACTTTGGACCCTGTTGGGATCAGTCTCTGCAAGCAGAAGGGAGAAGCAGCCTCAAGTCCATGCACTGAGGATTGACCAGAGCCCAATGGCCATTCCTTATACATTGTGCATCACAGACTCATGGTGAAGGTCATTTATCCCCTTGCCCCAAAGAGTAAAGTGCACACAATTACCAAGATATACTCCAGGAAATTTTGACTCCTATGCCAGACCTTGCACATGAGAGTTCATCAGGTCCTGGAGAGACTCTCTTCACATGAGAACTGCCCACCTTTATTTTTGCCCCTCTGTACCCTCAACATGTGTGTGGGGGGGGAGGAGAAAGGTAGCACAGCCAGAGTCTGATCAAGCAAAACAGGAAGTCTATAATAATTTGTGTCAGCCACAAATAGAAAGGAGGAGGGGGAGAAGGAAGGCAGCAGGTGCTGACCTCCGAACACACAAAATCACAAAGGAATGGGGCAGAAGGGTTACTGCAGCGCAGGATGGCAGGGGCTCTTTTCTCTCTCTCTCTCTCTCTCTCTCTCCCTCCCTATCCCCATAGTTATTCTGCAGCTGAATTTGTCTTTTAAGGGGCAAACGTGGAGAAAAGGAGCAGAACCAAAAGCTCTGATCAGGAACCTTACAGCCAGTGAGTTCAGAGATGACCAAAACAAGCACTGTTGGTCCTTGGGTGCTCTCTGCCTCCTGGTCTGGCAGCCAGGTTGGTGACAGGTGGAGCCCCAGGAGGACCCTAGAAAACGCCAATTTCAATAAAGCACCACTAACATTAGGGCCCCTGCCTGGAGCTCTGCAGGGGGGTAGGTTAGCCCCATCTAGCAAGGCCCAAGCCCCTGGCCTGAGGGAGATTTGCCTTTTCAGGAAGAAAAGTATTATTGCATGCCACCCGGGGCGGAGAATGGTGCCCGTCAGCCTTCTCTCCCTTATAAGATGGGGCTGCAATCAGTTGGAAAAGCTCCCCCCACCATTCCTGCGGGCTAGCATGTGAAGCACCACGGAAGCTGCCTTCAGCCCCACCCTCTGTGGTTGTAGAAGCACCATTTTGAAAGTCAGTTGTACAGTAGTAACAGTACCTTTTATATATAGATATTTCTCTCACATAACTCTCACATATATATAAACTGTAAACAAGAGGTAAGAGCGGCTGTAGGAGCAGGGTGTATCAAGGTCTCCTGTGTGATAGGCACCCAAATACTCTATAGTGTGTGGCTCGGGGGGACCAGGTAGGACTGGGAGTTTCCCAGCTTGCGCTCGGCCCAGGAATGGCGCTGATAGACGCAAGGAGGTCCCGTTGCACCTCATTTTGTGCTCCTAAACTGAGCTTGGGCAATAAAGCCCCAAGGCCCATTCAGCTTTGGGCTTGGCTGGAAATTTCTCTTTTGCGGTGCGTCAATGGACAGCCCGCATTGCTGGGGGCTCAGCCGAGGAGCGGCAGAAACCAAACTAACAGGCAAACCCATCCAGAAAGAGCAGGAAATTAAAGGATTACCAACAGAAAGTGGGATTGGTTGGTTTGATTGGGGCATTTCAAATTGGGGAGAGGATGGGTGAAGATTTGGGTGATGGGAGCTGCATATGTATGCGGGCTGTCCTCTCCCACCCTCTCACCCACCAGCCATTTCCTCCATTCTGGTGCCACTTCTCTTCTGTTCCTGGGGGTGGTTGTGTTTGAGACTCCTCCTCCGCTTTGCCAGTTTTGTGGTTACGTCTCTTTAAACACAGGCAAAGTACTCCTTTAAGGGGGCGAAGAGATGGCGGATCACTGGCACGCTCCAGGAACGACCCAGCAGTCTCTGCCTTGCCAGGCGGCTCATGTTGGACACATCCGTGTAGTGGACCGGAAAGCCAAAGACTCTGTAAGCACAGGATGCCAAATGAATACTAAGACCCTGACATAAAAAAAAGCTAACAAAAAGCTGCTGCAATTTCATCTGCAATTGTAATGTGTGCTGTTAGGATTGGGGTAAAATAAATGGTTGCTATAATTGCTAGTGACCATCAAGAGGTACTATGTGATTAATTTTGCCCTTACTGAGATTCACTAGCCCCAGCTAGTGTCCATATGCCAAACCCTTTACCGCGTTTTGAATTCATAGCCCTTTGAACTTAGATTAGTACAAAGATGGGACTGATGAATCCCAGTAAAGACAAAACCAGTTCCATAGTGCCTTCTACTGGGCAATAGCAAAAGCAGCACTGTTAAAATATAGAAACTCTCCCTTAAGGGAGGACTCTTGAAGCTTCTAATATGAAGCCCAAATAGCTCCCTTTGGTTTATAAGGCCCAGTAGCTATAAAGTCTGAGAACTCTGTAACACATAAAAACAAATTGTATTGTGCCAATGGAAAAAGGGGAAAAATAGATTGCACGGCAAGAGAGGCCTTTCTAAGGAAGGGCGAGTGGGGTGTTTATAATCAAACATATAACCAGGCCACAACTAAGCCATGTGGGGGGCAGGTTCTAGAGAAAAGTTATGTGCTGCAAGTTCTTCAGCTCATTCTTGAAAGAAAGAAAGCCCAGCCCCCCACACCATTCCCACCTCTCCATCTCGGTGCACCACAGGATGTCCTCCTTCTCATTCATAAAGACAGGGAAATGCTGGTCCTTGCCTTGCTTGATAGAGTTGGAACGTGTGGTGATGGTTCGTACTTTGCTGAACTACATTGGGAAGACAAGATAGACAAACAAAAAGTGATGATCAGCAGGTATTCATACCATGCATAATAAAGCTACCTCTGAGCTAATTCTTTACATTAGCCTTTGGCTTGCGGGCAGTCTCTGCGCTATTTCCACTGCCTTCCATCAATGTGATGATTATTTCTTCCTAGCCTTCATTTCTGCGTAGTATGAAAATGACCGTAAAACCAGGCTTCTCTAAGCTATTGCCATTCAATGGTGGGTTCTGTTTTCTCTCTTTGCCTCTTGAGCTATGAGAAGATGCTCTGTTTGATGTTCTCTTCCCAAACTCTTCCGTGAAGACTTGTACATCGAAACTCATTTTGGTTTCTCATGCTCACCTTAGCTATCCGGCCATGTTCCAGACACTCTTGCAATTCCAACTTATCATTCATAGTTGAAGCCAGAGGCCTGTAGGAAAACCAGGTTCACATAATTAGCTCCTAGGAATCTCAGCTCTTTTCGGTTCTCTCTCTGAAAGTTCTCTTTTAAAGTATTTGTACAATAAGAACAGAATGGGTTATTTTGGATGATTACTATTTTATGAATCAGGACTACTTTATTGAATCATTTTTCTCAAGCTGAATAAAACTGGACAAACAGTTTTGTTGAGGCCAAGAAAGTTCTTAAAATTGTCTGACCCAATTACTTTTCCCCCCCGTCTAGAATAATGTCACACACAAACACAAAACAGACTCCATTGTTTCACACAAGAAACATCACAGTGGCACAGTGGCAAACTAGATTCTTGCCTCACAATTAAGCAATTACAAATTGTTCCACTACCCCACCTCACCCAGGATATGCCAAAATTATGTCTTAGCAATTTCCCTTAATTTAAAAACCATGGATATAAATGGACAATATTTATGAAGATATTTTTAGCCTGCCTTTAGCACTACTTGTGGGTCTTCCAATGAGTCATAACCCCATCAAATAAAGACCCTGAGGCATGTTTTCTCAATGGTGCTCCTCCCACCCCCCCAATGCTAAGGGCCATGTTCCTATGCCTTTTGCTTTGTAAAAACTCTTGCTACTGTTGTTACTGTAGCTTTTCTCTTTTTTAAAAAACAAAGTTGCAAGTCAACTTCATACTTTCTTCCTTCTTGTTCCTCAATCCTTGAATTTCCTTCCTTGCTTTACCACTGTTATTCCATTACTTTTCCCCAGCACTGAAGAGATTAAGTATTTCAAATGGAGCTCATTATTGACTTTTACCTAACAAGTATACTTGTTTGCAAGTCTTCCTGTTTACATCCAATCACATTCAAGATGTTTGTTTAGTGCCTATATCTCAATAAGTACATTGAATCATTGTATTTAGCCATGTCGCTGCTGATTGCTGTTAATAGCTCAATCTCTTGACCAATCTCTTGTCCACTGAAGAGACCACTAAAGTCTCTTCAGAAAGCTTCCTCTGCCATTGTTTCTGGACTATAGTTAGGGTTAGGATTGACCACACTGCTATCTCTATGAAAATTTATCAAGGGGTAATGAATCAATCTGTAGAGAGATGCCTGTGCAATACTTCCCCAATTCCCAAATTTGTAATGTATTGTTCCTTTTCCCTGCTGCAAATTTCCTTAATGCCCCCAAGGGACAAGGTATCCCTTTCTAGCTTGTCTTTCACAAGGCAGTAGAAGCAATCCCTTCTGTGATAAGCTTTCAAGGTAGATGATTGTTCTGGGTCCATCTTCATAAATTGTCATTTACACTTAAGGGTTTTTTACTTGTGCTGTTATCAAAACTGCTCTGAATTGGTCAAAATATGACAGCATACCCACAACACCCATGTAACATATAAATTTGCTAAATAAATAAATAAATAAAAATAAATAAGTTATGCTGATAAAAGATTTGTTCAAACCTACAGAATTATCAGCAAAATATACTGTATTGAAGTTGATTTGAGGCTTGAGAAATCACAACAAAACTAGCAATCTTACCTAGTTGGGTACTGAAAAGTCTGCAAGCAAACAACCAAACTCAGAAAACACCAAGAACTCCACAGTTCAATCCTGAGCTACAAATATTCTCTTTTGTTAAAAATAACAAAACCATAGAAGAATCAAACTCGTGCAAATATAGACACTAGATTAGTGTTTCTCAACCTTATTTATTTTTATTTTTTAAATTTATTTGCCACTCATCTCACCACAAGGTGACCAACCTTGGCAGCTGGCTGGGGAATTCTGGGAATTGAAGTCCACACATGTTAAAGCTATTCAATAGATATGAGAAGGGTAATGAGGGAATCCAGACAAGCAATTCTTCACACATTAAAGCATCAATAATTGAACAGGTTAATACTTTTAAACAAAAAAGTGACTCGTCTCCTGGTAGTTGGTGCCTGTGTAGATAGCGTATGCTTACTAACTGACCTGTTCATGCCAGGCAGATTTCCCCAGAAGTACCGGGCTCTGTGGGCTGCAGAGACTTCTTTGGCATCGATCATCACTGGATTAGACTGTAAGAAGGAGAGGCAAGGAAAGTCACACTATAGGGCAGAGATGGCTAACCTTTTTGCCATCGCGTGCCAGGAGCAAGGGGACTGCGGGGGGGGGAGTGGGGGGGGGTGTCGCACGTGTGCGTGCCCACACCCATAATTTTATGCACACTCCGCACATGCGCGCGACCCCCCCCACTCCTGCCACACGATGGCACGGTGGGTCCGGTAGGCCCGTTTTTCTCTCTCTCCAGGCTCCAGAGGCTTTCTAGGAGTCTGGGAAGGGTGAAAACGCCCCCCCCCCCCCCGGGAGGCCCTGTTTCCCTACTTCCGGTGGGCCCAGAAGGCCCAAAAATCAGCTGGCCAGTGCGCACATACGCACTGGACCTGAGCTCACCTGCCCACCAATATGGCTACGCCTGCCACCTGTGGCACGGGTGCCATAGGTTCGCCATCACAGCTATAGGGTATCAGAAGGAGGCTACCTCTTGAAGTTTGCAACAGGTGATTCGCCATCTGAACCTTTCCAAGATTTTCCCTCCTCTCAACCTATTCTATTACTTCAGTCACAGTCCTGGCCATTCTGGTTCCTTATAATCAGGGCTACAACCAGTGGTGAAATTCAGCCGGTTCTATCCGGCTCAGGCGAACTGGACGGTGGCGGGAGGCTCCGCCCACCCACCCGGACATCGTCACATCCTGTTTTTTACCCTCTGCGCATGCGCAGAAGGCTCTGCTTTGCCCAAGCCCCATCCCATCTTTTTGGGCCATGGTCCCATTCCCCCATCCCATGGGGCAGACAAGGCTTGCTCTTCTACCCAGTAATATCCCAAGACTGGCTACGGGGAGAGCCCCTCACCTCACCTCACCTCTAGGAAGCGAGAGATGTCCCTTTTGTCGCTGACGCCCATGGCCACCACATTTTCAAACAGCCAGAAGAAAGGTCGCTCATCCCCCTCCTTGGGTCTGGCCTCATGAAGGAGACGATAGAATTCAAAGAAGAGTCGCCCTGTGCCCTCTGGGTTAGGAAAGCAAAGGCAGGGAGAAGTGGATGCTTGCAAGAGGAATTGAGACGCAGGCCAACAGTTTCCTCTCCGTAACCATTAAAAATCTGACTTATGGAGCGTAGGGACTTTTTAAAGCGCCGAAGATCTATCTGCTTCAGATATGACAATATAAAGTAAAAGTAAAAGCAATGCCCTGATCATAGCTTTAACTTGATTTCTCAGTTGTAAAGGCTGCGCGTTACTCAATTACATCGATTTCTCATTTACATTACAAAGATGCATTCTGAAGCTCAAGAATTTTACCTCCATGGATAACTGGCATCTTTTGAAATACTAAAGTTCTGTTTGTGTAATCTCATAGATTAGTCACTAAAACCAGCCTATCAGGTTTCTTATTATAAGTACTCAATGTGCTAGGAAGCAACATGCACATGGATTTCTTTTCCAATCCTCAGGGTATCTGAGATAGTAATACAAAAGAGAAATACGGTGTTTCCCCGAAAGTAAGACCCTGTCTTATATTTTTTTTGAACCCTGAAATAAGCGCTTGGCCTTATTGCCATGCGCTCAAAAGCCCAATTGGGCTTATCATCATGGGATGCCTTATTTTGGGGGAAACAGGATATATTTTAATTTCCAGGTACTATCGAAGTATAATGCCCATTAATTCCAATCAACATGTCTATCAACAAAGGATGCTGTAAGCTGTAGTTAAGTAGTTTCTGGAGGACCATGGTTCTTTATCCCTGGATCAACTGCTTTAAAACATGTCCTGAGTAAACCACAGAAGGGATGGATGGTAGCACTTACCATAAAGGCCTTTCCTGGCAGGATTAACAATGGAGAGGTCATTGCAGGGGCTCCCTCCAATCACTAAGTCGAAAGGACCCCATTCCTGTATCTGTAACATATGGAGATTTAATAGTCAGATGCAGGAGGAAGATGCACCTGGGGCTCTGCCAGCCTCAGTTACACAAGCCAAAGAAAGCCTCCCCATCAAAGCTCCACGTACATGTTTCTGAGTGACATTGCGGACGTCCCCAACATACATGATCTTGCCCTGGTGTCGGACCATCCCAACTGTGATAGAATCTTCACACACCTCAGATGCTATGTATCGATCCACTTGGATGCCCAAATCCTTTAGCACAAGGAGTCCTGGAAAATGAAAACCACACTGATACAGTTGCTCCCGCGTGGCATTCACGGTACCACTTCTTTTCTGATATTAGGAGGGTCAGAACTCACCTGTGGCAATGCCATCAAAAAGTGACAGCACCCGAATGGGCTTTCTCTTTTCAGCAGGGACCGGAGGGTAAACCTTTGGTGGATCCTGCAAAAAGCAAAGGAGCAGCATGAAATGGTTGGGAGTGTAAGCTGTGGCAACAGTCACCACAGGGAGATAGCAGAAGGCTCCCGAGTTTCCCAAGAGTTGGTGCTCAACAGCAGTAGAGCCACTGGTCGACTGGTTCAGGTAGCTAGTATACTAGGGGGCTGCAAGCAACAAGAGAAACCTGAAAGTATTTGCAGATTTCTCTTGCCTTCTGAATTTTCCTGATATCAAAAGCTATTCTTTGTCCCCATCCCCACCTCCACTCCATGCTGAACTCACAAACTCTTGATCATGATTGTTGGCAAAAAACATCTGAAGGCGTGAGGGCCAGTCTTCTCGTCGCCGGAGCAGGCCATAGACACCCTTGTGGCCACACATGTAGCAGTTCCAGGGATCTTCCTTGATAGCTGCCTGAGCAGCCCCAGGACCCACCAATAAGTCCACACACTCTACACAAAAGCATCTACAAAGCAAAATAATTAATGCTAAGTGTGGAATGTGCTCAGCTCAGGATGCAACAGACAAACAATGGCTTTGATTTAGGTAGTCTGGGCCCTTCTGGAATTCCAGCATATTCTCTTAGTTCCAGAATCACCCAGGCTTTGATTGTCTGAAAATACTGAAAAGTCAAGTCGAGCATACAAGCCATCTCATTCTAAATACATTTTCCCAATCCCTTGTTCTTAAGCCTGCCATGATCCTAATTTTCTTTTCCTTTCCTAGGTTATAGTTTTCTGTTAATAGAAACTGAAACGACAGACACAGGCTCTTCCCATGGGCGATTTTCCACAGGAAAGATGCAAAAGTTATATTAATTTTCTCTTGAATGCAAAACCTCAAGGGAGAGGATTTGGCTAATGGTGACACTATCCTAAAAAGGCAACTGGGGTGGGGGTGGGGGGGACGGACAGAGATGCAATCTTTCTTGACTCACCTGCAGCAATTGTTGTTCCCACACATAAGGACTTCACGGCCACCGCAGCAGATGGTGCAATATGATTGATAGCCATCATCATCATATTGATAGGCGCATTCCAAAAAGCAGTTCTAAGGAAACAAAGGTGTGAGGGATATTTCTAAGCCCAAGACATTAAGTTTCTCCCATCATAAAAGTATTTTATAACCACAAGTGTTTTTTTTTTTAAATCTTATCTTACAGATGTACAACAGAAAGCAATACAGTAAATGTTGCTAAATACACTCCAGACATCCATAGTGGAGGCAAATGTGGTACTTGCTCTGAGAAAAAAATATGTAACCATCAGGCATGAGCTAATCACATAGCTGTTAACTGCTATGATCAGTTTTTGTCTGACAGGATTACAATTTCCTCTAAGGAGGAAGGTATTTGAAACATGACAGGAATTTGGAAGGATTTAATTTTTTTCTAGTAAGGGGTTTTCTTTCCTTTTGCCCTAATTGCCTTTGTCCTTTTGTAGTTCTACAGTCTCTATATAACAGGTTGACTGTCCCGCCACTCCCAAAGTCACCCTTCCAACTCTGTTCTTTCCCCACTCCCAGGTTGCTCCTGTGTCCTGTACATTCTTACCTTGCAGTTTTGGCACATTCCTCCAATGAAGAGAGGGTGTTCCAGGCTGACATTCAGGCTTCCACAGGAAATGCAGATATCTGAGAAATGGTGTAGTTGTTGAGTGAGGAAAGAAAAGAGATGCATTACCCTGGGCTAGTGCGGAAGATACCACTCTCTATCCCCTCTGACTCAATGGCAGCATTCTCCTCTTTCAAAACCACACACAGCAATAGGCTCACTGAGCATGGATCATCCTGGTCTTTTCCATTAAACAGTTGAGATCCATAAAAGGCTTTTCCCATGCTCAACTGTGAAAGTGCTGGGCTGCTTTTGGATTTGTTCTTAATGATTTTATTTGTGATATGTTTCAAGCCTACTCAGAGTCTACAAACTCTAATGGCAGAAGGCTCCATTTGCTAACTACTGAACTGCAGCTGTGATGATCACCTTGAATTTTAGAGACAAATACTTGCAGCAGAGTAGGGAGGAATCCAATTGGTTGTCATGCCCTATACATAATTTAAGATGGGGAAGGACAAAGAATGCATTTGCTTAACCTCACCTTCAATATTCCTGCATTTCTGTCGAACCTCATAAACAAGACGTTCTAAAACCGCAAAAGAATTTGTTAAAATAAGGAATCAAGAAATGCCACAGGATCAATAAATATAGTTGAAATTGAGGACAACCAGAAAGGCCTAGTCTGGGTCCATGAATCAAAGCCTTAATTTAGCATTTGCTGCAGAAAACTCTGGTGATGCAATACTATGATTTTAGACCTAAGGAATTACATGAATTCCAACTAGAACAAGTTCTAATATTAAAGATGAAAAAGGGAAGGCAGTTTAGTTCACATCAATAAGACAATAGCTTAACTAGGCACAACTGACAAAGTCATACAACATTTGTACAAGGTTAGTGTTAACTTTGGTTACCTTTTTTGTGCCTTGTACATGAATCTTGCCAGTGTAACTAACTTATGGTTCTATGTACTGTACAACCTTGACAGTAAATCTATAATTAGGTTGTGTGTTGGGTGAACACAGCCAATATTCTGCTAATTTATATTAATTCAATGAGTCCAGTTCTGGAACTAGCGAAAACAAGGGAAAATATTGCCTTTGTATTACAGAGTTAGACTAAATGTATTCTTGGAGAATGGGAGGTCCTATCATTCTCCCCTTTTACCTATCCACATTTTTTTTGGTTCCACCCATTTTTAAATATAATTTTTGGCAGGCTGTATGAGGCTAATATGGAATTTGGCCCCCAGAAAGTTGCTCATCCCTGGTTTAGATCAGGATGAAATTCGTGATTTATTTGTAGCTATGTATATAATCCTACCCAAGAGCTACGTTTTTTCTGGGTTTTTTTTTTCAAAGGCCTGTTACTGCTTGTTTGTTACGGTCTGGAAACAGACTTCCAGAAAATCTCTGCATTACTATCTAATCATCATGGGATAGTGGCAGCATTTCCCCCTTCTCCTTCACCTTCCAGTATCAAAGTTCTCAAGTTAGAGAATGGAGGGCGAGTCCTTTGAGCTTCAGAATGGGTTTTTATGATAATTCAGTGAAAGATAGGAAAAGAGAAGCAAACATGTGGGCTGCAACATGGGGAAAGGAGAAGATGAAATTAAAAGACTGAGGCATGGGAGAAAAGACCAATTATCCAGATAAGATTGGCATGCATGCCGCCCCGCCCCCCAAAATGGATGAACATCAGGAAGCCCTACATCTTGCTTTATGTAAAATGTGGACTTGTCAAAGGCAAAAACTAATATTTTTTAATACTTCCAATTTCGTCTTTTCTGCCGGGGGGGGGGACCTCGGACTACACGGACTGCCCTAATGGTCCCACAAACAGCAGAAAGAAAGAATGTTGAGAGTTAGAAGTATGCAGTGGTTTTGACTACTTGTCTATCCTCAGATATAGCTTGGGATTTGGAAA
Source organism: Pantherophis guttatus (assembly GCF_059756535.1). Taxonomy (NCBI): domain Eukaryota; kingdom Metazoa; phylum Chordata; class Lepidosauria; order Squamata; family Colubridae; genus Pantherophis; species Pantherophis guttatus. The sequence continues at coordinate 323,102,810 of NC_142063.1, read as the reverse complement.
AAAAGATAAAAGTGGAGATTAGCTGGGATAAGCCAACAACCTCCAAGCTACCCATTCCATTCTGTCCCAGATATACCTCGGGTGCGCTCATCTATGATTTCCTTGACCTTAGGCTTCTCAGCTGTGCTTTTCCTTGGTTTTTTGGCTGGTGGAGGAGGGGCATAGGCAGCAGCTTCTGGTTCCCCCCACATCTCCGTGTAAACTTCTTTGTAGGGATTGCGTTCCTCTACGATGGCAGAAAGAAGTACATCAGTGTGGCAGCAAGATAAGCAGGGTGGGAAATCAAGCTTTGATTCTTTTGATCTGGAGGCTTGTCTGTCATCAGACTTCGTGATAAGATGACAGTGTGCTAACCTCCAAAGAGTTATCTGATTCTTTGTCCTGTAGAATCCTGCTATCAGAATGAACAGGACTCCACCACACCTCAGAAACCAATGAGCCAAAAACACCTGTTTGGTGTTTTGGGGGCTGTGATGATTTAGCTCTATTTCATTACCTTCAGGAGGCTCCAATCCCTTTGGGCCAGATGGCTGGAACCCTCCTAAGGCCCATTCAATCATCTGTTTGTTCTGTATTTCGACCACTTTAGAAGTGTCAGTTTCATCATTCTCTGGACAGGATGGAAAGATCTTGCCTGATCTGCTGCTGGCCACCTGGAGGGGAGACAGATGGACAGAAGGGTCAACAGATTTTGGAATGAATGGTGTTCAGCTTGTACAGATGTCTTTCCTGAGCTCCATAATTTATTTTATTGTATTTACATCCCACTTTTTCTCTCAGAGTAAAAGTCACATCCATAGAATCTTCGTTAATTTAATCCCAACAGATAAGATTGGTTCAGATAGGTTAAGCTGAGCGCCTTCCCTGAATTCCATGATCAAAATGGAACGAGTTTGGTTCCCTGTTCCTAGTCCAAGACTATAACAACTATATTACATAAACAGAAATGACATTCCCCAATCTCCACATATTTTATTGGGCTTTCTTACATTCTTTTGAATTAGTGAAGTTGTCCAAGACAATATAGAAGGGAAAACAGAATCTTATCTACATAGGAAACTATTTCTCAAAAGCCAGATTGTTCCTGCATCCTAAAAATAATTGTTGAGTTTTCCCTCCTTTCTCTTCTCCTCATTTTTATTACCTTCTCTTTTAGAGCACAGTTTTGCTTGCTTCTATGAACTATCTCAAATTATTGAATGGCATGTGTTGCATAAGGATAGGTAAAGGTAAAAGTTCCCCCTCACATATGTGCTAGTCGTTTCCAGTTCTAGGGGGAGGTGCTCATCTCCATTTCAAAGCCGAAGAGCCAGCGCTGTCCGAAGACGTCTCTGTGGTCATGTGACCAGCATGACTTGACGCCGAAGGCGCACAGAACACTGTTACCTTCCCACCAAAATGGTCCTATTTTTCTACTTGCATTTTTTACGTACTTTTGAACTGCTAGAATTGGCAGAAGCTGGGACAAGTAACGGGAGCTCACTCTGTTACGCAGCGCTAAGGATTCGAACCGCTGAACTGCCGACCTCCTGATTGACGAGCTCAGTGTCTTAGCCACTGAGCCATCACGTCTGCTTGCATAAGGATACATTGAGCAATTCCTAATGAAAGGATATTCCTTTTTCATTCTCTTGGATAGCCAATCTGAGATGGGACAGGGATGATTCTGAAGATTATTTCTGTCCATCTATGAGCAGTCCATCTCATCTCCTGCAGACTTAGATATCTTTATTCCACCATAGAAGTTAGTCACTACAGGGGAAAGCCTGCCAGGGAAACAAGTCCCAGAGGAACGACAAAGGTAGCACTTACCTGCAGTACTTCATAGATGGCCTTTCGATACATGGGCTGCTTGTTATATGTGGCCTGGTGAAAGGCGCTAGCAAAGGAGCTGAGTGGAAGCAGTTTCTCCACACAGACCTGCCAGAACAGAGAGATCAGGGAAATAACACCAAGTTCTTTCTTCCCTATGAATAGCATTGTGATTAACACCAGCTGTCTGCAATTACTGTAAGTTCGAATCTCACCAGGCTCAAGGTTGACTCAGCCTTCCATCCTTTCTAAGGTAGGTAAATTGAGGACCCAGTTTGTGGGGGCAATAAGCTGACTTTGTAAAAATATACAAAAGTATGAAGGCTACTGCTTAACGCATTGTAAGCCACCCTGAGTCTCCAGAGAAGGGCGGCATATAAATCAAATTTAAAAAAAAAAAAGGTCTCTAAGGCTGGTTCCTCCATAGCCTCACAGAAGGCTGTGAAGTGGGAAACAGAACTGAAGACTCAGCAACACTTCAGTTTCCTTTTTAAGAGGGTTTTTCCCCCCAAAAATGTTTTGGGGTTGTGGATTTAAGGAGCAGGATGGGTATCACGAAATGTGTACTGCATATACTTAATCCAATTTTTTCATCCATCCTGAACCCGTCGAGCACACATAGCATTCTCAATACTGCTGTCTTTTTCCCTGCCTGTCACACCAGACACGGTCAGATATTCCAAATAAATATTTCTCTCACATGTGTAAGAAAAAGGCAGATTTACCCCAATGCCTCCCTCTTCAGGAAGAAGCAACTTTTGGGAGACTGCAGGCAGTTCTCTTGGGAAAGAGAAAGAAGGCAGTAGAGGTAGAGATAAAAGAGAAAGCTGGGACCATTCTCCTTAGGCACAGAATTAAACTTAAAATTTCTACAAAAATCAAGAAGTTTAAATACATTAAATCAGAAGGAGAAAAATCTGATTCAATGCTGTTTCTCTTTAAATCTTTGATTAGAATTGTGCTAAATTTAATCTTTGTTTACATATTGTAACTATATTTATTTTCTTCAGTACTGAATTTCTGCCTTCAGGGAATCTGTGTTGAGCTCTTAAAATTAGTTTTAAGTTTGTCTGATCCTGTCATTGGCCATAACTTTTATATTTACTTTATATTTTCTGTTGCAACTTTTTAAAAATTCCATTGATTTGCAGTTGCTGGATTCCCAGATCAGAACAGAGCTATACTTTATCTTTTCCAATACAGATTATTTCCCACACTTTTTCAACTCAATGGAAATTTGACCCTTCTCTTCCTGGCCAGGGAGATATTTATGCAACATTTACATAATGGTTTTCACTAGCCTGATACTAATTCTTAATTCATAAGCTTGAGAAGAGTGGGAAGTCAATTGGGTTGATGGGATATCCCATAACAGGGGAGTGGAGAAGCAGAGAAGGGAAGAAAAGAAAGGCAAGTTTGAGAGGATAGAAAGCTTGACTGGTGGGATAATCTACTCTAGCAGTTGCTAAGAGGAGGATGGGAGTAAGTGCAGTGGCCTACATGGCCTCATGGTCAAGCTACTTCATGGTCTCTGAAGGCTTTGTTTTGGTCAAAACCCAGAACAACAAAGTAAGTTCTAGGTTTTCTTTCTGCCAAACCACGGCTGATCCAGTAATTTGGCAAAACAAAAGAACACAATATTTTTGCTTTTTGTTTGAGAAAAAACACATTTCTCTTTTACACATCCATAATCATTTTGTTAAGCAATCACAGAAATATTTATATTTTCTAGTGTAACATGCAACAACACATCAATAATCTGCAAAAGTATACAAATTAATAACATTCAAAATGTTTACCTTTTATTTTAAATCTCTAGGATTTCAAAATATTTTTTTTATGGAAACGAAAAAGCTAAAGATAAACCATCTATTGGTAGTGCTGATAAAAGCCAATAACGTCCTATTTGTGTGAGTCAGGGTTTCTTATAATTGCTGCTAAAAATAGAAATATCAATACAAAATAAATGGGGAATGAAAAATGACAGTGGCTGTTTTCAAAATAAAATTTAAATGAATTGTAAAAAGCAAGCAAGTTCATCATTACTTCCTATTAAAATACAGTTCAAATTTCACTGATTTTTATTTCCAGTGGAAAGGTTTTCCTTTATAAAGTTCTATCATCATTTTAATTGATACATACATTAAATGTAATTTTTAAAAGGAAGTAGTGTATTTATTTCTTGCCAGTTCTAACCACAATTAAATAATGTTTTATATTTTAGGGGAATTGCAATATTGCAAAACTTGCAAATCCTTAGTATATATTGAAACAGTATTATGGTATATTACTGTTTTGTGATTGTGGCACCACACATATCACAATTTTAGAAACAGCAAAAACCTAAAAATACTGCTGATTAATTTGGGACTCAGAAACTGGACTATACTTGCAGTTATGGAACAAAGTGCTGAATGAACAATGCTGAATTCATACATTGTACTAAACCATAATGTGGTTACTTTCATTCTGGCTTAGCACATTGCATTAATCCAGGAAACCCAACTTGTAAACTAAAGCTTATGGCACAGATACACAACTTGAAGCCTCAGAATTGTATGCAATCCTTAACACTCCAAGGAGAGTCCTAAGAGACTCCTTAAGTTGTTAACTGGTTGTACTTTCTAATGTTCTAATAAACAATTGATCAGGCTTCTGGATTCAACGCACTGATTTTAACCTCTGAAGCACTGTTTTTAATCTGCAGCATCACAGGTATAGGAGACCTGCCTCTAAATAGGCATAAAGACATGGGAGCGGAAACTGTGAGTGATGGCAAGATAGTATAATATCCAGCTAAAGAAAGTCCTTCTCGCCCCAAAGAAAAACTTCTTCAGTGGGCAGTTTTATCTGCTACCTTTTAGCCAGGGGTGAAATGCTACCGGTTCGGCCTAATGGTGATGGCGGCGGGTGGTTCGGAGAACCGGTAGCGCCAGTAGTGTGAAGCTCTGCCTACCCGCCCGGTCGTTGTTACTTCTTGGTTTTAACTAGGAAGTAAACCTGTTTTTTACCCTCTGTGCATGCGCAGAGGGTCTGCGTGCGCATGTGACGTGTGCGCGCGCATTTCCGAACTGGTAGGGAAGGTAAGTAGATTTCACCCCTGCTTTTAGCACACAAAAAAATGAGCTGCTATGCTATTTTCAGCTGTATTTTAAAATGTTTAATAATTATACAAGGATTGCTTTCAGTACTTGAAAGTTGGCATATAAATATTAGAAATAGATAAAATAATAAAATAAGAGCACAAGAAGGACTTTTCATATGACGAAGCAGGTTGGAGGAAGTGCCCCCCCCAGCCCCCAGTTTGGGACCTTTCCAGAAAACCCAGCTTGAGTTCAGTCACTTACCACAGAGAACTTCCCATCACCGAACCACATGACCCAACGGGTACCTTCAGCAGCCCGGCTCCTGCCAGTCATCCACCAGGAAACAATGCGGCCTGGCCACCAGGAGAATCCACGCAGTTTTCCCCACACCAGCTCCCCGATCCCAAACCCCCGGCCATCCTGCAGTTGAAAAGAAAAAAATAAGCAAATTGTTATAATGACTGGAAAACCTGAAGAGAATCACACATAAATACTCAGTCAATGAGGTCCAGGGTTTCTGCTAAAAGCTCTCACTTTGGATGATTTTCATGAAGGCTGCAGCACAGTTGTTAATCCCATATGCATGATTCACAGAGAACATGCTGAAGAACAGAGAAGCCACATACAAACAAGGTGAGTAAGCAATGCTTTGGAAGAAACTTGAATGTGACTTAGGAAATGGGAAAGGCAAGGAGATGAGGCTTGAAAAACTATATAGGAGGAAAAAGCAGATGGGTAGGTATTTATTTTATTTGTTTATTTCTCACTTTTCTGAATCAGAAAGAGATTCATCTGCTGACTTTTCTAACAGTGCCAAAAGTTATTTTCTGGCAGCATCAACAGCTAAGTGAAAAGATCTGGATTTCTCATTAGCCCTCTGACTTAGATACGCTCTTGTCTACACGCCAGTCTACAACTGCCATCCTGTTTCTTTGCCCATTCCACTTCAGCTATTCCCTACATCCAGACTTTGGCCTCTTTTTATTTCTTCCACATTTTTTTCTTTTCCTCTCCTCCTGTAGGCTCTTCCTTGCAACCCTTATGTTAAACAAACTTCTTCCTAAGCCCATTCTTCTCTTCCATTTCCTTGCCCTTCATCATCATGTGTCCACTTCAGGCTCTTCCATCCATCTGCAGTGCATATTCACTGCATCTAATACCGTGTTTCCCCCAAAATAAGACCCTGTCTTATATTTTTTTGAACCCTGAAATAAGCGCTTGGCCTTATTGCCATGCATTCAAAAGCCCGATTGGGCTTATTATCAGGGGGTGTCTTATTTTGGGGGAAACAGGGTACCTGGCTGCAGCTTCACTACATAAAAAGGAATCAGCAGGGGTGGCTTCTTCCACTAGCATGGCACTTTTGATGGGCACTTGCTAGCTTTCTTTTCCTTTAATCCAACTAGCAGTAATACAATCACAAATGCCATTTGGAGACAGGAAAGGAAAGGCTAACTAGGGATGCCTCAAGAACAAGGTTTCCCAGGAGCTTAGAATGGTGAGAAAACAAACTTCTGGGAGCAGAACTCTGTCTCTGATTCACCTCATATTCCGGCTCATCGTCAGCTGACTTTGATATGCTCTTGTCTACAGCATCAGGCCCCACAGGCTCTGGGGTAGTAGCCACACTGGGAGAAGCAGGGTCAGTTGGCTGCTGTGAGGCTGGAGGGCTAGCCTCCTCCTCCTTCTGGGGCTCGCTCCGTGGTGTTTCTTCCACAGCATTCATTCCAGCAATTACCTTAGCTTTCTTTTCAGCCTGCAGAAAGAACAGAGTAAAGAAGGTAGAGAGTCATGAGAATGTTCTTGAAGAATTTATTTCTGACTTAAGTTTTTAAAGTTTTACTCTAATCCTTGATCTCTCAATAATTTTATTTTCATAATGTACTAAACTTGGTTACTGAATTAATCTACTTTCTGTTTCCTCACAACACACTGAGTAATAAAAATAACCAAAAGGAGTGGCATTACAAATTATATCAAACTGCCAAAACACTTATGTAGGTACAATTACAGGTATTTCTTGATTTACAACCATTCGTTTAGTGACGTTCAAAGTTACAATGGCACTGAAAAAAAAAAAAAAGACCCAGGATCAGTTTTCACACGCACGACCGCTGTGAATGATCTCCATGAGCCGTGATCAAAATTCAGATGCTTAACAACTGACATGTATTTATAATGGTTGCAATGTCCCAGGGTCATGTGATCACCTTTTGTGACCTTCTGACAAGTGAAGTCAATGGGACACAATTGTATTACTAACTTAATAACTGCAGAGATTCACTGAACAACTGTGGTAAGGAAGGTCATAAAATGAGGTAAAATTCACTTAGCTGTTTTGCTTAGCAATGGAAATTTTGGGCTCAATTGTGGTCGTGAGTCATATATTAAGTATTCAAATCTCTGATTATGCATGTTGTGTGAATACAAGCATTATGACAGAAACATAGGTTCACTTAATACCTCTAAGGTTATGGAACACTTTTTTCTAAAACAAATCTAGATGATCTGAATAATTGCATCATTTTACATGTACCACATTGTTTAGCACATGATTCTACAAGGACTCCAGAATTGAAGTATATCATATAAACTACCAGAGATTTAGATAATGTTTTACCATAATGCAAGCTGACATCATCTTTCGAACAGGAGAGAATGAATTACATTATATATTATTTTTAATTGCTGTACAATTTACAACAGTCTGCCCAGCCCCCATATCTTCCATATGTCATGTTTCTACTACGCCATACTTGGCACGCTTAAAAAAAAAAATCTAACAGTTGCTTTTACACAATGAAAATGTGTTGAGCGTGTTGTGTGAATCCAGCCTATATTTTATTACTGGCTGAGGAATTCTGGGAGTTGAAGTTCATCTATATTAAAGTTGCCAAGTGCGAAAAACACTGGGCTAAAAAGATAACAAGTGCTGCATTCAAATGCCTTTGGAGAGTATCAGTTTAGGGAAGTCTAACTCATCTTGCATTTGTCTTCAGAAAAACCAGAACAAAATCATTTGTATTCCCACAGTAAGGAGACTGTGATGGTAGAAGGGAATGCTGGCTTGTTTCCTGTCTATGGCAGGAAATGAAAAATTTGAATCTATGACTGCCTGGGTAGAGAGAGTTTGCCCCACTGGGACAATCCCACATTCTATAACAGAGCAGTATAAGATAGACAGACAAAAGAGTAAAAGCACTAAAAACAGAAGAAAATCAGGGAGGGCAATCCTGCTATGAAAAAAATAAAAAATATGCCTTACAGTGTAGGAAAATAGCTCTATTTATTGAACTACACTGCTTTGTACATAACCATAAAATACGTAGTCAGTTAATTGCTTTTTCTCTGTTAGGAACATATTTGGGTTTCCATGAGAATGTAGGAGCTGTCAGTATTTTCTGGAATAGATAAATCAAGAATTATAATATTTGGGCAGTCAGAGATTACACTTAGCGATTTTCAGTTGGATCAAACACCAGAGTAGATGGGGGGGGGGGGAATGCAATATAGTCTAAGTTATGTTACACACCTGGCAGAACTACAATTACAGTAGAGAGTATTGGTTAATTAGGCTTTTTTTGCTTTTTTATATTTATGTAAAATCTTGCTATACCATCTGTTGTGCCAGACCTCACATGGCAGCATACATGAAAACACATTTTGTCCAATTTCAAATAAGGCAAATAAAATATAAATATATTAAAACCTGTAAGACAAACCAGAAGCAAGAAAAACACAGAGGATCATCAGGCTACAATATCATACATTAAACTGGTTAAAAAAAACACTCAGAATGTATTTAAGCTGCATTAAGCATATTTTATGGTTATGTTACAGTTTTTTTGATTTCCTGCCTCAAAACAACAGGAAACTGATGATTTTCAGCAAACACACTGATGAAATTTGACAGCATAATCTGCATAGTCTCTGGAGGATACAAAAAATAATGCTTGAGATCACAGGATGTCTCGATGCAGGGCTAAAGTGTCACATTAAATCCAAGCTGAGCAACCAGAATCCTGAACTCTGACCTCAAGTAGTGAGTTACATACCTCAGGCAAATTCCAAACAAAAATAACTGTGCAGAAGTAGCTCCTACTACACATTTAGAAATTAGAAATAAGCACAAAACTCTTACTAAATATGTATTATTATGAATATGCTTATCTCCAATTGCACTATTAGGAAGGTTTAACCCTAAGACCATCCCTCTTTTCTCTTGAGAGATGAATATGTTCCAAAAAAGAGAAGAATGAAAGTATCACAGCAGTGTCTGAAGATGGGAACAGGCCTGAGCCAAAAGGAAATATTTTTCTTTAAGTTTTCTCATATCTTAAATGTCATAAATATTACAAAGGAGGGATAATTGGAAACTTTCCTATGGATTGCCAAACGTAAATACATCAAATGCTTATCAGTTCTGTTATTTTCCAATTCTTTGGCATCATAGTGGTCTCAAGAAGGATGACAGTAACAAGAGGACATGGCAGAAATTAGTTCTTGCCTATATCATACATGCACATAAGAATCTGGATTAAAACAAATACTTATCTTCTCCACCTGGAGCTGCTCTAAATTGAATAGGATTTCCAGTCATTGCCAAGCATAAATCGCATTTTGAATTATGACCAGAGGTAACCGAAGTGGACTTCTATAGAACCTCATATGAAAATAGCTAGTGTTTTCCATACACAAAATAAAATGTTTTAAAACAGGGTGGATTTGATTTAAATCGAGTTGATTTAAATCACAATTTAAATCATGATTTAAATCACTAGTAAAAAGGCTTGATTTAAATCAACTCGATTTAAAACATAATTTTTAAAGAGCAACTGTCATCTCTGCTACTCCTTTGACCCACTGTTGACTCACCGATAGTCCCAGTGTTGCAGAATATACAGCCTCATGCTACATAACTAAGCTCAATTTCATGCCGAATAAACTAAATTATTTATATATCTTAAATAGAAAACTATCTTATGATAGATTTTTACCCCAAAAGTTTTTTATTAAAATAAATTCGATAAAAATCAAAAAAATCCGATTTAAATAAAAAAAATCCGATTTAAATAAAAAAAATGTGATTTTTTTGATTTTTTTTAAAAAAATCATTGATTTTTATCCACCCTGTTTTAAAATTAAAGGCATTTTCTTTCCCAGACACTGCTATACGCACAGGCACAGATGCACATCATATTTGATGACAGAACAGCAAGTCAAGCTGGGGATCACTGCAACTCATAAATGGTCTAAACTTTTAAATTGAGATAATGGCATCATCATAAAAAAATAAAGACACACTTAAGTCTCCTTATCCAAGTAAAATGTCTCCTTCTCTAAACTGATTTACTGATTAATTTTTTTTCATTTATTGTATAATTTCTAAGAGTCATAGTTTTCAAGAGGCAACTGGACTTTCTGTTTTTTCTTTGAAGACGTTTAGCTTCTCATCCCGGAAGCTTCTTTAGCTCTGTTTGTACTTTCAATTCTGAAACATTCTTACCTTGCATTGGAAAGATCTCTGGCAAAACACAACTATAAAAGACCCACAATGCAGATATGGGGCCAGCATTAAACATTTCCTCCCCCACCCCACTCCCTTCACTGATTAGATGGGCAATTCCCAGAGTGATTAAGGGCAATTTCCAGAGTGATCAGGAGCCTTCTGTAGGTGCACTGAACCAGGAATTTTCTCTCCCCACAAAATATCTAGCATTTCTTTGATACCTTTTAGATGCTAAGTTATGTAAAATACCTCTTGCTTCATTATCTAACTTTTTTCACCAATGGTTTTTTTTCTATTCTTGCTCTGTTGATTAATTACTTTGAATAGATGCTTTTACAGAGCATCTGTGAGCCTGCCTTTGCTTTGCCTTTATCCATACTGGCTAATGACTATTATGTATTGTATTATGCTGTTTACTACTTCCCTTAGCAGTAATAAAAGTAATTACCAAAACATTTTAGTTTATTACTTCAGTTACTTTGTGAAGTATTTGCATAAGGAAGGCCTAAATTTTTTATATTTAGCTTGCCACTTGAAATATAATCATGGATAAGAGTTTCAGTCATGTATAAATTTTATGAACTAAACAATTTAAAAACTAAGCAGGTCTCTGCAAACATTTCATTTTTAAAAACAGGACCCAGAATTTAATGTGTACATGGGTGAGAAATACATCCCTGCTTAACTTCCCAGCCAAATACTATTGTATTTGAACAATCAATGAAGCATAAGCCAATCAAGTGGACTATCATAACAACATGCTAAGCTATGAAAAAAACCAATCAAATTAAAATTAAACTATCTAAACTGATCTGGTTTAGCCATGTCATGCAAACTAATACTAGGATTCTTCATTTATTTTAGATGCAGGGATTTTATAAATAACAAAACATGTATTACAGATTCCACAGCTTAATTTTTGCGTCATGAATATTTATGATGAATACTCAGGTGGGATCCCTGTGAATTTTCTCCAAGTACAGGGTTAAGGAAACATTCCCTCTGAATATTATCCTATTTCCTCCCTCCACAGGGCATGCAGCTGAACTAATACAAAACAGAATAACGATAAAGGAAAATGGAAGGACCTCAGAGTGCATTCAGAAAATGTCTTGAGCATCACAAGTACTGTGCCTCTGTGCTGCTCATTAAAGCAGCTCACTCGTTTTAGGCTTCTGAACAAAAACAAAACACAGCTGGTTTAACAACTGCATTGTGTAACAAGTTGACTCCATAATGCAGTGGCATCTTTTTCAGTCTCATGAAAAAGCAAACACACACAAAAAACAACCCCGGTCACTTTAATGTAAGGTAGTCCTCGATTTATATAACCATTTGTTGCTCTGTTTAGCAATGGAAATTTTGGGCTCAATTGTAGCTGTAAGTCAAAGATTACTTGTATAGCAGAGGTACAGTGCCTGCCTGGGTTCTGAAGCAGTTTCTTGGAGAATGGTTAGCATATAATAGATATAAGTACATAAGTGCATAAGTGTGTAGCAGAGTGTTTTGTGTATTTCTGAATAGAAGTGTTCTTCTCGTCACAGCTTTAGGACTTTAGAATGCTGCATTTCTTAATTTCTGTTATATACTTTTGCATTGGAAAAATACATGTGGTCTAGTATTTATAACAGAAGGAGATAAATGGATATTTATCTGCTGTGTCTTAATCTCCCCCCCACCTTCCGAGCTTCTTGAATGATAGGAAGATACCCAAGATATGTAATTTCTTTACTGGGTAAATTATTTTAACCTTTATTCTGTTTTCCCCTGCCAGTTTTTAATACTAAGAGCTTTACAGAGATTGATAGATAGAGGAACTATAGGCATCCATATGGAGTGGGGGAAATGAAAATGGCATCATGTGCATTGTGATAAAATCTGACCCCTTACATAGTTACATGCAATGTATGTGTGAAAGTGTGTTCTCATCATGTCATGAAGCATATTTCATCATTTTAGCATCACTGTGTTAGAAACTGAGGCCTATGGTGGTGATCCAGTAAGTCTGAGGAAAGGGAGTTGGTTAAGCTGTGGTGGCGCAGTGATTAGAATGCAATATTGCAGGCTAGCTCTGCTCACAGTCAAGAATTTGATCCTGATTGGCTCAAGGTTGACGTTGATAAAATGAGGACCCAGATTGCTGTGGGCAATATGCTGACTCTGTAAACCGCTTGGAGAGTGCTATAAAACACTGTGAAGCGGTATATAAGTCTTAAGTGCTATTGCTATTAAGGGAGTGGGGAGTCTGCAGGTGCTTGTGTATTCCTAAAACCATAACCTTATAGGTTGGCACAACTCAACCTGAATGCATTAACTTAACTTTTTATGTTCAGGCAAAACTACACTCTAAACTAAACTAACCCATTAAGTTGATTTCATTTAACATGTGAGGCAGAAAAAAGTAATCAAAGTTAACATTAATCAATTTTGCACATTGTGTAAACACAGCCTGAAGATTATTAACTTGTCTTAGATAACGTATTATATCCAATTGGCCCATACAATACATAGGCAGGCATAGCAAAGACAACCCTCTATGCATATGGAAAATATTCATAAAAATGATTATTACATTCCCACAGCCAGAATAGACATACACATTTATCACTGAAAACAAATGAACTTAAAACAACTTTTCCCATGTGCTGCCAGATTACAAATTCCATCATCTTGAGTTAACCTACCAATTGTGTGAAGGGTTACGGGACACATTCTTCCTTGTCTCCAGGAAATATAGTGGTGGGTGTTCTACATTTGAAAAGAATGTAGTCTAAAATATCCCCCAAAGTAATGTGCCCGCTTTCTGACATAAGGAATTCTTTATTTTACATGGAAGAAATTTGAAACTATAAAGGTAAATAAGGATGAGACATATATGAAGAAAAGTGATGTTTTAATTGTTTGTATGTGTGGTATCAAGGGTGTTGAACCTCTCTGTAGCTCATGCCCAAGTGGTTCTGGGGAAGGCTGACCTATAGGAAGAAAAGGCGATATCAAGGAAGCTCACAGTGTACACTGTGCGCTATTTCTGGGCTGTAGTAGAGAAAGACAGTGTCTGACTTTCTGAGAACTGAGCCTCCTCTAAAGTAAATGTGTTTCTGTTGCTTACTTGAAAAGGGGGGGGGGAATAAGAGTTCAAGGAAAGATTTATGTGCCTGAGATTAAAAGTATAAAAAATAAAGAGAGCTTCTGTCTGACCTAAAACAGGTCACAATGGGAAATCTCTAATAAAAGGAGATATTCTCTTGAATTCTGAAACTACAAGGTTCTGCTGTTACTAGTAGTTTATTGTATTTATTCGCTTTTAAGATTGATAAAGCTGCCCAACTCAACCAGCAGAAACAAATCAAAAGAAGAAAACCCCCATTTAATGAACAATATTGTAAATGTCAAATATAAAATGGTAACCAAGCAGGTAACAAAAGAATCACAAGGAGACTCCCAATCAACTAGCCCAGAATGCCTGGGGGAAGAGTCGGGTCTTAACAGCTTTCCTAAAGTCAAGAAGAGCAGAGGCCTGTGGTATATTTGGGGGGGGGGGGCAGGAGTGATTACTCCACATAACAGGCATAAGGTGACAAGATTAAAAAGAAAGAATCTGAAGCCTGCCCTCTGTTGCAACAGTTCAGAGAAATCTCGAAAGGACTTTTTTCAAAAGGTAACTGAACTGTTTTTTTCTTGAGGAAGCAGAAGACATTCCACTTCTCATCCAAGAAGCTTCATCTGTTCAATAGAAAGCAGTTAGCTTAACTGCTTTAAATGTTTGTTAGTCCAATAGAAAGCAATTAGTTTAACTATATTTTGGCTGCATTCACGTAACAGATTTAATTATGGTATCTTCTGAGTCTGCATGATCTTAATCCTACACTAATCCTAAACTAATAAAAAATGAGTTCGTTCAATCCATCAAGTTACAAAATATTAATTCAGGTAATATTAACTGTCATTAGGAGAGGTTTAGAGCAGTGGTGGGATTCAAATTTTTTTACTACCGGTTCTGTGGGTGTGGCTTGGTGGGCGTGGCAGAATACTGTAAAATCTCCATTCCCACCCCACTCCAGGGGAAGGATACTGTAAAATCTCCATTTCCTCCCGATCAGCTGGGATTCGGGAGGCAGAGAATAGATGGGGGTGGGGCCAGTCAGAGGTGGTATTTACCGGTTCTCCGAACTACTCAAAATTTCCGCTACCGGTTATCCAGAACTGGTCAGAACCTGCTGAAACCCACCTCTGGTTTAGAGCCATTAGCTGTTCACCTCTCCTAATTAAGAGTGTTGTCAATGCAGCCTTCATCCACTTATTAGTTCTGTGATTCTATCAGTTTCTCATGGCTTGAAAGAAAATGGCTTCTGCTAAATTCAAATACTGGTTTTGACCTTTATAACTCTTCAGTTCTTAGGATCATACTATCTCAACAGATACCTGATATATAAAGTTTAACAGAAACACCTCTTTGGTTACTCCTGTTTAGTGATAGCTACTCAGAAAATAAACATCTTGGTGCTAATACTCAATTCTAGGGAGACTTGTTTAGTACCTATTTTTTTGATAGAAGAGAATATTTATAGCTCAGGATTGAACTATCGAGATTTATGCTCCTTCTTAGGCAATGTACAAAGACTCTCAATTTTATTCTCCTGATGTCAGAAAATTAGGTGAGGGGCCCTTGGTGCTCTCTGAGCCCGGTTTTGTTGCAAACATTGCAGGGCACTGCATGATATGACAACATCATCAGTACTAGTAGGGAGTGGGGTTTGCTCTCAATTTATATTCTTAAGGGTCTCCCTGTCAGTTTTGGTAGGAGTGGTCTTGGCTTGGTTTACCATGGTCAAAGTTTCCTAGCTGAAACTAATCTTAAATCTGCCCATGTGTTGTGAAATTAAAGAATTTTTATCATGTCTTCTAACTGCTAGTTGGTGGTTCTGCTAGTCTTCTTTGCTAGTCTACTAGTCTGTTTGTCCTATG
Source organism: Pantherophis guttatus (assembly GCF_059756535.1). Lineage (NCBI taxonomy): Eukaryota > Metazoa > Chordata > Lepidosauria > Squamata > Colubridae > Pantherophis > Pantherophis guttatus. The sequence goes on along the minus strand of NC_142063.1, from coordinate 323,087,438 downwards.
TAGTGACTGTTGCAATCTTCACATTGTATGTAATGATGTTACTTAGTTTGGTAATGAAACCTGCAAGAAAACAGCCACGCTCAGAGAGCACCACGGGCCCCTCACCTAATTTTCTGACATTAGGAGAATAAAATTGAGAGTCCCTGTACATTGCCTAGGAAAGGGCGTAAATCTTAAAATGAAAAAAATGTGTGGTTTGTAATCATGCTTCTTTTAAAATGCAAGTCCTGTTTAATTTTGTAATATTAAGTTGTACTTTAGCATTCATCTATTTAATTTTTAAATTATTTTACCTGTTGCATTTTGCACTCCATTCTATTACTGACTCTCATTTTTTTTGGTAATTTTACAATTTTAAAAATAGGAGGAAAATATTTTTTAAAATACTGAGAATGTTTGTGCTTGCCTTCAAGTCAATTTTTGACTGGTGTCAACTGTCTGGAAAAGCCCCTGCATATTTTTTGGGGGAAAAAACGGTTTGCTATTGCCTCCTTCCTAGGACTGAGAGGGAATGACTGGGCCAATGTCACCCAGCCAGCTTCATGCTCAAGGCAAGACTAGAACTCATGGTCTTGGCATATGGTTCAGTCAAACCCCAACCATTATTTTAGCATATTATGAAAAACAATATCACATATTGAGCCAAGGTTAAAAAACATCCTAGGTCCTGGGGACTATACAAATCATCCAAATTTCTTAACAATATGGAGCAGTTTTCCATTGCTTCCTTTGGAAATGTTTTTTCCAACTTCGTAACTTTCAGCCCTGGAATTTTCCCTTCTAGGTCCTGACTAAAATGTATCCTGTTCAGCTTCTACACCTCAACAAGGGTGCCCAAATACTTCTGTCCAGTGACTCTATTTCTAAAACCACAATGTATTTTGTTAATCCAGGTTAAAGATTAAGCAAACTATATGAATCTAATCACTCGCCTTCAATGCTTTCTGGGTTTGCACAAGGGAGTTTTTGTTAACTCAAATGATTTCTGCATTAAGAAAAAACACTGTTTATATCTTTTGGTTTTGCAAAGCCAGCATGTTGTATGTAGAAACCAGAACAGTGAATTTGGAAGAAAGACCCAGCTCTAAATCTTTACTGAGTTACAAAGCCTCTTGAGTGGATCTGGAGCAAAATTCTCTACTTCACATGAACAATGGCTATGATATAATGCTAAAAAGCTACTGCTCTTGAGAACCTCAGAGAAAGGAGCAGGATACAAATGTCTCCTGGTAAAATCCACTTAAGAATACAAGCACTTGTCCTTGTTTGCTAACTATAAAGCTGGATTTTCAGTCCTTGTACTCTATAGCTAAATCTAAATGGCTCACTGTTAACCAGTGCCTACAGCCACTGCCCAGTCTTCTCCATGCAACTGATAGAAAGTCTTAATATAGAGCCATGGGGATATTGCTAAATATCAGAAAATAACACTGCCAATGGGGCTTTTATTTCAGCATTTAGGAAAGATTCAGAGCTTTCTTTGTTTCCCTTACAATGTCTGTGTTCCCAATACAGACCAGGCAATTGGGGAAACTGTAACTGTTAATACTTTCATACATCGTTGAGAAATGTTCTGCTTTTGAGGAGCTGGAGGAGTTTCAGAGAAAAAAAAATTCAACACCTTCAAGGGATCCTCCTTTCCCTTGAAAACAATTATATTGAACTGCTCTGACTGTATATGTTTGTGAAACAAGGTTTATCAGTAGATATCAAGAACACACTCAGCTACTAATGAGGAGGCTTCACTCTACAAGCCAAACGAACTGGGAAAGAGGAAGGAAAGAAAGTGGTCAAAATGGAAATATTTTAGAGAAGCACATCTTACTAGTTATACCTCCACTCTTTACCTGTCCCTTAGGCAAGGAACAGTTCCCTGGTTGACAGAAATAAAAAGATGTGAACAGGAACCAAGGGCTGCACAAAGTGTTGTTTTGTTTTAAAAGAAATAAACAGGAGCGTTTCTTGCTCATTCTATTACGGACTCTCATTTGGGAGATCCACAACATGTGCTATTCTCCCATGAGACTGGCCAGGGCTGCAAGATTTTGGCTTCTTCCACAGCTTTCACTTCCACAGTGCTGTTTCACTTAAGCCAGCTGGACTGTTTTATTCAACTACTGACTCAACAGATCATGTAAGCATTCCTTATTGGCATAATGCTCTTGCTGAAAGGTCACTAACCCCAAATACCCTGACTGGTCTAAGAAGAAGCCAATGTAGGTTTACATAGGGTGGAAGATTCATACTGGATGGTATTGGGAGTCTTCTGAATTATGGAATTAGTTTGTCCTTTTCTATGAATTAAATATATTTTATTCTTTAAAGTCACCCCACAGGCCTTCTGAAGTTGCTATTTTCTTCCTAATAGTTTCATTATTTGATTTAAATAGTTTCAAATATCTGCTGCACCAAAAATAATCACTTTATGAACCATCCTTACTATATACTTAGCAAGAGCAGATAGTTCTGAATAGTGAGGAACAGAAGCAGGTACAGGTTATGCAATAGCAGACCACAGATTGAAACTCCCTGAAACTTTTGGGTCTTCGTATGTTATGTGAACTAGGATTCACTGTGATTTACTTAGGCAGGACATGTTATGTGAATACATCAGCTTTGTTTTGTAAACCTGACCTATGGTTTAGTATGTTGTTCTTCATATTTCCTCTCCAATGAATAACAAGTGGTCTTTGGAGTTTAAATTGTTCAAATGAACCTTGAAGAAGTGGAGCAAATGGAGATTAATCCCTGAGCTGTCGAGAAACAGGAAATGGAACAAGGCTGCAATCTAAAAGCAGCAGGAAGGCCAGAATGGAAAAAAAATGATGAGTGCAATGAGTTTCAGTTGGTTCTCCTTGACCAAAATTTATACCATATAAACTTGTAGAAAGTGTCTTCTAATGGAGCAGGACGGGGAATATCCCATTACTCCAGGACCAGATTGAACAGAAGGGTAAAAATTTTGAAGACTCCCAGTAAAGCATTTAATCTTGTTTGCATTATATGAGACCTGGCCAAGATGACAAATGATTTTGCTTCTTGAATACTGGTTTAATTCTAAGCTTCTTGTAATTAGGGAATGTTATTTTTCTTGAATAGATTTATTTCCACGTGCAAATGGTTTCTGGTGAGAATGTGCATTGGAAATTCAGGCCCACATTCAAATCCCAAAAAAGTTATGCTTTTACTCTTTTCCTTTAGCCAAAACCTCACACTTTTCCAATCTCAGTGGCCCCTTACTGTATCATATCATGAAGGAGCAGCCTTTTCCTCTGAGGTTTTTAAAGTGCTTGTAGGAAGTAAGAAACAGCAGCAGCCTGGCTTCACGACCCTCCCCCCATCGGCCCACAACTAATATCTACCAAACTGAGAATTTTGCCTCAGTTACTGTGTTGGGTGGGGAGAAGGGGGATCTGTTCTCCCGCCACCAATATTCCTTCAAGGCAGACCGCCAGTACCATCTCCCTGCCTTTCTTCAAGTCAGTTCCAGTGCCTGTTTTCCCACCAGCCAGGTCTTCACCTCAGCCTCCCTCCACCCATCTCCACTTCCTCACATAATGCATAGTTGGTTCCAACAAGGGTTGGAGCAAGTGTGGGTCCAGGTAATCTGGCAGAACTATCATGCTGGCTGGGCATTCAAGGGGGCTCAGAGAAGGTTATCAGGAAAAAATCTTCTGTTTTTCTCTTCCTCCTTTCATTTGTCCCCTTTCCTCCCAAGAAAGGCAGCAAACCAAGGCTTTGGGGCCTGGCCAGTTTGGAAAAAGAAAAATGGTAAAGCACAGGGAAGTCTCTAAAATGGAGGGCTGACAGTTTGAAGGGAAGGGAGGCAATAGCTAAGAAGCCCCCATTCTTAAGTGATTGCTTCGTCCCACTATCTATCCCTAAGGAAGAAGGACCCTTTCTAATCGCAAGGGTGGATTTGACCAAAATATATATGAAGAGTCTGGAAACAATGAATCTCACTGCACCTTCTCTTGCCTTGCTTTTAAAACTTTTTATAGAGCAGAGGCAAGCAGAGACTGCCTTCCCCCACCTCTTTTTATTCCTTCTTCCCACCCACAAAAGTTTTGGATGCCAATTGCGTCCTGCTATCTTATCAAGTGACCAGGCAGCCTCCCTAAAAAACTAAGGAGAAAGACCATTGCCAAATAATGACTTTTTCTCCCCTCCCCTCCGTTTTTCTTAGTGCAGCTAATATATTCAAGTACTTATTAGCATCTCAGAACTTGACTCCCCCCCCCACAAAGATGCTCCCATTAAGTCCACTGCATCCTCTTCCAAAAACAGAACCCAAAAGAGAAGTTCTGACCCACCACCCTTGGGGATGCACCCCCACTGCAAAAAATTAAAAAATAAAAATCGAACAAGTACTGCAGCCCTCTCGTGTATGCAATAGGCGCTGAGCGAAGCAACGACCCCCCTTCCAATTTTCCTGCACCCCCTGCTCTCTTCCATACCTGCCTGCATGTCCCAGCGCTGCAGCAGCCACGATCCTGTCGAGGGAGCACAAGCGAGGGGGCTCAGCGAGGAGGGGGCGCAGAGGGGGGGGCCCTCGCCGCCAATGTTCTTTGTCTGGGAAACTCCGGCCCACGTGACGACGGGCCGGGCTCCTGGTTGGCCAAAATGGAACGGGGGGTGCGAGAGAAAGGTGACGGCGGGGGGAGCGGGGGGGGGACAAGAGTGCTTGCAAGGCTCGTCTGGCTGCCCCGGGGAGGAGGAGGGGGGGGGCGGCAGGAACATAATATACGGAATCAGCGCCACCTCCCCCTTCCCAGCACGGGGCGCAGGCTTCTCCCAAAGTTGCAAGAGGCCTTCCAGCCATTTGCGCGCCGGGGTGGGCAATCACTGGGCTACAGTGGGCGCTAACGCTGCGCAAAGAGACTTAAGGCTCCACTTTTCAAAACTCTTTGCTTTTCACTCCGGATCAGCGGAAAACGGGATTGAGTCCGCCTAGATTTCAGGCGCTGAGCGCCTTTCGGGGAGGAGCTGCAGAGGCGAAGGATGCGCTGAAATGCCAACCAACGCCGGTGGCAAGTACAAGTGCATGTGGAAAGTACAAGGCCTCTCCAACGCCATTCAAAGCCAAAGGGGTCAGACGCCTAAAAGTACTTTTCCGGCGGCAGCAGGATCTTGGACCGCAACGCTTATTTACGCCTCTAAAATTACCACGGTATATGCCAGCCACCCAACCTGCTGCAGGCACAACCTCTGATCCCAAAAGGGACGAAGCATGGGGGTTCAGGGTGGAAGAGGAGCCATTGAAATGTGGAAGATGGCATTAAGAAGCCTGCACAGCAACTACGGCTAGCAAAGGGGCATTTCTCGTTTTTAAACATAAACTCTGCCCAACTATTCTCAGGCCGCAGAGGTAGAAGAAATTCCTCCAGCAGAAGCAGCACCATCTGAATGATTAATGATGGATAAGGGACTGTACACTTAAATATGTTTATGAGAAATAAAAATTTAAAAAAATATGCAAAAAAAAAAAAGCAGCACCATCTTTGGTAAAGCAGAAGACACCTTCAGGAAACCTTCTGTCATCTTACATGTTCTAATCTTTTGATAAGCACTGCATATTAACATTTATCGTGGCAGCTCTGAATATTTTTTTTTGAAAAGCAGATATAATGCTCAATAAATACAATAAAATCTAAATATCAATTATGTATTACTACATTTATGACATAAAAAAGGCAAGTTATTTGAAATGAATGGCCTAAAATCTTGGCACAATGACACACTGCCTAGCATTTACTATATAATAACTGAAATGCTAGCAATGCTGCAAAGGAGGATCATCATTATCTCCCGACAAACTAACATCTTTTCTTACCAGAAACAAACCTTTGCAAAACAAACTCTACGAGTATTGACACAGTAGCTGTGCTGTAGCAGCACAATTATCAAAAAGTCTTAGGCTCCCAGAGTACTAGACTCTGAGCCTTAATTCATGAATGATTTGTGCAAATGATTTTAATAGGGCTGAGCTACACAAAGACCTTGATCAAGAGATTCTTGCGAGTTTTAGAGGATGTTTTTATAGTATAATTTGTGAACATTTATAGAAGGTGCAAATAGTATCTTTTATAACAGAGCCATGTTTTCCGTTTTGTTTATATCCATCTTCCACACAAAACGGGAGAGGGGAGACCAGTTTGTCTTGATTGGTAGCACTAGGAGCTGTCCATCAACATTCCCAGGTCTCTTGATCTCTTCAATCTATAGGCCCACAGTCATGTACAATCTTTGGTTCAACTACCATGAACTTAAATACAGAGAGCTGAACTTTCTTTGTACCATCTCTTCTTGCTCCCATTGCTTACTCTCCCTTTCACCACCGTTATTATTTGCCCACATATTGTTGCAATACAGATTTATAAGGTTTTTTGGGGGGTAGGGAACTAGGATCTGTCTTGCATGTGTAATTCTATAAAGACAAACCAATAAGCAAACAAAGGCAATATGGAGTATAGTACAATATGTGAGTTCTAAGCCTTAGAAATGAAAACTGGTAGAAAACTGGTAGAGCCTTGGTACTACAGTGGTTTAAAGCACCCTGTTATTAACACAGCTGCCTGCAATTTACTGCTGGTTCGAATCTCTCCAAGGCTCAAGGTTGACTCAGCCTTCCATCCTTTCTAAGGTAGGTTAAATGAGGACCCAGTTTGTGGGGGCAATAAGCTGACTTTGTATAAATATACAAAAGTATGAAGGCTATTGCTTAACGCACTGTAAGCCGCCCTGAGTCTCCGGAGAAGGGCGGCATATAAATCAAATAAAAAAAAAAAAAAACTGACTGGGTGAATCTGAACTAGTCATTCTTTCTCAATCGAGCCCACATCCCAGAGTTGTGAGGAAAGTAGGAGGCAGGAGTATTTGGTATGTTGGTCGCATTGAATTATATATAAAAAGGGGGATACAAATATAATGATAATATATTAAAGCTCTATGTTTATTTATTTAGTAAGTACTTTTACTAAATCAAAGCATTAAATTACACCTACCATGTCTCAACCTTCAATTATCATATAGCAGCAGCTTATGAAAGTCTTGGCAATGATATAGACAATTATTGGCAAACCCTTAGGAATATCTGTAAGAATCTGCTGGAAATCTTCAGAAGGTGACCTCTACTTTCTGCTTTACTGTATGCCTTCCATAAGCTATTAGTTCAACTTCTGGCTACAGCAACATTACTTTTTCTTAGCAGACCAGCCAGAAGAAATGGGGATGACAGAAAGAGGGGACAGAGAGGCAGCTCAGGTGTGGTTTTCGTCCTGCCCATTTCTGGTATGTACCCTTACTGCACAGGGAAAGCAAATAGGAAGAAACAGCTGCCTACTACTACAATGTAAGGTAGTAGATTTCTGAAGCACAATGGCTTTAACAGGTAACAAATTCATACCACTGAAATCCAAGTTCTGCATGAATATCTCTGTCAACGAAGTGCAGATGTGGAAATTTGGTCTTAGAACAAGTATAGGCTGCTACAACATAAACATTACTGGAGGGAAGAAAAATTCTCTCTTCATCATACTGACACCTGATCAGCCTAGCTGGGAGAGAAGCAGAAATGACCCCTGCTCCCAAATACTTTTAACTAGGCAGTACTTGCACAAGCAGCCAGTTCATTTGTGTACACTTGGGAATACTTGTGCTCTATCACTTGCAAGACAAGCATCAGCAAGAAGGGGCAGGGGAATACATGCACAAGAGTTTCAGGGCAGCCAGCTTTCCTGAAATTTCATTTCTATTTTCTCTGTGTCAGTGGCTACCTCCTTCTCTGCAAGGGAGCATGAATGAAATGTCACCTCCTGCTTCTTCCCCCTTCAGGGGGATTCAGTTACAACATGCCTGTCTCATTCCACTGGAAGGGGAAAATCCAGCCTTGGAGGCCTGGAGCAATAGCAGTTACAGTTCAGAGCAAGTCAGAGAGTTGGGATATTTTTAGATGCACTTCCTTTAAGAAGGCAACTATCATATCAATGGTGGTCCTGGTCTGGCCATTATTGATCTTCTGACCTGGTTCCAGGATCCTCCCATATTTTTTGGCAGCCAAACTCAGCACATAATGAGCTTATATAAATTTAGGACAATACTCAGACAAATTCAAAAGTGAACTCTGTTTTCTTATACTGCCTTAATTTAATCAGCAACTTTTCTTCCACAGATAAATATGAAAAGGTGCCTTTTCTCAGGCATAATAGAAGCAACGAAGAAAATAGCTGCTAAGCGAGATAAACACTGAGGCAACACATACTTTAGTGTTACCCAACATTGTTGGAAAGAAAAATCTCTTCTGAATCCATAAAGAAGAAAAGTATTTTCTTCTCCTTTATTCCCAGAACCCTTCTTCAAAGGAGACACAGGTCATTTATTTCCATTTCTTTTGCTAAAAAGCATTATGCTAATGGCTTCCCCTTTCCGTTATGTCCTAATCAACCTACACAGAATCAAATCACAGAATGTGCTACAAGCAAAAAATGGTCTACCTCAACAGGGATTTAAAACTCCAGCAGACTCGTACAAGCAAATAAAACATTATGCTACAAAAAACTAACAAAGTGAACTTAATTTACTATAATGCCTAAGTAGGAACATTAAGCAATCCTCCTGGAGAAACTTTATTTCAACATATTCACAGTGCTCAATGCCATGTTTTTAAAAGAGCAATTACTGTATTCCAAAGTGGTAGAATCTTATTATCCATGTTCTTAAAGGAGCAAATATTCCAAAGTATAAAATCTTATTTCTGCTTAGAAAGTAGAAACTCCTTCCTGTTTCTTTCTATTTATGAACCATTAATGCTCCATTATTTTACTTATGTTGAAATATAAATGGACAGCCATCTTAGGTATGAGAAACAATACATACTATGCTAATTGTTTACCATATTTCTTTATTGTAATTGGCCAATTACTTGTTTAACTATTCCTCCCTCCCACACCTCCTTTCATATGGAAGACTAGTATGTCTGACATGCTGATTTTGTAATGCCAGGAGTTTGTATGAAAAAATTAATTAGATTAGGCTATTTTTTAAAAAAAAATTAGCCTGGCAGTGTTCTGCCCAAAATGGCACATATAATTATGGCAATCTAAAATAGTCCCTTCCACTATTATTTTATCTCAATGTACATAGGAACATTGGCTCCTCAGCCACTATTGTACATAAGACAATGGTTCCTCAGCCACTAATACTTACAAACTTGCAACTCAGGCTTCTTTTAACATACAGGAATATGAATTTTCCAGGCATAACCTTTGAATGAAAGCCAACACTGGGAATAAATAGATTATGCATGGTAGATTATGTGCAAGTCTCATGTAACCTCAGTTAAAAGGATCAGGTAGCAGCAGATGCAAAAGGCTTCTTTCTATCAGAAACCCAGGAACATTATTGCTGCCCGTTATGGTACTTGCAAGACTGCTATAATTAGGTATGGCTCTTGCTGGCATTGCAACTCCCTTAACCTGCCTTTTTAAACCTGATGCTATGCTTCCAATTCTGTTGAACTATTATTCTCATCTTCCTCAAATCTTTCGGCTAAATAGTGTTGAGGCTATTGCAGTCAAATCCACATAGAAGACACCAGATTGGGAAAGAAAACACTAGGATATTATTCATTACCTTCCACCCTCCCTGTTTCTCTTTTATACTACCTGAAGAAAGTGCTTTCTCCCATGCAAAGTATTGGTCTAAGTTGCTCTTCCCCATCACTCAGTAACTTTTGACCCATGGCCCTTCCTATGTTGACTATTCTGACCTTTCTCTGCTACAGATAGTCCTCAATTTACAACTGGTCACTTAGCTTATTCAAAATTATGATGAACCTCCCCAGAGCTATTTATGGCCTGGTTCTGAAGTTCCAACAGCCACTCCCCTCGCAGTCACATGACTGCATGTTGGGCACTTGGCAACCAGCCTGCATTTACAAGTGCTTGTAGGGCCCTGCAATCATGTGACACATTTAAGACAAATTTACTTTTGGCTTTTGGCAAAAATGACCCACAGTAAAAAAAAACAAAAAAAAAACGGTTTGCTTTAAAATTACAGCATTCACTTTATAATCGTGGCATTGTTTAATGACCTCTGCAAAAAAATTAATAAAATCAAGTAACTTGTGTGGGTGACACACTTTATGACCATATGACTTATGACCATAATGGGCAAGCTCCATTAAGATCATAAGTCGAGGACTCTTCTGCACTGCAGAGCACTTCTGATAGCTCTTTGCTACTGAACCTGGCTATTTATGAGGAACAAACCTTCTCCTAGCTGAAGGGTAGCTTGGCATGGATTGTTCTCTCTTTCTCAATAACCTCTTCTGGATTATTGAGCCACATAAACAGGAGTCTGCAAAGCACTTACTAAGGCCTCTGTTGCTTCAGAGAGATGTGGCTTCCATGGAGAGCTCCTCTTTATCTTGACTCAGGAGGCAGGGTACATCCCCTGCCTTATATTTGCTTACAGTGTGCCAATGGCAAAAAGCTGCCAGGCAGAGCTATATATAGAACAGCCAAGGGGACCTGTTGCTAGGGAGACACAGTGGTTCAGCAGGAAGTACAGGGATGGAGAAAGGCAGGGAACAAAGCACAAGGTTGAGGGCTGGGATAGCGTAGCCTTGCCCATGTCAAAAGCCTTCGTCAAATTGCCATCTTTTCCTGCCTCTTGCTGCAGCAAATGCTCATCCGTTGCAGATTTGCAGACACCAAGGGTCCTTCCTTCACACAGCCATTGTATATGCCTACATCAACAACTCTCAAATTTTCCACCTTCGGAGGGATTTATGTGCTGGATGCTTCTCAAGGCCTCCAGACTTGGACCCAGTGGTCCTGGTACGCATTGGCTTTATTAGAAAAGCCCCAGGGGCTGGGCTTGCCTATTCCAACAGAAGCATTTCTGACTGTAAAAGTGAGTCAGTGTGGAAGGGGGGAAAAAACATTGAATGCTATCTACTGATACTTTCTCAGAAGCCTCTTTTGGAAGCCACAAAACAGTCTTGTGAGCCAGCTTGAACAAGACACAATTGCAATATCTTCCCACTTCTTAATAACCCAAACTGTTCTTGAAAAATAACGAATGACGATGTCAAAGGGAAAACCTGGTCCCAGAGAGGGTGCATGTGTTAAGAATTGTGACCCTCTTTCATCTTATTCTTTGCTCATGGTAAAACACAATGGTGGCTAATCCAATCCATTCCAATTGACACACTTCCAAATTTATTTTTAGTTCAGTTTTTAAATCCCCAGGGAGTCTGTTCTGCTTACAAATTGCTCTCAGGTCTCTTTGACCATCACCCATGTGACTCTAGTGCAACATGTGCTCTCTCCACAGAAAAACACAAGGGCTATTTTCTCTGTACAGTTGCACATACAGCCCGACCTCTGCTCTACTTGTGGCTTTGCCTGCAGCAAAACTGATGTGATCTGATGACCTTTAGCACTTCCTAGTCTTCTGCCCCTCCCATACTGCAAGACATTTTGGCTGGGGATACCTAAGGGGATAAAATATGAGCTGAACGTGAAGTTAGGTACTGGTGAACAAAGGAAGGATATGAGCATATTATTACACATTTCTACTTTCACTGCAAAGTGTAGCAAATGGGAACAAAAGCTCCATGTGTACTTCTTATTAATAGTAATACTATACAGATCTAAGAATGGTATTGACTGAAATTTAGCCACAAGTCAGACCTACACACTTGATCTTGGCCAAAAGGCCAAGAAGCAATCAATAAGCCAACCGAGAAAAGCCACAGAAATACAGGAACAGAAGAGCAGCGATAAGCTAATTATGCACAGAAAAAAATGAAGCTTGGACTCCCATATTATAAGCCCTACATACTACGGATATCCAGGATATCCTCTGCAGTATCACTCTGAAATATACAGAGTGCTTTCAATTTGGCTCCCAAAAGCTATTTTGGAGTACACTAAGGAGTGAACATGGCACCTATCTTCATCTCTTTTAAGCAGTTTTGTCTTTTCCCAGAAGTTTATGGCAGCTGCATAATGGAAGAGTCATTCATACGAACACTCCCCCCCTCAACCCATTGCATTTGGAAATGTTGCTGTGAGGTGCTCACATTTTGTTTGTGGTTTTTGGTTCGTGTTTTGTTTTTATTTTATTGCACGTCGGGTGGTCATAACTGGGGGCTGCAGATGGGAAGTGGTGGTGGTTGTGACCTTTGCTGGCATCCTGGAAGCCCTTGGAATTGCTCTTCAGCTATGTAGACTCTGGAGAGCAACAGTGAAGACAGAGTGGAGCAAGAGATCTTGGAACCAGAGGCAATGAAATCTCTGGCAGCTGCAGCTGGAGCCTGAGGCCAGAGGCAGCATTAGTTACTAGAAAACATCTGGCTGAACGTCAAGGCTTGGATCACCACAGGAAGGTCTCTGGGGAAGAGTCCTGTGGTTTGACATGGTGTGGCTTCTCTTGTTGGCTGGATGTGCTGAGGTTGATGGCTAGTCTGTTAGGCTGGCAACTGGCAAGCTGAGGTGGTCAGCTAATGAGATTTTTCTGGATGTGCACTACATTCTTCGCTTCCCATCCCCCAGTGCCAGAGTTGGATATTGTGTGTGAATTAGGGTGATGCCAATCTGAAACGTTTACATATAGCTTCTTGGTTTTGAATACTAGAGCTGCCTGTAATAAATCTGTTTTCATCTATAGTATGATTTCATAATGAATAAATGCTGGTCTGGCTTTTATAATTGAATTGTGGACCTGGAGGATGGAGTTCCCTTCTTGGAGATGTATTTTGAGTTTGGCATGGGGAGGTTTTGTCATCCCTGATTCGTGAATTGTAATCTGTCATCTGTGATTCGTTGAGGCTCTATAGCACATATAACAATCTGCAAGATCCTTGAAATTGGGCTTTTGGGATTACTATTTGCACACCACCTTCTCTGATGCACAGCATGATCATTGTTTGAAATTTCTGGACTTCATTGCCACATTGGCTACAGACAGTCCAAGATTCTTAGTTATCAAGGCTTTCAATTTGCCACTAGATGCTCAGGAGTTTATGGCCTCCATAACAACCATAAACCTGTCCAAAGTCATCAACATAAAATATACACTGATGCTCATCTTCAGTATCCCCTCCCTGGCAGTTTCAATGTGAACCAAAAGTGGAGGATTACTGCTATAAGTCTGTGATTGCTTTTTGGCTTGCTGGTGTGACCCACCTTGCAAGGAGACAGGGTCTACTGATTGGCCTGCTCCAGGCAACTATGGACCCTTTTGGGTTTCAGGGGTAGCTTGTGGTTTTCCCTGAGGACCTGATGGGTATTTCACCCGAGGCCTTGGTTGCAACCTGGAATGAGTGGACGACTGAAGCCTTTCCCTGTGTACCAATTCTGAAGATTTTCAGGAAAGGAAGTGTCAAAAGAGATGCCTGGAACACCACTGAAGGAAGACAAAGGGGGACGAGTCTGACCAAACACAAGAAAGAGTTCATATTTAGATAAAAGGTAAAGGTTTCCCTTGTCCAGTCATATCCAACTCTAGGAGGTGGTGCTCATCTCCGTTTCTTAGATGAAGGAGCCAGCATTGTTCAAAGACAATTCCGTGGTCATGTGGTCAGCATGACTATATACTGAGTGGCACGGAATACTTTCCACCAAAGTAGTACCTAATTATCAACTTATGTTTGCATGCTTTCAAACTGCTAGATGGGCAGGAGCTGGGGCAAGTATTGGGAACTCATCCCATCACGCAGCATTCAAGTCTCGAATCCGGGCTGCGAGCTCTCCAGCTGACCAACTCAATGTCTTTGACCGCTAAGCCATCACATCCCCATTATATACTTAGATGACATTGTAGCAATAAGAGTGCCACAACAATGTGATTTCTCTGCCTTTACTGCATCCATTAATAGATGAGCATTAGCCCTATTCAAGTGATTTGCTCCTTGCTAGGAGAGGTTTCTATTGGGGTGCTGTGTTGAATATTCTAGTTATTTGGTGGCTAAAGCTGGCCAGATTCACTCAGAGTTGGATTCTAAGTGGGCAGGTCCAGGTGAGATGCCTGGGACATGGTCTTGTGCATTTACCTTCCTGTAAACATCTACATGGAATCGCTGGGTGAGTCCACCCATCGGTTCAGACTTCAGACTCTAGTATCATCAATGTCAATAATGATACCCAGAGGTACATTCAAACCTGGACTTTCCAAGTGTTCCTGTTGATGTCCTAGAATCTGGATACTATATGGATCTGGAAGGGGAGATGTTGACTTAGACCAGTGGTGGGCAATTATGGCCCTTTTACGACTTGTGGACTTCATTTCCCAGAATTCCTGTGCCAGCATGGTTGGCTCAGGAATTCAGGTCATAAAGAGGGTGTATTTGCCCACCCCTAATTTAGACTAATCCTGATAAGGCCTATTTGCTGGGGATATTTGGTCCCCCTGGCCTTGACCTCTATCAGGGCCTCAAAGCATGCCTTCTCTGTTGTAGTGCTGAGTTTTTGGAACTGTACTCCTCCATAATGTTGTATGGTTCCTATCTTGATGATATTCTGAAAGGGATGAAAAAGATGGCTATTCTAATCCTTGTTGGTAAGCTTCTGTTAAATTCTATTTTATTAAGTTTTATATTCTTCTGTATGGTTTTTCTAGAGTTCTATCATCAGTTTCTTTATTTTATTTATTGCTCAGGCTTTCTGTTAGGTATTGTGCTCAGATTCAGTTGAAGTTGGGCATTCTTTAAATCAATAGGCTGTTTTAAAAGGTTACAGATAGGTGCACATGCACACTGAAGAAACTTTCAGGAGTCAAATCTGAAGCATTGTACATAATCAAGAATGATGGCAAATGAAGGCATTGCACATACTCTAAATTAATACAGGCAAATTAGATGATAGCTGTGAATGATTTTCATTATTAAAACTAATTAGTATCTTTCTTTTAGTTGAACAATCCAATCAACTAATTAAAATATATTTAATTATATTTTCCTCAACTTCAACTCAACTCTTGGCGACTATATGAATATTTCCATGCAGTTTTATTAATAATGGTATGGGATTTGTTTGCCACTTCTTCCAAGATGTTTTTCTGACTTTCTAATCTAGATATCAGCTTTGAAGGTTGACAGGTGCTACCACATGCAGAGAACAAACAAGTTTAGGAATCCCAATTTTTAAAAGAAAGGTTTCTTTTTGAGAATTATGCAAAAAAGATCACCTTTGAGGATTTTTTGAAATATTATCAGTGGCACATCAGTAACATACCAGCATCAAAAAGCAAATTCAGTAAGTGTTATGAAACATCCAGTTTTGAAAGAGATGACTCTTTCATCAGGTATCCAATCTAATCCAGTTTGCTATTACCAACAGTGATCATCTAAAAGATTTTGGAGTTCACTGGGCAAGGTCTTGATCATCTTGATCCTCATCTTGCTCCTGTCCCGAGATCGACTGCTTCTGAATATGAAAACTCAGTCTAACTACTGAAGTTTATCGTAACTGATAGCCCTATTCTGTTTTAGAAGAATCAAGATGTACCAGAGTTGAGAACACGAAGGGTCCATTTCAAGCTTCAACAAGCTTGTCTACTTTCCCAATCTGCAAAGGCTGAAGTATCACTGTCAAATGCAAGGTCAAATTCTATATGAGACTGAAAAACATAGTAGGGCATAAGCTTTCAAGGGCTAAATGGCCACCAAGCTACTAAAGCCTTTGTACTATCAAGCCTCCCCTAGAAGCAAGCAGTATTAATTCCATTACAGCAAAAGTGCCTTGTAGGATCTTAAAAACTGATATAACACTGCACTGCAAGATTCTCTGCTACCTTTGCTGGAACAGAAAATAATCCCTTTGTAAACCGGAAGAGCAGCCGCCCTGGGTCTTCGGAGAGGGGCGGCATATAAATTGAATAAATAAATAAATTGACTGAACAATCAACCTGGAATTCGCACTGGAATGAACACAAGCAATTTTATCTTCAATGTACCGTGCAAATTGATCATAGTAAGCTACTAAAAGTTAATAAGGGAACTAAGATGGAATGGTCATTATTCCATCCACCCTCACCCACAAAGATTGGATGCCATAGTAGCAAGGGATTTCTTTGCCAGTTCTACCCCAAAGCAATGGTCTCTATCCTATTTTGTTAGATTCACTGATGCGTTCATGTAACATATAATACTTGACCAAGCTAAAACACGTTTGTGTAGTTTATAGCTCAGCTCACTATACAAGCCTACCCATTGGCAATGAACCAGGCAATCACACTGTGTTATGTTAAAATAAGGTTAGAGTGTAGCATATTAAGTGGACCTACTACTGAGGGGCTCGTCCCATTACTCTTGCCTATAACTGCCATTTCCTAGCACCAAGCCCCAAAGAAAACCACAGTGCTTACCTGGCTCTAGCAAGTAGAAGAGGCCAAGTAGAAGGAATTATTTACAATTAGGACTTCGATGGGATTGGCAGATTTGGAATCAAACATTTCCTTGGAACGGTCAGAAAACCATCTGGAATTCCATCTAGAATTTTATAACTTCCTGCCCCATAATTATGAACTTTGAAAGCTCTCGCTTGAAGTTCATAATTATGAAACTGAAGGCAATGTGTAGCTCTTCTATCTTAGTGTTAGTTCTTCTGGCTAGAAAAATTTTAGGGAAAGAGTTCTGCCTCTGTTTTGTGGCTTCCTGGTTTCTATTTCAACTGTTTATGTCTTGCTAAATATGAATTTTCCCAGACTACGAGTTCTCTATCTTAGATCTGATGATATAAGAGCATCCTGGGCATCCAATGAACATTTGAATATTTGAAACACAAACCTCAAAGTTGGCTTTGGGTGCATGAAAGAGAGAAAGGAGGAGAGTGGAGAAGAGAGAGTGGAGAAAAGAAGGGGAGAGCAAGAGTGGGGCAAGAAGAAAGCTATCCTAGAAAAAGGGTCATACATATTTAACAGTCCAGCAGCAACAGATCACACCCCCCCATAACAGTTTCAAAACCACATTGTACAGAAGCAAAGCATGTCTGGAGGTGTGCATGAGCAAATACAACTCTATGGCAGCGGGCACACGCATGGGAGGATGTGAATGCATGTCCGCGTGTGCACATCCACACGCTTAGCACACAAGCCTGGTATGAAGGCCACATGAGAGACAAGCCGCCTCCCCCCAAAACCCCAAAGGTGTGCCACGAACCTTGTCAAGCTGAGCTGCCGCTGGGTTATCGGTCTGTGGGAGAAAGGTAAAGGAGAGGAGGGAGTTAGCACACACAACCACAGCAATCAGCACCTCAGACGCCATCCGCCACCTGCCCCAGGTGCAACAGGGCAAATCTGGTGGGCTACCAAAAGGCAAAGCTTTATGGTGCCACTTGTTCTGCTTGAGAAAGAAACCCTAATCCATCTCCTTTGCTTCCTGATGATGGGTGACAGGATTATAATGAGACTCACTCATGGCTCTTCAGATATATGTTATGTTTGTCCATCACAATAGATGTGAGGTGTTTGCACTGGGTGGAGCTGTTTGAAAATCAACACATAACTATTGTGCTACGTGTCACTGTATTTCTGCTTTTAATCATTGCTGAAACATTTTCTAATCTGATTTTTTTTTAAAGAAAGAAAGGTATACTGTAGAGATAATAACACTGTTATGATAACTTTTTTAAAATTCCAACTCTCCCATCACTTCCTTTTTTTCAACAATTAAAAAAAACCTGAATTGTATAGTCATGTTACAGAACTATTAACACCATAATACAAATGTTAACATTATACACTATGCTGCTATGTCCTATATCGCCACAAATTTTCTCTAAAGAAAAGGTAACACTAGACTGCAGTGCTACATCTCTAATGTTTGTACTTCAGCACTAATAGTGTGCTAATATATTCACACAAAAATGCTAATTTTTAAAACATAATCTTGATAGATACTGCCATTTTGACTACGATTAAAAGGGATTTCTGGATTATTATTATTTTTTTTGAACTGAACATTATAGAATTACAACGCTATTGTAATAATGCTCTCATTCAGAAAAAAGTAGCGAGGAAATAATTAAAAGATTAATTAAGAGAATAGGGCCATCAAGTAGCAACCCTTTTAAAGGTTTATAATAAATGTGCTAGGCTGGATTTTTCTAATTCACCACTGCCTGTACCAAATCCCCTTAACAATAAGAAAGGCAAATGAGTAGACTAAAACACACCTACAAAGATTACGTTCCATTCACATTTAACTGAAAGAACGCAAGCTTTTCTAAAATTCAAGAAAACACAGAAGAATTATGAGGAAAAGATAGAATAAGGGTAACAGGATGATGGTGCCTTGCTGATCTGTCCCAAACTCAACCCAAATAAGTATGCAAGATCTCTAAGCCTAACTATTGCCCTCTCAATGGAAGCACTTCCACATTTTGCTCTGGCTATGTGACTGAGATGATATTAGAAGGCCAGGCCGTTAGGTCAGAAAACAGCTTGAATTTATCTTGCAGTCTTGTTTAAGGACTGATGATGTGACAGTTATTCATGGCTTATGAGCCAAGAGCTACAGCTCAAATTACCATTAATCTAAGAATGCACTTCCATCTCAATGTGCCCTGCGGCAAGACAATTATTTTGGCGCACAGCAACGTCTTCTGGAGGAGAGTCACTTTTGCTGACTGCTCCTTTTAAATCAAAGATATTCTGCAAGGGCTTTTTGAAAAAAGCCAGTTAAATTTGTATTAAACAACAGCCTTGAACAGAGTTGCATTGTCACAGTATTAAAAATAAAACAAATGGACCTCTGGAAGTGGTAGAAAGACACTAAGAGTAAAAAAGAAATGAGAAAAAATGGATATAGAGCAGTGGTGAAATCCAATTTTTTTTACTACCAGTTCTGTGGGCGTGGCTTGGTGGGCGTGGTGTGGCTTGGTGGGCGTGGTGTGGCTTGGTGGGCGTGGAAGGGGAAGGATACTGCAAAATCTCCATTCCCACCCCACTCCAGGGAAAGGATACTGCAAAATCTCCATTCCCACCCCACTCCAGGGAAAGGATACTGCAAAATCTCCATTCCCACCCCACTCCAGGGGAAGAATATTGCAAAATCTCCATTCCCTCCCCACTCCTGGGGGAAGGATATTGCAAAATCTCAATTCCCACCTCACTCTGGGGCCAGCCAGAGGTTGTATTTGCCAGTTCTCCGAACTACTCAAAATTTCCGCTACCGGTTCTCCAGAACCTGTCAGAACCTGCTGGATTTCACCCCTGATATAGAGGAACAAGTATTTCGTGCTACCTGTGATGCAAGTCTCAGAACAATCAATGAAGGACCATTTTTATCTGTGGTGGGCCTTATCCATCCTCTACTAAGTATCCTTTGTGGACTCCATATGCAATTATTTCTAGGAAGTTCCTCCCCCAATCTTTTCATGTTTTCATAAGTAGGCTTTTTAACATGCTATCAGCCTATGCACTTTAGGCTGCATGATCCAATTGTGGGTTTTCTTTGAGTTAATATTGAGTTAAACAACTGGTCAACTCACGCATTCATCACTTCTCATGGAAAATATACATTATGACCATTCAAGAAAGAACAAAAAACTATATATTAAAGTTCCCATACATTATACATACTTTTTTATGAACCTTAATGCAAAATGTCAGGATATTTATTTATCTATGAGCCTCGTTGGCGCAGTGGTTAGAATGCAGTATTGCAGGCTAATTCTGCAGACTGCCAGCAGTTCGATCCTAACCGGCTCAAGGTTGACTCAGCCTTCTATCCTTCCAAGGTCAGAAAAATGAGGACCCAAATTGTTGGGGGAAATATGCTGACTCTAAACCACTTAGAGAGGGCTGTAAAGTAATATGAAGTGGTATATAAATCTAAGTGTTGTGCTATAGGTATTTATTTATTAAATTTATATGCCACCAATCTCACAGTTCAAAGTGACTCCAATGTCCAACAAGCTTGGGGAATGTACATACCTCAAACGTATTGTGTACATTCTTTGGAGAATAAGCACATTCTGCAGTCAATGCACACAATCATCATAAAGTTCATTTTTAGTTTTGCTCTGAAGAGGGAAATGTTTGCTCCATAGGTCCTACTTTGCTATATTCTCTCCCACCCATCCTTTTAATCCAGCACACAAATATGAGGATCTGCTTTCCAACTGTTCACTTTCCTCTGATGAACAGCCTTGGAGTGAGAACCGTGGTTCCCTTCCTCTGATCAAATAAGTAATGGAAAAAAGAATAGCTGCAGCAGCAGCTTTATTTTTCTATTGCTCATCCATTCTAAAAATCTCGCACTAGGGGTATGATTGGTGGTGGAAGTTAACCCCTTTTTTGCACTGCTTCCCATAGCTTTTAAGCTTAGGAAAATATCCGTTCCCTTTCTTCTCCCCTCCACATCACTCAATAGAATGGCAGGGAACAGTAATCAGTGTTGGAAAATTGGGGGGGGTGTTGTTGTTGTTATAACTTTAACTGGTTTGTTCTGTCCCCCACTGCTCAGCTGCTCCCTGTCCATTAACTGAGCAGTGGAGGAGGAGATTAACTCTCTCCTCTCTCCTCACTTCTCATGCTTCCGTTTAACTTTTTTTCCCTTAAGTTTTATAGCAGTGTGCGAAGAATGAAGGAGAGTAATTTTTAACAGGATTATGAGGAGGACATGCATTCAAAATGCAACAGAAACATTTATATTCCCCAAAACCTGTAGATGCTGTATAAGCGATCTCCATGAGGCAGAATAACCAATTATCATATACATTAAGTTATTGAGGGACGCGGTGGCTCAGTGGCTAAGACGCTGAGCTTGTCGATCGAAAGGTCGGCAGTTCAGCAGTTCGAATCCCTAGTGCCGTGTAACAGGGTGAGCTCCCGTTACTTTCCCCAGCTTCTGCCAACCTAGCAGTTCAAAAGCACATAAAAAATGCAAGTAGAAAAATAGGGACCACCTTTGGTGGGAAGGTAACAGCGTTCCGTGCGCCTTTGGCATTTAGTCATGCCGGCCACATGACCATGGAGATGTCTTTGGACAGTGCTGGCTCTTCGTCTTTGAAACAGAGATGAGCACCGACCCCTAGAGTCAGGAACAATTAGCACATATGTGCGAGGGGAACTTTTACCTTTACCTATTAAGTTACTGATTCTGCGTGTGTGTGTGTGTGTGTGCGTGTGTGTGTTTTATGTGTGTACATGTGTATAAAATATATGCCTGTATAATATACAAACATACCCAGGAGCACATTAGAT
The DNA here is from genome assembly GCF_059756535.1 of Pantherophis guttatus. Lineage (NCBI taxonomy): Eukaryota > Metazoa > Chordata > Lepidosauria > Squamata > Colubridae > Pantherophis > Pantherophis guttatus. The sequence continues at coordinate 323,066,225 of NC_142063.1, read as the reverse complement.
CAGAAAAACAGTCCAGTTTGGTGTAGTAGTTAGGATGCTAGCCTAGAAACAGGAGACTGAGTTCTAATCCCAGTTTAAGCATGAAAGTTAGCTGGGTGACTTTGGGCCAATCACATCTCCTCAGCCCAACCAACTTCACAGGGTTGTGCTTGTGGGGAAAATAGGAGGAGGGAGGAGTATTAGGAATGTTCGACGCCTTGGGTTACTTATAAAGTAATAAAGATGGGATAAAAATCCAATAAATAAATAAAACCAAATGGGAAATTTGCTGTTAGAATAAGGTGAATAAGAGTCAAGCACATCATTGGAGCTAGTTCAGAAAACAAACAGCCTAGTAAATAAATCAAATAATTTGCAAATATGTGCCCGGAGGGTTATAAAGAGGCTGAAAATTTGGGTGTGTCTTATACTCCGAATGTAGCTTTTTTGAAGCTTTTTTTCAACCCTAAGGAGGCACTAGCAAGTGAAGCAATTTTCCACGTTTTGCCTGCTTTTCTCACTGCTGCTCCCTCCGACAATCGGCTGTGCTCTAGAAGCTGTTTTTTATCCTCAACCAGGGGATAAAAAACATGTGTGCACGCGCTCAAAACCAGCGAACTAATGTGCTGAAACTGACCAGACTAAGGACGCTAGCTAGATGAATACCTGGTAGGCAGATCCCCCCCCCCGCTATTTTCCGCCCAAAAAACTAAGGTGCGTCTTATACTCTGGTGTGTCTTATACTCTGAAAAATACGGTAGTTTGATGTTTAAGTTTTACAAGTGATGGAAAGGTTTTCTGGTTATTGCCTCCATGAAATGTTACAGTGAAACCAAGAGTTTAAAGAAACACATGCAAATACATAGAGCAGAGAGATAAGAAACCATGGCTTCCCAGCATACCAGAGTCCCTTAGAAGGCCAAATAACAGAGTCTCATCAATTAATAATGCGTTAATTCATTATGAAGGCTCAAGTTCATTTCTCCTCAGTCAGCATGTTTCTGAAAATTGAAGGATTCTTTGACGTAGACCATATGTCATGGCCCTTGTCCTCAGTCTACCTCTGCAGCAAGAATAAAAGTGACTAAAATTGACATACAGATACGTATTATATCCATAATATGAATCCAAACATTTCACATATTCTTTAGTTTGTCTCTCAGTGATCACCACCTGCTTTATTAGCCAAACTCTCCAGGTGAAAGGATGCTGAGAAAGGCTATTCCTTTCTTGCGAAATTGGAGGGCTGCTGCCAAAGCAGACAAAGTTTAACTAGGTGGACTATTGATTTTGCCCAAAATAAGGCAGGTACCACAATTCCAATCTGTACTTGACTGTACCAGTCTCCACATATCCACCATAATCAGAAATCACATAGTGAAAGTTTTTTCAAATATTTGGTGAAGAATTACAGATAACCGTCTAATTCACAAGTGGCTATTTTGGTAAATTGCAGATCTTCTTGCCTTCTGAAGAGAAAGTTCTCGATGCTGATGAGTGTACTTCCCTCTGGAGCCCTTTCCTAAGAAGATTGCAAAGCTCTTTTCAAAAGTTATTTGTCTCTCTCGCAAGCAACTCTTGAGAAATAAGCTGTAGCTGTTTTAGAGGAGAATGAGGTTACATGGCATCAGAATATTACTTTCTATACAACTATTAGGGGATCAGCTGAGAAAAGGATTTTAGCAGCAGCAAACAAGGTTGGCAAGCAAATGGGTGAAAAACAAGAATGTCACCAGCTCTTCAGGAGGAGGCCTACAACCCGATTCTAACTAAAGAACTAACAATAAATACTCTAGTATAATACGAAATCCATCAGTTCCAACCTGGCAATGACGAAACCTGGTTTAAATTAAGTTGTGAATTTTTTTTTAAACCATAGGTTTTAGTGTTGCTATATTTCTCATAATTTTGACACAAGCATCCGAAGAAAAGTGGGAGCAAATCCATGCAACAACTGAGAGAAATAGACGTGACAACTGAGAGAGAAGATTGCACCCCCAATTTAGAGTCTAAACTGGATGCTGTCTAAAAGTATCCCTCACTATCCTTCCTTGAACACAAACTGCTAATGAAATTCAGGCATCTTAGACATTTCATTTTAGCCTATTTTCAACTGTTTATATGACAGCAAGTTTGGACTAGTGGTTAAGGAACGAGACTAGAAATTGGGAACCTGTGAGTTCTAGTGCCACCTGAGGCAGGATGTCAGCTGGGTGACTTTGGGACAGTCACTCTGTCTCAACCTTATGAAGAAGGTAATGGCAAGCCATTTCCAAAAATCTTGTCCAGAAAACTGCATGGATTTATTCAAGCAGTTGTCAGGAGTCAAGATTGACTTGAAGGCGCACGCAGACATACACAAAAAATACAATTAAATGAAGTACAATAAAATCCAAGCCAAAATTTAAAATTAGGGAAAAGGCAGCAAAGCTGGGACAACATGCATCGGAAAATTGAATTACAAACAAGCCTGCTTGCATTCTTTTGTTTACAAGTTCCCAACTTAGCCCAGTTTTCTACTAGGTAACATCCAAAGGGGTCTAGCTTTAATGGTATCATTCCTGACAATTGCAGGAGAGGCTAGACCAAGTGTGGTCTAAATATTTATTTGGGTAGATACATGGTTGCCTTAGATAGGAGCTGTGGTGGCACAGTGGTTAGAATGCAGTATTGCAGGTTACGTCTGCTGACTGCCAATTGCCAGCAGTTCGAATATCACCAGGCTCAAGGTTGTTGTGACTCCGACCCCCGAGCTCGTTTTATCAGAGGGAGAAGACTCCAAAAGTGAAGGAGAGGAGTTGGCAAGGCCTCCCTCTCCAGGACCCTCCTCTCTGGCAATGCCTCAGGTGTCTTCCGCAGGAGAAGAGATAGGCCAGGAGCCAGACACTCCCGAGCAGCCGCAGTTAGACAGTGACAGAGATAAGTCTTGGCTGGATCCCCGACAGCGTCGGAAAGACAAGCGCATGCAGCAGAGAAGGAGGCGTGCCAGAGATTAAGCTGAGTCACTGGACCACACCCCATAGGGGATAAAAGGGGGTGTGGTGGCCATTCAGGCTTTGTGACGGACAAAACGGAAAGCTAGCAAGTCATTCTGCATTTCTGGAACTTTGTTATATGCTCTGCTTGGATTGATTTTTTGGACTGGACTTGATTATTCTTTGGCTTTTGTGGACTTTGATGTTCTCGGTCGGAGGAGATAAACCTCCCTCTGTAAGTAAAGACTATTGGCAAGCAGCCACTGGGTTGCTGCCAATTCTGTTATCAAAGGAAATTCTTGTCTGTTGGTTTATTTTAACTCTTGGTCAACTGCTGGTGTGCGTGTGTGAGACGGAGACAGAACAAAGGTTGACTCAGCCTTCCATCCTTCCAAGGTGGATAAAATGAGGACCCAAATTGTTGGGGGCAATATGCTGACTCTGTAAACTGCTTAGAGAGGGTTGTAAAGCACTGTGAAGTGGTATATAAATCTAAGTGCTATTGCTGTTAGGTCAGGACCACAAACAAATATGGAAGGCGAACAGAGACTCTGCAGAACAGCAGTATGTGAGAAAAGAAGGATAATCTATAGAGTAGATAAGGACAGTTGGCTTCCAGTAAGAAAAAGACTGGAAGAAATTTCTATCACACCACCCAGCTCATCACGCTACATCATCAAAGCCTGCCCGCCCACAAATCTACCTGCTCACCTATTCTACAATAATTATTCTCATTTACTGTGCATGCAAGCAAAAGGGACCAATAAGTCTGCCTCTATGCCACATTTCCCCAGAAGCTCCCTTGCTCCCAAGTGGCATATTAAAGTGTCCCATTACACTGTAGAATAATTACTATATTTTGTAAAACTAATGTTAGGCAGATACTGGAATCCTCCTAACGCTTTTCCCTCTATAGCCAATTTATCCCTGTCGCTACATTCTTGGGAGCCACGCACACTACCAGCTCTTTATAAATGACATCTATAATAATATCTCACATTCCAAGTATCTTTTCAGCAAATGCTCAAGAGAATCCCTACCCCAGAGCCAGCCTTATTGAACAAAATGGCTTCCCACTTTATTGTCCAAATCTGAGGGAAGTCACTCACATTTCTAGCTGTTTTCCTATGCCTCAAACACAACCCTTCACTGTACTATATGTGTAGAATCATGTTTTTGTTGCTTTCCACTACAGTGTTACTCCATAGGTTGGTCTCCTTTAAGCCACCACCATGGCTCCCCCCCCCAGAAATAAATAAGCTGTAATATGAGGAAGAAAATGTATTTTCATACAAAGTTGGAAATTCCCTATCAAGGAAAGAGGATGGTTTACTCTGTCATCTTCTTATCTCATTCAGCTGGCCCAGCCATTTCACTCACCAAGCCACACAATGAGGAAGCAACTATCTACAAGTCTTAAGTCTCTAAAGTTTAATGTATAATCCTGTCTCACCCAATTAGTATCCATTTGTTATAAAAAAAAACAATTAATCTTCCATGGAGAATCCTGGAACTGTTCAGAAAAGAACCTTAGCATTCTCAAACTATCCATAGGTCAACACCAAGTCCTTATCTAGCTCTAACTCTCCTAATAATTGTGTATTTTAACATTACAAAAAAAAATACATATCCATTAGCATGAAACAGAAGTAACTTCTCAGGAGGTGATGCTGGGGAAAAGTTAAGATCTAATTGGCATTTGGAGGTTTTCCTTCATAGCTAAGGAAATTTATACATTTATACCGATGCGCCTCCTCACCTCCCTTTTCCACCTGGCCAGCCACTCGTCCCGCTTCCTCTTGCTGATGTAGTAGGGATCTCCAGCTTGGAATGTCAGACGCTGCACTGGCCTCGGGCGAAGGATGGACTCACAACCCAGTCCTCCACGCAAACGGCCACGAGATCCCTAAGAGAAGGAGGGAGATATAAAGAATGTCTACTTCAAGGCATGGACACATGTGTAGGAAAAAATATTTTGGGGAAATTAAGAAAGATGCACCTACTATTTTGCTCCCACTGGTCATGAGGAATGATCATAGTGAACCCTGAAAATACAGCTCTGAGAAAAGTCTTGCTTTGTTTATTACTGACCTAGGATTGTTTACAGGTGCCAAACGTCTCTAAACCAGGGGTCTCCAACCTTGGCAACTTGAAGATTTGTGGACTTCAACTCCCAGAATTCTATGGGAGTTGAAGTCCACAAGTCTTCAAGTTGCCAAGGTTGGAGACCCCTGCTCTAAACAGTCCAAAGAATCAATAATTACTTTTACTAAGCCAAAATGACAAGCTAAGATTCCCATACTATAATTCATTTGATGTTTCTGGATTTCCAATTCAGAGTATGCGATTCAAGGATAGAAATAAATCAAGTCATAACTGTATTCATTCTGTATAACGAAGAACAGTTATGGTAATAGTTTCCATCAAGGACAGCAAACAAGCGATCAGTTTCAAATCTTACCTATTTTTGGCTGTGTTTATACAATGCACTAGAGTAATTTTAAATGGGTTGGGTGTTAATTTGTGGCTCTATGAGATATAAAAACACAAGTATTATGTTATGTTGACTTTACTAATCCTGGTTTAGTATTTAGTATTTAGTGTCTTGCATAAATGCATCACTTTCTTAGCCTCTCTTCAAATTTCAAATGTGATTGATAATTTCAGTGTTATCTCAGAGCATTGAATGGAAGACTAGATTTGTAACTCATTTAGTCTTATAACCTCCTACAGCCCTCTTCTGCCTGACATTCCTGAATAAATACAAAAGCAACCTTAGCAAGCACCTTAAGTGGGCACTCAAAAGCTGGGTATTTCAGCAGCAGGAGAAGCAAATGCAGCATCTGCACAAATCATGTTTTAGTCTGAAAATTCCAAGTTCTCTGAAGAATTGAGATTAGAAGAAATGGCTCTATAGAAGCACCTTTTTACTGGCCTGCCTGGAGCAGACACTTCACAATAACCCTTCCCTACCATTTTCAAAGTTAAGTTGATTTTGTTGAAGAATTTATTACAGGTAGTCCTCGAATTACAATCATTTGTTCAGCGATGATTCAAAGTTACAATGGCACTGAAAAAAATGATTTACAATCAGCCCTTGTACTTATGACCACTGCAGGATCCCTATGGTCAATATTCAGGCACTTGGCAACAGGCATATTTATGATACCCTGAGGTAATATAATTGCCATTTGTAACCTTCCCAGCTGGCTTCCAACAAGCAAAGTCAATGGGGGGGGGAATGGGATTCATTTAACGACTGCCTGATTCACTTAACAACTGTGGCAAAAAAGGTGGTAAAATTGGGTGCAACTCACTTAACTGCCTTGCTTAGCAATAGAAATTCTGATCCCAACTGTGGTCGCAAGTTGAAGACTACCTGATTATTGATTATTTATGTGGTGAAAGTACTGAATGAATGAACACAACAGCCTCAACCAGATCTATACAATGTACAGTGTACAATGTAATCACTGCTTTTGTGCAAGATGAGGTTTTGTTGGTGTTTAAGCTCTAAAAGATTGTCAATATCCAGAAAATGGTTAATTCAGTAACCAGGTTAAATATATTACATGATTGAACTTGTGGTTGTGGTTACTTTTGGGGTCATTCTTTTCTATAAATCTGAAGCTTGGTGTATTGTATGAATACAGGGGTAGTCCTTGAGTTATAACCATCATTGAGCCCACAATTTCAGTTATAAGTCATCACAGTTGTAAAGCAGGTCATCGCGTGATCAGACCCAATTTTACAATCTTTTCTGTGGGGCTTGTTAAGTGAATCCATTGTTTGCTGTGGGGCAGTGCTGGAAACTGGAAGTGAACACCGTTTCTGGCAAAAAATATTGTAAATTGTGAAGTGACCACAAATAGTTGCAAATAATTGTAAATGCTGGCCAATTTCCAAGCACCCAAGAAGTTGTGGGAAGGGCACACATCGTAACTTCGAATCTGAGTGAGTAGCTTTTTGGGTGTGTGGTGTAACTTCAATCGCTAAGCACCCAGTCAAAAATCAAGGACTACCTGTATGCTAATTTTTTAGGGATGCAGAGTTTATAGGCCTATTAGAGGAGGTACTCTGCAGCAGTTGATGAAATCTAAAATTTGTTACTACCGGTTCTGTGGGCATGGCTTGGTGGTGGTGGGGTAATGTGACTGGGTGGGCGTGGCCTTTTTTTTTTTTTTTACTTTTAAAACCATTTTTTTACACTGAAGAGGTTGTAAAAAAATGCTTTCAAAAGGCTCTGACGATCCCAGCTGAGTTGCCTGATCCGCAGAGACTTTTTTTCTTTTAAATGCCTCTGCCGATCAGGCAACTCAGCTTGGATCGTCAGAGGCATTTAAAAGAAAAAAAGGGTTTTTTTCTTTTAAATGCCTCTGATGATCCAAGCTGAGTTGCCTGATCGGCAGAGACTTTTTTTCTTTTAAAAGCCTCTGATGATCCCAGCTGAGCCGCGCGATCATCAGAGGCTTTTTTTTTAATTTTTAAAAGCATTTTTTCGGCCCATGAGGTTGTAGAAAAAATGCTTTTAAATGTAAAAAAAAAGCCTCTGATGATTGTGCGGCTCAGTTGGGCATGGGGGGGGCCAGGGATTTTTGCTATCAGTTCTCCGAACCACCCGCCTCCATCGCTACCGGATCCGGCAATCCGGTCCGAACCGGAAGCATTTCACCCCTGCTCTGCAGGATGTTATGTCTGGTCAGTTGCCTATCGAATACCAGAACAAGAGGGGGAAAGAGGCAGATCTTACTTTGCTTTGGTGCACTAGGCCATAAGTGATATGACATGTTTTACCACAGCTGATCTATAATCCATTTATGTTTGCAATGTCATTTCCTGAAGTCCAGATTCATAATTTCTTCTAGACTAAATGAACGAAAATTGCTCATGTAACAGACAGGCAACTGGTTGTGTTTATACAGTATATTTGGTTAAATGTGATTAATTGTGGGGTGGTTTATCATGTATATATCCAGCCCATTTGGTTAATATAAGAAAACTTCCAAATGTGTTTTTTTTTCCTTCAGGTTTTTAAACTTTTCAGGTTTAGCTTGTTAGGTAGCTAAACTTTCTGAATAGTTCTGAAATGCACCTATTTTTGATCCAGGCTGTTTTCACTACAAATCTGTTCTTTTCTTCCTATATGCACAGTAACACAAAATGAACAGAATAAAATAACAACAGAGCAGTAAAGAACTGCTTGTTCCATGCTTGTTTTGTTTTTTGTTCTCTCCTCTAGGGGGTAGTGCTCATCTCCGTTTCAAAGCTGAAGAGCCAGCGCTGTCCAAAGACGTCTCCGAGGTCATGTGGCCGGCATGACTAAACGCCAGAGGCACACGGAATGTTGTTACCTTCCCACCAAAGGTGGTCCCTATTTTTCTACTTGCATTTTTTATGTGCTTTCGAACTGCTAGGCTGGCAGAAGCTGAGACAAGTAACGGGAGCTCACCCCGTTACGCGGCACTAGGGATTCAAACCGCTGAACTGCCATCCTCTCGATCGACAAGCTCAGTGTCTTAGCCACTGAGCCACCACATCCCTTTTTTTGTCTCCTACAACCTATCAATTTGGGGGGGAAAAGCAATTGTCTTAAAACAGAAGTTTCAGGTTACGGAACTTATACAGCTCTATTAATACTTCACAAATACACTTTGTTTTTTATAAATGTGTTATAACTACCCAACCCTGATGGACTTTTGTACATGTTATGGCATTGTTTGATGAAAAGGGGCTTCATTTTCATCTAAAACAGGGCTCTTTCTCTGTTTGTAAGGGCTCTGTCCAATTTGCTGTGCAAACCCAGAAAATGGATGAATGTAGCTCAGCAGCTGCCTGCATCCCTTCTCTTTCAAAGTCAAAGAGAACATTCTGGAAGTATTACAAAGGCATTCTATTTGCCAAAGGAAGGGTGAGGCTTTCGTGTTTATCTATCCTTGGATACTGACAGGATTCAAAACTATTCTTGTTTCACTGTTGCACAGCACAAACTCAGGAGTGAGGATACCTATAAATATGAGCAAATGTGAAGAATATCCTGAACCCTGCCCATTTGGCCCTTTTTATGTTTTATATTCTCCTAAAATAATATAAATGACTTGGAGCACAACAAATGGCTTAGCCTTCACCAAAAGAATGTCTTACAGGAAGAGCCCTGCTTCCCTGCCTTCCCTGAATTAAGGAGGCAACTGGGACCAGCATACTACAAAATTGAGCTTCTGGTGCCACTTTGTGATCTATGTCCACTAAGGGCAGAAATAGTTAAAGAATGCTAATTTCTATAACTATTGCATAAATGTGCAATTCAACTTCTGACTTATTTTCCCATAGAACAATTGCTGTCTTGGGAATAGAAGTAACTTTACTCTCAACAGATGAAATTCTCACACGATACTTACCTCCATTTTCAGTGAGTTGTAGTGGTTTTCTTCCTTGTCATCTTTGCCTAAAAAACACAGAAAGAGAGGCACTGTTTTCCCAATTATTGGTGAGTGGAGTAGAGAATAAGTAATACAGTATTTCAGAGTTAACACTGAAATACAATATTACATGTACTGTAGTCTACACAACCATTCCCTTTGGCCAAGATTTTCATGTCACATATACTCAAAACATCCATTTAGCAAAGACTCTCAGCAACATGCATTAAAATGTTTTTCTTGAAAGTTGAACTTTTATTTGCATTTATTATTAGATTTATATCCCATCTTTATTATTTTTTTTACAACTCAAAGTGATGCACATAATTTTCCTGACTCTTCAAATCTAAGCAACTAGATGAAGTCACCCAGCCAGCTTTCATGTTGAAGAAACTACTAGAAATCCCAGTTGCCAAGGTCCTAGTCCAGTACCTTAACTACTACACCAAGCTGGCTCTCTTAGGAAAATTTGATGATGAATTTCCCGATAGGTTGATTGTCAGTTTCTGTTTCTCAGTCTTAAAAAGTCTGGGATAATGTAAGATGGTGGCCAGCTAGTATGAAACAGAGCCAAGCTCAGTTCCTACCCCATTTAAAAATGTTCCTGTGTGAATAGTTTATATGACCACAGCAAGGAGAATCAGGGCCTTCTGAGCTTGTGGGTCTTTGAGAATAGCCTTGATTTGTATGCTGAGCCTGTTTGGGCTATGTGTGTGTTTAATAAGTGAGCCTTAAGTACTCTGCATAATATCCCAGGAAAAATATAATGTTTCTTCATACTTGCAGGAATATAAATTGATGTTGGAACAATTAAGGATACTATGAAAAGCAAACTATGCAAGATAATTAAGAAAACATTCCCCATTCTTGTCTAGTGGGTACAGAATGCTAAACTAGAGTCATACTTTTGGAATTAGAAGGATATTGATTGTTCTTTTCTACATATACTGTTTTCCTTTGTCCTTCCACCTCTCTACTCTCCTCTTCCTGGAAAGTCCTAGAAAACTAGGATGCTGTTTCAGTAGATATGCTCCAGCTCTGGAATGTCTTCCCCAGAAGACATTCCCACTTGGCTGTCTCCAGCCTCAGTGAAGATTCTTTGTCCCACAAGTTTGTAAGTCTTTTTATGTTGAAACCTGTCCTTATTCTTATTAGATTTTTCCATGTTGTGAGCTTTCATTCTGCAGTATTGTTTTAAAGCAGGGGTCTCTAACCTTGGCAACTTTAAGACTTGTGGACTTCAACTCCCAGAATTCCTCATCCAGCAAAGTTGGCTGAGGAATACTGGGAGTTGAAGTCCACAAATCTTAAAGTTGCCAAGGTTGGAGACCCCTGCTTTAAAGAATTTAATGCAAGTTTTATTGTATTACATTACGGGAATAAGGTAATTTGCAATTTTAGTCATTGGGCAATAAAGTCAAGGTAAAGACTTCTTAAAGTCAGGCTGAATCCTAATGATTTCACAGTTTCCTTGGCAACAGTATGAAAGGGGACTGCCATTGCTGTCGTTTGGGGATGGGTTTTCTACTCTATACTTTAGCCTACAACTGTGATATCCAGAGGTTCTCCTATCCAAATACTAAAGAGGTCCAAGCCTATTTAATTTCTTAGCCCAAGCAAGATAATCTGGGTTCCACCACCTGATGAGACTTGTTGGGTAGTATACAGATTAAAAAAGAAAGAAAATAGTAATAAATAAAATTGCAAATAAATAGATAGTATCAATTAAAGCAGGCAACGGAAACTATAAAACAAAAACCTTGTAGATATTTTGAAAAGCCACCAGGTGGGCAGAAGGAAAAGAGAAAAACAGCGTTGAAAAGGTCAATCAATGATGTGGTTAGAAACTGTAAGAATAGCTGAGAGAAGAGGTCATCCCACAACAGGCAGTTAACAGCAGTTGTAATTTTAAATGGTTGCTAAATGAAAGGCTGTGATCCCTATCCATAAGCAACTGCCTATGTCAACTAAAAATGAGGGGAGCTAAGGATTGAAAGGAAAGTTAAGGAAGGAAGCTAAGTTTCTTTTCATTTCCTTTAGAAATCACTGAAACATCCCAAATCCTCCTAAATCAACCAAGTATAGAACCCATTCTGTTGAAGAAACTACTAATCATAATTAATAGAAGCATCCAGATCACACCTTTTCTGACTTTAATGCCTTCATCTGTCTTTGCTCTGGCAGCAGTCAAAAGGATTTGACTGGTGGCACAGTGGTTAGAAGGCAGTATTGCAGGCTGGCTCTGTCGTAGTTTGATCCTGACCAGCTCAAGGTTGACTTAGACTTCCATCCTTCCGAGGTGGGTAAAATGAGGACCCAGATTGTTGGGGGCAATATTCTGACTCTGTAAACCACTTAGAGAGGGCTGTAAAGCACTGTGAAACGGTATATAAGACTAAGTGCTATTGCTATTTTTAATGTCATGAAACCATCTTAGGGCACACCTGTCAAACTGGCAGCCCTGGGCTGGATATGTTACGTGCAGGCCATGCCCACCCCGGCTCTGCAAAGGCAAAAAACGTCACGATACGTCACGTGACGTGATCGAGTTTGACACCTGTGCCTTAGGGAGAGGCCCTTTCACAGAGAACCTTTTCTTGTAGTGCTGCAGGGACATTCTCCAAATTCAAAATAATCCATAAAGATGCACCTCTTCCACCAAACTATTAATTGTTAATTGACGTTCAGGTTTGTTTTAGCAATCTTCATAGTTTACAATTCCTAAAATTCTTCAGCTTTTTTAACTGTTGCAAATTGAATAGAATGTTTGCTATATAAAAAGATAAAGTATAATTTACTAAACAAATGAAGCCAGTAAAAGGCTGACAACGTTCATTCTAGAGAGCTGAAGAGCTAGGAAACACAGCTCCCTTTACCTGCTGGGGAGCCTCTTGGACGACTTGAAGAAATGCAGGTGAGCACTTAGGAGAAGCCCAGCAGGCAAATCAGATCTGAGGCTTGTGCAAGCTAGCAAATGCGATCTAATGTGGGGAAGGGAAGAGGAAAGAGCACCATTCTGTCTCCTTTGTCCTAAGATGAGTTGGCTTGGCCTCTTCTGTTCACCTCTTGCTATAAGAGCCTCTATCTTTTTCTTATGAAAACTCACCTCCTTGCAGGTTTATATCAAAGTACCAATTTTTTGGCTATGGGGAGGAAGGAAGGGACAGAATGGAAAGCAAACTTGAGGGGCCTCAAAAAGGGAGAAAAAAGCCAAGCAGCAAACAAAACACATAGCTTATTCAAAGCTGCATAAAAGATGCAGGTGGAAAAAGGGGGATGGCAATGACTTAATGATTCCTTCCAACTCTATGATTTTATTACCTGGAAATCAAGATTGAATCTGGATGGAAATTAGTGATGTCCACCAGATGTGAATTTCTTAGATTCCAGAATCAGATACTTTTCTGTTCCTGTGCTATGGGGATACACTTTATTTTCAATTGATGGCACTTCAGTATTAGCATTTTAACTCGGGATTGTGATGAGTTCCCTTCCCTCTTTTTAAAGTTTTAAATAAAGAGCTTGTTGGACTTTTGAATTATTACATCTGCATTTTAAATGCTATTTTACTTTATTTTACTCTGCTTTAAGATGTCTCACTTTCCAAAGTAATGCAAAAACTGCTTCAATTAATAAAGCTGCACTATAACCACAACTTCAGCATGTCTACTCTGTTTGGGCCAGCAAGCTCCACATAGAGAATCTCACTTTATTCAGATTAGGCCAAACAACATTGCAGCAAGAGCTTAGCGTTACTGGAGACTAAGCAATGCAGCCAAGCCAAGCACTGCTGAGATGACATATAAGCAGCCAATAAGCCAATTGGCAAAATGCCTTGACCATACTCTACGGTCCTGCTTTATTATTTTTCTTACATCTAAAATATTTGAGTGTATAAAAGACTGTTGTTCATCTTTTCTTATTTTTAAAACTAGACAATAGGTTATTTTTGCCTTATTGAAATACAATACATTCGCTGCCCTTGGTCTTCTTTAGCTTTGCCATGTCTTTAAATATCTTAACAGCATCAACATTTCACAACTTTCAAACAGCTATCCTTTATTCCATAGCAGTGCCTCCATTCCTCTCTCCTTTCCCATCCTTTGAAAGTCCCCTCCCTTTTCTTATCACATTTTTTTTAATACTGGGATGCCTGGGGCTGACTTTCCAGAACTCAATACTCCAGGGGACAAAGACATTCTGGAGGCACACCCCAAAACAATTCTGGGATCATTGGTTAGTTCTGACCTGCCACTCGCACTCTCCCCCTTTGGGATCTTCTGCTTTCAGAGTTTGCATTTGGCAAAGACTCAGCCTGAAGGAGGCCCCTTCCCAACAAATGCTCTTGGCAAGGCAGCAGTCAAGAAGACCCCTCCCCTTTACAGGCCTCCTGCCAGCAGGAAACGTAAGCTCCCTGGGAACACGGAATTCGCCACTCTCATCCACTCCACAAAGGCCTTCCCTTGGATTTTGGGGGCAGGCTCACCCAAAAAAGAGCGGGGAGGCAATAAAAAACAGACTGGAAAGGCAAAGCAAATTCTCTTTAAAAGTCTGAAGAAAAGTGGAGAGAAGAAGACAAGATTTCTTTAGCCCACTCCTAGCAGGTAGGCCTCTCCTTGAGAAAAAGTGGGCTGGCCTCCTCAAGGACAGATTCGGGGTTTATTAAGAGGTATAAAAGAAGAGATGGGATAGACAGATAGAACAATCCACCACCACTAATTTATCCTTCCTAAATTCCTCTGCAACAAATCTAATCAATTGGAAGCTAAAGGAGAGAAACCGCCCTGAGTCTCCGGAGAAAGGGCAGCATATAAATCGAACCAATAAATAAATAAATAAATAAATAAATAAATAAATAAATAAATAAATAAATAAATAAATAAATAAATAAATAAATAAATAAACAAACAAACAAACCTAGATTGGAAACTTTGGCTAGAAATACTCTAAAAGAAACATTGGATTTTCAAGAGAACCTATTGGATGGGACAGAGAAACTCTTGGATTAGTGATGACACACTACCAGCAGAAGGAGAAATATTGATTTGGGGTTCTCACACGCAATCCAGTACTCAATCCTACAAAGAGAAGTCCCATCAGCATTTATTTCAATAGGGATCACAGACAAAGATAAAAAACAATTTCATTCCTATAAGAATATTTAAGTCAGACCTATTTTTTTGGCCTGAACAATTAAGGAATTCAAGCATTCATCTTTAAGCTCTTTTGCACAGTATAAACCTGGCTTTCTAATTTGAATGACACCTGTAAAATATCTGCACATCAGACATTGGCTCAGGAATCAGCCCCGCCCTTTCCTTACTTCAAGGCAACTGCATGCCTTCCTTTATCTTTTTTTAAAAGCTTCACACATATGTTGATCTGTTCATTCATTACCTTATTTTAAAAAAGAAAGCAACATCTTTTTAAATTGCACAATTGCTTTGGGGGCTTCTTGGTGATTTCACAAGACCTTATCAGTAAATACTGCTAGCAGGAAAGTTCTTGGGCAAGTTGAAGAACCTTGACCACTGACAGAAAAAAGATACAAAAATGCTCCGCAGCTTTAAGATATGTGACATGTCAAACTATAATTCTGTGACATATCTACAAGAGAAGAGAATATATGTAGCTCAGGGTTGAACTGTGAAGCCCTTGGTGGTCTCTGAGATTAGCTGCTTGGTGCTGACGTTTTGTTACCAGACTAGGTAACATTATCAGTGCATTAGTCTGGTAATGAAATTTCTGCACACAAACAACCAAGCCCAGATATCACCAAGGTCTTTACACATCTACAAGACTCCAAGGCTATTTCATTTCTTTCTTTGCCACAGGTAGCCTCACCTAAACCTCCTCTGCACTGTTCACTTAGTTTCTAGGATGTGAGAGTGTGACTAATCCTTTACAGATAGTCCTCGGCTTACAACAATTCGCTTAGTGACCATTCAAAGTTACGACAGCACTGAAAAAAGCGACTTATGACCGTTTTTCATACTTATGACCACTGCAGCATCCCCATGGATACGTGATCAAAATTCAGATGCTTGGCTACTGACTCATACTTGGCTACTGACTAACAACTGCAGTGATTCACTTAACAAATATGCCAAGAAAGTCGTAAAATTGAGCAAAACTTATAAATAAATTTCTCACTTAGCAACATAAATTTTGGGCTCAATTGTGGTCATAAGATGAGGACTACCTGTTCCTTAGTTATCCTTGATACCTTAAACCAGAGGTCTCCAACCTTGGTTACTTTAACACTTGTGGACTTCAACTCCCAGAATTCTGGGAGTTGAAGTCCACAAGTCTTAAAGTGACCAAGATTGGACACCCCTGCCTTAAACTCTTTCTTGGTTAGGCTACAAAAGGCTGATCTGACACTGTCTGTTCACCTTCACTAGCAGGTGGATCAGGACTGTCCTTGGGGGTGCAGCGCCCATTTTCCAGGGCCCGTCCCATCTCTCCTTCTGGCGGACCACTGGGTTCATTTTCGCTTCGCTGCCTGCCCTTCAGATCGGTGATAGTGCAATTCTCAGAAGCTCCCATCTCAGCATCTCCATTGGGCACTTGCTCCATAGGGCTGGTGTTGTGGGTAGGTGGAGGGCACTTGGGTGCTGAAGCTGTGTCTTTGGGGATTTCACTGGTTTCCACCTGCAAAAGGACAAAAGCAGGAAAGGAAAAAAAAGTGTGACAAATAGTTGAAGTCATTCACAGCTATATCTGGAAGAAGACCACGGGACAAAGGAAGCCATCAAACTTCTATAAATCCCAACTAAGGCAAACCTTGACACATACCTGTGAAGGAAGTCCTGCTGTCTAATGAGAAAACATTTGCTTCACATCTAAACATGAACAAATCTTGCACCACAAAGAGTAACAAACTGTAGCATCTGCTTTTGCAGATCAAATACCCCCCCTCCCACATTAATTGCATGGAATGTTATCCTGAGTTGTCAAATAAACTCACACAATGTAAGGAGACTAGGAAAAAAACCCTACTGCTAGCTGTGAGATTTGAGGGAAAGAAATGCAGGAAAAAGAGACAGCATATTTATATGACAATTACATTAAGGATTAAATGTAAGCAAACTGTAATAATCTGTAAAGTGCTGCCAATAGATAATTTCCATTGTTAAATGGAAACAAGGTGTATTTTGAATTACATTTGAGGTGAATAAATATTTCCCATGGGTTAAAATATGTAGAAAGAGAGTAATTTTTAATCACTTTTTATCAAATCTTACTGATAAATTATCTATAACCCTATGTAACTAGAAGTGCTTTGGCCCCATGCATTGATAATTTCCCTTTTAAGACCTTGCATAGGGCTCACTTTTAAAAACAGCTCAGAAAAACAGAGCCACAAAAATGGATGATTAGATTATGTTAAATTTATGCTTTGTCAATTGCACTAGCTTCTAGTCTGTTTGGGGATTTTAAAGTACAGGTAGTCCTCCACTTACAACAGTTCGTTTAGTGACTGTTCGAAGTTACAACGGTACTGAAAAAAGTGACTTATGACCGTTTTTCACCCTTATGACCGTTGCAGCATCCCCACAATCATGTGATCAAAATTCAGATGCTTGGCAACTTGTTCATATTTATGACACTTGCAGTGTCCTGGGATCATGTGATCAGTTTTTGTGACCTTCTGAGAAGCTAGGTCAATGGGGAAGCCAGATTCACTTAACAATGATGTTACTAACTTAACAACTGCAGTGATCCACTTAGCAACTGAGGCAAGAAAAGTTGTATGGGGCAAAATTCACTTAACAAGCATCTCAACAAGCAACATAAGTTTTGGACTCAATTGTGGTCGTAAGTTGAGGACCACCTGTACAGAGATTTCTTTTCAGCAACCACTATCAAATCTTTTTTTAAAAAATTGATATTTATGTTTGTTTATCATAATAGCAATAGCAATAGCACTTAGACTTATATACCGCTTCATAGTGCTTCACAGCCCTCTCTAAGCAGTTTACAGAGTTAGCATATTGCCCTCAACAATCTGGGTCCTCATTTTACCCACCTCGGAAGGATGGAAGGCTGAGTCAACCTTGAGCCGGTGAGATTTGATCTGCAGCTGCAGTTAGCAGTCAGCTGAAGTAGCCTACAGTACTGCACTCTAACCACTGCACCACCTCAGCTCTTAATAGAGAATAATGACAAGGAATGCCCACACATCATAAATTAATGAGTGATGGATAAAAGTTTTCCTCTGTTACTGCCTTTGGTTCTGAAACACTGCAAAAAACTTCATCGCTTAGAAGTAAGAGGTCTCAGCAGTCTTTAAACTGAATAGGCAAAAACAATAAGTACGGTAGTTCTTGCATTATTATGGAAGGAAGAATACAGTCTAGATCCATTGTAATTAAGAGAGGAACAGGATTTTGCAAGGCACAGACATAGCAGTGTCTTGTCAGCCCAAAGGCATTGCTTCCTATCTGAACACGACCATTGGAAAAAGAAAGGAAATGGACATGTTAAGAAGTGTTATTCTTAGAGGATGCTTTGACAACTCTTTTTATCACTAACCATTTGTTTCTTTCTCTTAAATTTGTTTCCCTTTGGATCTAAACTAGATCTTACGACGAAATAAACCGTTTGGTGTGACTGAAGTAGTTGCTTGGTGTCAAGAGCCAAATGGGATTCCCCACGTATACGACACTTACTTCTGCAGTAGTTCCATGGGCTGCCTTCTTCTCTCAATCATCTTTGCTGAGGCCAATGAATTAAGATCATCTCAGAACAGGGGTGGGTTCTAAATTTTTTTATTACTGGTTCTGTGGGCGTGGCTTATTTTGTGGGCATGGCTTAATAGTCATGTGACAATTCTTTAGGATTTAGCAGAGGTACTGGTCTACCAGGCTTTTAACTGCTTGCAGAGCTGTACCGGTCTATCCATTTATTTTTTCAGGCACTGGTCTACTCATGTATTTTTGCAGGCACTGGTCTACTCATGTATTTTTGCAGGCACTGGTCTACCCATTTATTTTTGCAGGCACTGATCTACTCATATATTTTTGCAGGCACTGGTCTACTCATTTGTTTTCTTTTAACACTGATCAGCTGTAGGGCGGCCCTTTGAAGCCCCGCGGCAAGTGTTTAAACAGTTTTTTTCCTTATAGCCCATCAGCTGGGACTCAGGAGGCAGCAATAGATTGGGGGTGGGGCCAAATAAAAGGTAAGAATAACGCGGGGGGCGGGGGGCGGGGGGCGGGGGGGCAGAACCGGTTCAGTGACGTCATCTCGTCACCGCTACCAGCTCGGCAGTACCAGGCCGAACCGGGAGGAACCCATCACTGTCTCAGAATCACATTTTCCTGCTGCTAGTCACAGATTCGTCTTGCACAAACATCACTTGCATACTACCATTCTGCATCAGCCCCAATGCCTTCCTGGAGGCCTTCTCTTGCTTCTTCCCATTCACTAGGTAACTGCTAAACTATTAGGCTTCCAGAAATGAAGGAATATATGGCTACATACTCTATTAGATAATCTTGGCAGAAATGGCAATATTTTATCCCACCTTTATTTCAATTCGGTACACAGCTAATACTCCTTCCTCCAGTTATTTTTCCCACAACCACAACCCCTATGAAGCAAGTCAGGCTGAGAGAGTGTAAGAGAGAAAGTCACCAGCGGCAACTAAAACTCATGGCCTCCTGATTTCTTGCCCGATGCCTTAACCACTAGATAGGAATTATATAGGATTCTATGAATTAGAAGGTACATTCATCTAGTCTAACCCTTTGCTTAATATTTTGGGATAGAGGGCTAGCCATTCACTTCTTGAGTACCACCAGTGAAGGGGAAGATATCATGACATGTGTCAAATGGTTGATATTTAGTTAGTTAGTTAGTTAGTAAGTAAGTTGTCATTGCACATGGTACAACGAAATTAAATTTCGTCTTCAGTGTACATTATAACTATAAAAATAAAAACACAAACATACATCCTTTACATTCTATATAATTGAAATTGAAAACCCAATATTGCACTATACCGTTATTGCCCTGGGATAGAAGCTGTTTTTCAGCCTATTTGTCCTTGTTTTTATTATCCTGTACCGTCTGCCAGATGGTAATAGTTCAAAAAAAGGGTGCCCAGGATGAGATGGATCTTTAAGAATGTTTTGAACTTTCTTAAGGCAGCGGGAGCTATAAAGCTCTTCCAAAGAGGGGAGAGGGCAACCAATGATCCTCTGGGCAATGATGTTGACCCTCTGGAATGCCGTCCTATCTGCCACTGTGCAATTGGCAAACCATACACAGATGCAGTAAGTTAAAATACTCTCTATGGTGCAGTGGTAGAAGGCTACCAGCAGTTTTTCATTCAGTTGTTGTTTCCTGAGAAGTCTCAGGTAGTATAATCTCTGCTGGGCCCTCTTGACCAGTGCTGCAATGTGAGCGCCCCAGGTCAGGTCCTCTTTTATGATAACACCCAGAAACATAAAACTGGCCACTTGCTCCACTCGGTCTCCATTGATAAGCAAGAGCTGGATGTTTCTCATAGTCAGGAAGTTTTTCCTAACATATAACCTGAATCTATGTAATAGAATGACTTTGAGGGCCTAGGAAATGATCAGGTAAGAGAGGGAGGATCTCACAATTGCTTAATAGTCAGAGAAAGAAAGTTAGGAAGGGTCCACCCTAATCGATTAGACAGTTAAAATAGTGATAACAAGTTGTACCTTCAGTTTTGCAAGATTTTGTTAATGTAGCCTTACTATGAAGAAGATTTAGTTCATCTAGTCATGTTTCTTGTCTGGTTTACCCAGAAGGGCTAACAACTATTATTCATTAGTTTCAATCCATTGGTTCTGGTTTTATCCTCTAAGATAACAGAGAAAACATTCTCCTTTACATGACATTCCTTTAGATATCCTTCTGCTAACTGGTAATAAATCAGAACTACTACAATTTTTATTTTGACTCAGTCCTTTCAAAGAGGATATGCACCACACCTAACAATGGTGAAGAGCAAAATCCAACTTGTGCTTGACAGAAACCCATTTTTTTAAAAATTTGATTTATATGCCGCCCTTCTCCAGAGACTCAGGGTGGCTTATAATGCGTTAAGCAATAGCCTTCATACTTTTGTATATTTATACAAAGTCAGCTTATTGCCCCCACAAACTGGGTCCTCATTTAACCTTCCTTAGAAAGGATGGAAGTCAACCTTGAGCCTGGTGAGATTCAAACTCACAGTAATTGCAGACAGCTGGTGTTAATCACAATGCTTTTAGTCTGCTGAGCCACCAGGCCCTGTTAAGAAACATCTATTGATATCAATACCCAAGAAAAGTCTAGTGCAATTTGATTTAAGTACCCTGAAAACAATGTGGTGATCACAGAATGTTAGCATGGATTTGTCCAGATTAACCTTGTCCTTTCTTAACTAGGTAACTTCCTTAGGAGATCATGGGAATGCTGTAGAGATAGTGTATTTTAATTTCAGCAAAACATGTCACAAAATACTCCATGACTTTGTGCAAGCTAGTATGAGCTGGATGGCGTATCTATTTGGTGATTCCCCAGTGGGCATGAAAACCATACTGAAAGATGTCCGAATCATTTTTCATCATACTGGAGAGAGGTGTCAAGGTGGGCGCAATAGAGCTTGATCCTCAAACTTGTAATCTTCAACATGCACATTAATCTTGAATAAAGAGGTAGAGAGAATGTTTATCAAATTGCAGATGATACAGATATGGCTAGGATAGAGGAAATACTCTTGAACACAAACAAAATTCAAAAATTTGTTAAGTCAGGGAGGGGGACTGAAAATAACGATGAAATTTAGCAGAAATAAATATGTTATTCACATGGGGGGAAAAAACAAATAAAATCCATTGGTATAGGATGAGAGACTCTTAACTGGTTGAAAAGATATGTGAAAGTTGACATGGTGAGGTGGAAAGGGACAGATGGCAAAATGCTTCAAGGTTAGTAAATGAACAGCTATACTTCTGCAGACTCAAAAAAATGGGAAAAGACCCAAGAAGCAAATCTCAAAAGTTGCCAAGAAAACTGCATGGCTTCCTCTATGTAATTGCCAGAGTCAAAACTGACTCAAAGGAACAAATGTGTACATATATGCACATGTACATATATTCAGTAACATATACATTGGGTAGGATTCCTAAATTAGACTGAGAACCTCTTGTAAGTATGACTCTCTAATTTTCAGCAATTGATTTACTTATCTAACCTTCTTGAGTCTGCTTGGGTGTGAAGAACAAAGAGAAAAAATTAGGCTTACCTAATACGAAGCCTGATAATTGATTTTTAGATGCATCAGTAAAATCAGAGACAGTTTGGCAGAAATGAAATCAAGAATACTTGTTCTTCTGTTCCAGATTTTTTTACACAAAAAATCCTTGAGTAATTTTTGGGGCCAGGTAGAACAGATGCTGCTATGCAGCATCTCCATTTTGTCTTCTTCCACTCAGCTGCTCCCATTATTGCACATGCCACCAATTTTACCAACAACTTTCCTTCCCAGTATGATATATCCCATTGCCCTCTACCCAATTTGCCTTCTTCCCTTTCACACCCATTGCCACCACCAATAATCCCACCTTCCTGGTCTCCCTTTGAGCATTGACAATGTCTTTAGATTTTTCTCATTATCTCCATCACGCAAGAAACTTGGTCCTTCTTGAAATCCTTAAATGAAAAAAAAGTCATCCATCCAGCTATACAATTTAAGCACTAAAAAAAAGAAAAAAGAAACAACATTCTAATTCATATCCTGGACAAACAGGTCAAAACAATCCCATTTCATTTCATACATAGATCCAAGCACTGAAAACATGAGCATTTTGGTTTGGGCACGGTCCTTCCAAAACTAGCTATTTAATGAATGGAATGGTTTTTGCACAGAATGCTTTATAAATCCCTAGAAGCAAGTATGCTTAGCCTTATGAAACAATTACTGAGGATAGATCTGCTGTGGAAAATGACCACATTTAAGTGCCTTAAAGAATATCATAAAGGATATTAGTACAGAGTGCAGAGCATGGAATAATTATCTTCAATTACAAGAGGAAGGCAGATTGTTGTTGCCTAGTACAGAAAACTTCCCAATTATAAAAGCAATTCAGTGGTGGAAACAGTTCCGTACAGAGGTGGGAGTATCCATTGATTGGAGAGACTAGAACGTCATTTTTTAGGAATGCTTTCATTTGGATTTCTATAGAAATTGGAGTTAGGCGCAATGTGTAATTCACCCCTTTCCAAGAGCTCTTTCCATCTTATGATACCATAAGATCTAATGGTCGTTTAGGCTGATCATCTAAGCCTTCGTGCTGGGAATCAGCTCAACAATCTAATGGATGCAAGGGGAAAGCAAGAGTTGAAATAATTAGCTTCTCCCATTTCCCAATGCAGAAAGGTCCTAGAAGACAATGCATAGTGCCAGAGGCAGAAGACAGTGAAGTGGGCAAACCAAGCTGATCTCAACCTTAGGTGTTATTTCTCTGTGATACTGATTAAATGGCTAGTAAAATACCTTAGGTAACAAACAAGGCAAAACTGCCATAGTTTGATGCCTGCTTAAAGAAGAAAACTGTACCTTAAAATC
The DNA here is from genome assembly GCF_059756535.1 of Pantherophis guttatus. Classification (NCBI taxonomy): domain Eukaryota; kingdom Metazoa; phylum Chordata; class Lepidosauria; order Squamata; family Colubridae; genus Pantherophis; species Pantherophis guttatus. The sequence goes on along the minus strand of NC_142063.1, from coordinate 323,043,264 downwards.
AAAAGAATTATTTTTAAGCTGCCTCAGGTTAAAGATGAAACAAATGCAACTTCATGAACACACAGTAGGAAAAAGAAGTTACTGGGACTTGCTCATGCTATGGCTAGGAACAAGTGGGGAAATTCCCAAATTCTACAATTCTGTGACTTTGTAAGAATATGCTCTTCTTTGTCTTTTGGGCAGGCTTCCAGTATCTTCAAATAACTTCCCTGCTTTTGAAGCTGCCTTATCCTCATTTTCTTTCCCTGTTGTTCAACCCCAATTGTTACCTTACATTTAGTGTAATGGGAAGGAGATGTCTAGGATATGCAACATATCCTCTCCAACACAACACAACCCATAAGAAGCAATGAAAGAGGTTCCTTGGCTTACAGTTATTTGGCCCATACAACGTAAAGGGTGATAAACTCTTAACAATTGTTAAGCAGTGAATTCATTAAGTAATATCTGACCATCAGCACAATCCTGCTGCAAAACAGAGGCAGTTCAACAGACAAAAATTTTGGCATGGCGTTTACCGTTTTTTTCTGATATGAGAATGAGGCGTTTCAACTATGTTCACAAACTGTTATCATTTGAGAGTAAAGAAAACAGTCTGTCCCTTCAGAGATACCATAATAATCTCCAACTTTACATTCTATCTATCTATCTATCTATCTATCTATCTATCTATCTATCTATTCAATGTAAAGGTAAAGGTTCCCCTTGCACATATATGCTAGTCGTTCCCGACTCTAGGGGGTGGTGCTCATCTCTGTTTCAAAGCCGAAGAGCCAGCGCTGTCCAAAGACACCTCTGTGGTCATGTGGCTGGCATGACTATACGCCAAAGGCACACGGAATGCTGTTACCTTCCCACCAAAGGTGGTCCCTATTTTTTCTACTTGCATTTTTTATGTGCTTTTGAGCTGCTAGGTTGGCAGAAGCTGAGACAAGTAATGGGAGCTCACCCCGTTATGTGGCACTAGGGATTTGAACCACTGAACTGCCGACCTTTCGATCGACAAGCTCAGCATCTTAGCCACTGAGCCACCATATCCCTTTTATCTATTCAATGTAACAACCATTAAAACAATATTAACAAAGAGTTTAAAAACTACAATGGTCACCAAGGATAAACCCAGACAAAACAATCAACAAAGACCTCTAAATGAGCCCTCTATCCTCTGGACCCCCAGGTCCTGATGCATATCTAGGTCTTCAAAGCTTTACAAAAGGCTGGTCAGGTAGGGGACAATCTAATCTCAGGGGCTATGGTGTTCCAGAGGGCAGTCAGTGCAAAAGAAAAGGCATGTTTTGAAGTCCCAAAAGATAATTGGCTTTAATTGAAGGGACCTGGAATGTGGCCTTCTTGTCAGATCTAGTAGGATAGATAGAAACAATTAACAACAGGCAGTCCTACAAATAAGTCAGTCCCATGACATGAAGGACTTAGTAGGTGACAATCAGCACCTTGGATTCCACCTGGAAGCACATTAAGAAACAGCACTGTTTTACAGAACAAAAGTATAACATGGGTGTATCAAACAGTGCCAGTAATCCCTTGTGTTGCTGCATTCTGGACAGCCACAGAGCATCTGGATGGTCTTCAAGGGTAGTTCCATGTAAAGTGTGTTGCATATTCTACTTGGGAGGTGGAGTGTGAGTGACTGCAAGCAGTCCTTTCTGGTCCACAAAAGGGTGCAAATAGTGCACAAAACAAAATTGTAAAAAATTCCTCCTGGCCACATTTGCTAGCTGTTTTTAGAATAGGAATTATGAGTTCAGGAGGATCCCCAAGTTATACAGTGGTGCAACCTTCTCCAGAACCAAAGATGAAAAGATCCTGGAGCTAGGGGATCCTAAAACCCAGAGACACTCAATCTTGCTAGGATTGAGCTGCTGAAGCCTGTTCTTTTCCATCTAGAATCCCCCACCCCAAGAAAGAACCACTACAGCATTGCTTAACCTAGGGCAATGATGTAAAACTGGGTATCAGCAGCATACTGAAGATATCTTACCCATGACATCAGACGATTTGATCCAATGGCTCCTTGTAGATGATAAACAGGAATGGGGAGAACATCAAGCCCTGAAGGATCTTCCTATCACCTCACCCCACAAAACTGACTATAACCAGCCCCAGAGAAAGGAGAAGAACCAGTGTAAAAGTGTACCTCCTAATCCCAGGAACCTGGCCAGGAGGATACCATGACTGATGATATCAGAAACCACTGACAGATCAAGGGTCAGGCTGCATACACAACCTCCAGCCTCTTCCACCATCCACATATATAGTTAATGCTGTTCCAGTCTCATGTCTAGGTCTGAAGCTGGTCTAAAAAGGAACCAAATAATCTACTTCCTATGGGATTTCCTGAAACTGCTGTGTAACCACCACTTATACACCATTTATACAATGATAGTTATCCAAAATCACTGCCTTGAGCAATGGCTTTTTGAGGGAGGGATAACCAAATGCCTCTAAAGCAGGGATGGAACTACCACCCCTCTCTCAAGAATGAATTCACCACTGTCAAGATCCGACAACATGACATCTCCAAGGAAACCTTAGCTAACCAGGAGAAACCTGGGGCCAACACAGGTGGCTGAGCTAATATTTTCACAAATCATGTCTATTTCACCAGGACTAACGGATCCAAGGCATGGGTGTCAAACTCGATCACATTACGTGACATATCGTGACGTATCACATTTTTTGACTTTGTGGAGCAGAGGTGGGCGTGGCCTGCGTGTGACGCATCTGGCCCACAGGCCGCCAGTTTGATAGGCCTGATCCGAGGCATCCCAAATAATCAGGCCACACTGAGCTTCAATCACTTTCATGGGTTCTACGTTAAGACTATGTTAAAATGTTTTTAGCAATCTTATCTTACCTTTGTGAGGAGGGAGAAGCAACACTAAGTCTGAATATTAAGAAACAATAATTGCACCACAGATGTTTAAGCAGATTAATATGGACAAAGTAGTAGAGCCTGAGGTGGTGGATTCCCAACATGCACCTATTAATGGCAACTATACACCACTCACCACAGCTTACAGAGATCTTGCAAGGGAATTTCCCCTGCTGTCTTCATCACTCTAATGAGATAAACAGAAGTAAAACTAAGGCCTAAAAAAGCATATTCTTCTAGAGAGAAATGTAGGCCTTGCCTCAATTATGGTGGCTTAGGGAGAATGAGAGACCTCAAAAGGATTTTGGATACTATGACCACTGCAAATTGGCTGACAGCATCTGTTCCCCTTCCCATCTATATACTGTATCACCTACCCCTTTTACAGGAAGGAGAAAAATGCTGAGAAGAGCTGACACACAGTCATAAAGGGCTTCAAATGTATACCCAGTCCAGCATTTTGTATTCATAGTAGCGAACAAGCAAATTCATGCATTCACACTGGGCTCTCTGGGCCTTGAGTGACAAGAATAGAACAGGACTCTACCAATCCCATCAGTTTCAACTGGTAGTGATCCGGGATAAATTGAAGCTCACATTAACAAGCACCAGGGCTAACAAACTTCCTTGAAGAATTGCAGCAAAGATTATCTATCACACCCACTCCCATAGAAACTAGGATTTTTAAAACTATCACCTTGTATATACACAGGCAAGACATGTGCCCTAACTGGCATCCAATGGGGGGAAAAAAATGCAATGGCAAACTTAGTCAATTATGTGACCCAATAACAGATTTCATTAAATTTGAACCAAAACTGTGTGCAAAAAACTAGCATGCATTCTGTCAAGGACTGAGAACGAGATGAGGGGCTGGGAACAGAGTGAGGCAGAGGGCATAGCTCAACATTGCTCCAAGTCAATCCATGAAATGTATCAGTTTAGAAGGTTTTCAGGTAGGAACAGATTATGTTTAAAGACGTCTCTCTTCTCCTCTCTTTCTTTCTAAACCTCTGGATAACTGCTACCTATCCAAACAAGGAGTAACAGCTAGGCTGCAAAAGTCTGCCTTCTATTCTATTCTGTGGTACAATTTGTGAGACCAACATACTTGATAAGGCTAGGAATATGACCCTGCCATAAAAGTCAGCTTTTCTCCGTAAAATGAAGGAACAGCAATAGGGAAGATGGACCCATATTTGATTACTGCTAGGCACACACATGGAGGCCCAAATGGGTCTGTCAGGTTTTCACACAGATCTAGCAGAGGGGCAGTTCTGGAGCTAGACCTAAGGAGCAGGCTATGATTCATAAGCAACTTGCACAGTCATGATGGCAGCTCCATGTCCTGTGTCCTTATTACTACTTAATAATATTAAGCAATATTTTTTTTCACCAATCCTGTTCCACTCAGCTGCACTAGAACTGCTTGTAGCCTTAAGCTTTTTGTGATGCTACTCTAGCTGCACCCAAAAATCTTCCTATTCCCAACACAATGCAACTATACAAGGTCCAGGAGAATCAATTTAGATTAAGGTGATGGAGAGGAAGGGGGCTATTATATTGATAAAACCTTGTGCCTTGCTCTAGTGACAAATGAGTGTGTGCGAGATAATTGTTTCCTTGTGATCTTTTAAAATCTTGCTAGTGCGCCTTATTTAATCTGAGAATGAAGCCTCCACAAGCTCAAGAAGACTGTCAGTGTGTCTTACCCGGCAGCAGTCCTTGGGGTTTCTCCCTCCAGCCAGAAGGAAAAGATTCTGCACACCACCTGTCCACACCAGTTCCTGGCAGTGCACGTTTCCTGTCCTGCTCTGCAGAGGAACCAGCCCCCTCCTTATCGAAGACACACTTCCTCAGAAACTGAAACAAACACGCAAGCCCCAAAACACGCAGGCCCCAGAGGAACTTCAAAACTGCAGCACAGATAACATCCAAATCAAAGCTTGACTTTAACTGTGGATGGCCTTAAAATCCAGAACATTCTGCTATTGTTCTTCTTATTTTATAAACAAGGAACTGTGAATCACAAAAGCGCCAAGAATTTCAACTCAGGTAATAAACTAAAATCGGCTATGTTGTGTTTCAGTGTGTTATAGGGATCTGGACATTGTTACCGCAATCATTTTGTTTAGGCATAGCAGCTTAAATGAACAAAAGCAACTTGCTTTGTGAATCCAGGTCTGGCATGTTGTGCGAAGTTAGCCACAAGGTGTGAAATGAAATTGTCCCAATAGATACTTTAGAGTTTATGGAAAAATAAGGATGGATGTGGGGGGTCACTTTTAACACTGACCAAAGAGGCATTTTCAAACAGGGAAGAGAAATTAAACATATGTTGACTGAGAGGGGAGAGAATCAATCACATGTGTGCAATTCTGTAGGTGATGAATAGAGGAAGGACTAAAATAAATTTCAGAAAGCAGAGATTGATTCATGGTGACTCAATAAAAGCAGGCAAGTTGAAATTCATCTGTAAATCTGCCTTCCTATGAGCCAATAGTTAAACTTTAAAAACAAGATATAAATAACACTTCTTGTTCGCAAATGAGCTGAGTGGGAGAAACTCATCAGTCCATACTTGTGAAGTCAATGGACTACAGGTAGTCCTCAACTTACAACCATTTATTTAATGACCATTCAAAGTTTCAATGGCACTGAGACAAGTGATTTATGACCAGTTCTCACACCTACGACAGTTGTAGCATCCACACAGTCACCTAATCAAACTTTGGGCATCTGGCAACTGGCATGTATTTACGACGGCTGCAGCATCCTGAAGTCCTGGGAATGTCATTTGACATGTCAATCGGGGAAGCTAGATTTGCTTAACAATTGCATGATTCACTTAACAGTAGTTACTTCCTTAAAAAACATGGCCAAAAAGGCCATAATGGAGGCACGATTCACTTAACTGTCTTGCTTAGCAACAGAAACTTTGGGCTCAATTGTGGTCATAAGTCAAGGACTACCTGAATATGTGGCTGTCATTTATGAGAATGTAGACTTGATCCTGGATCAACTCCACAAATCTTGCTCCCCCTTGCATGATTAACCTGCTTGCTCTGAAAGTTACAATTAAATGAAAAATTTCTCTATTTGTTTTATTAGACTGCATCAGTGTTTTTGAAGGAGAAGGCTTGGGTCCATATTATATGATAAAGCAAGATGAACACAGTTGTTTGGCCAAACACAAGTGGCCCACTTGAGAGGCAATAACTCTTTCTTTTTCTGCCACTGGTCTATAACTTCAAAAATCATGGGTAACATGATAGCAGATGAACCCCAAGATATCACAAAGCAAGTCTCTTGCAGTCTATCCGGTTTGGTATATCATAAATTGTGCAGGCCCAGGATGAGGTAAAGAGCCCGACCACTTCCGTCTTAGAAACAGGGATAGACTTCAACTCTTGCACAGGATCCCCTATTATGCCTATACTGGTAGTCCTCTACTTATGACCACAATTGAGCCCAAAATTTCTGTTGTTAAGGGAGACATTTGTTAAGTGAATTTTACAATCTTTCTTGCCACAATTGTTAAGTGAAATATTGCAGCTGATAAGTTAATAACCCAGTTGTTACGTGAATCTGGCTTCTCCATTGGCTTTGCTTGTCAGAAGGTGTCAAAAGGTGATCACATGACCCTGGGACCCAGCAACGGTCATAAATATGAACCAGTTGCCAAGCATCTGAATCTTGATTACATGATCATGGGGATGCTATAACGGACATAACTTTGAAAAACGGTCCTAAGTCACATTTTTCAGTGCTGTTGTAACTTTGAACAATCACTAAACCAATGGTTGTAAGTTGAGGACTATCTGTACATTACTCAAATAATGAAGCACAGGTACTTTCTATTAATAGGAAGAAAACTCCTGCCATCCTTTAACAATTTTTATAAAGTTCAGCAATGTCATCCCCGTTTCCAAATGGAAAAGCACAATACTGAAAATTTATTAAAATGGAACTCAAGGAAATATCCATAGAAATTTACCAGCCCACATTCTTGCATAGCTGAAAGATGGGTAGTTCAAGGCCATATAAATACAATAACAGTAACTGGTTTAACTGTTATTTTTTTCCCATGTAAACCTTGGTACCACAGAGACTCCAGAGACTGTGTGCAATAATCTAGCTCTGTCTAGGGGTGGTAGAAGTGGACAAGCCATGTGAATGTTTACAAGCTGTAGCCTAGACATGGTCTATGTTACTTTGGTTGCTACTGTCTCCACTTTTTGCTTGGGTAAGATGCAGAAGATCAAGTGACTGAGGCTTGGTAGGCCAAGAAGCTGTTTAAAATTTGGAGCAATACAGCCAAAAGTTAGCCAACGTAAAAGGGCAGCAAGAAGAGGCAATGAAAGGGCCATTTCCAATGTTCACGTTGAAGCTGCAGAAAAGTGGTTTATCCTCAAGCTCAAAAGATCTTCAACAATTACTAGAATTAGCTCTACTGCCAATTTTTCAAGTACTCCGTGCCTGCCAGCCTACAGAGACAGCTGATGCCCCTGTTTCTGCTGGACAGAGAAAGCTGAGCCAAAGTTAGAACCTTTCCCCACTGTTAAATTAGAAGTGCTCTCCAACCATTCCTGAGTTGCAGAAAATTATACTGGTATGAAATTTGTTGCCTCATTATGGTCCCTGTCCCTCCTATTGCATCTATTCCAAGTCACCACCAAAGGGAATTGCTTTGGATAACGCATGTGAATTGCAGAAATAAAGATGATTAGCTGATTCCTTGGGCTTAACACATCATCTACTGGCAGGATTTATCAGCCAGCAAATGATTTATCTGCAAATCATAGTATTATACTTCCAGATTCCTTGAGTTCTAATTGGAGACAATGAGAGTGGAGGCAATCTTATCTTGTCCCCGGTGTAAATATTTTCCACCCGTCCTTCTAAACTTCTGGCAGCTGAAATCTCCCCACACTTCTCAACATTTAAATAATTTTATCTGGCAAATGAATTATCGCTTTCATATAGTGTTAAGTTTCTGGCAACACATGTAATTTTCTTAACTTTTCATTGAATTATTTTCCTATTTTACCAACAACATTCCCAAACCACAGGTGCCCCCCTCTGCTATGGTGATAAGCACACATATTGCTGCCATGCTGTAGACTCTATTGTGGGAATGGGGTTTTTTAAAGATCCTTTTGAGTCCTGCTGACTTCCTGGACAAGTCCCTGCAGTTTCTTAGCAAGATTTTTCAGAAGTGATTTACCATTGCCTCCTTCTTAAGCTGAGAGGGAGTGACTGGTCCAAGATTGCCCAGCCAGATTTGTGTCTAAAGTGGGACTAAAACTCACAGTTTCCTGGTTTCTAGCCTGATGCCTTAACCATTATACCAAAATCACTGAAAGTGCTGGAAGCCAGATTCTTGAAAAGTGAAAATGTGGAACAGTAGAATGTTGGATTCTGTGTCAAAAGTATCAGGTTCTTTGTCAATCACAAGACTTACTCTTTATATTGGATGGTTCTGGTGTAAGAATGTGAAATAGGGCAGGCCACTCTAGATACTTCACCTGGCCCACATTTGGCCTCCCAAAACATTTCCATGCTGGCCCTTTAAATACAGTTCGGGATCCAATCAAGCAGATGCATCCATTCCAGTCTCTGCCTCTGGCAGCAGAGAGACAGCAGTCTGGCTATCATCCAGCTCTCCTCCTCGTCCTTTCCAAGCCTTGCAGCAACCTTGCTTTCCTCCCTGCCATGTCCATAGCAATCTCCCCACCCAGGCTGATCCTATTTTGGGAAGCTGCCAGTAACATAGCAGCAGCAGCAGCAGCTCTTCTCTGAGTGGCCCAGCATGTGGCTGGTGGCCAGCTTCCTTCCCTGGCCCTGGCAGCAGTGCCAGAGATCAGGTTGCAGCTGTGCAAGGCAGAGAACTAGAGCAAAGTGAAGGAGTCTGTAGAGAGCCCATGGTTAAAAGGGCGAGCCATTCCCACGGCCCAATTGGCAAAGCAGCCTTCTGGGAAACAAATCTGCACAAGTCCCAGCTGGATCAGGAGTTCTCAAACCAGAGGCGGGAAGGAAATCCCATGCACAGGATAAAAATACTAGAAACCTTAATGAGATTCTGCCAACTTCAGGGTGGAATTCTCTGTGACATTAGATAAAAGGAAAACACCAGCCAGACTGCCTGCCTCCCTTCTGGATTTTCCTGTATTATACCAGCATGTTCTTTTATCACCAGGAAGTTTAGTTTGCTTGCTTGAGAAACGGGGAGCACTTGATTCTTCTCCAGTTGAGGTTCATGGGAGGATGAAGAACGAACAGGGGGAGTAGATACTCCTGCATCACAAGCATTCACCACCACCCCTCTCCAGGGATAGCACTATACTCTTCAGGGTCAGTTAAAGATCTAAACAGCTGCATTTGTACACATGAAAAGCTTAACTAGTTTTAACTGGAGGAATTGTAGTTTAGCATAGTGGAAAACCTAGCTTGCTTGGTTAGTTTATGGTCTAATGTACCCTGTTTCCCCCAAAATAAGACATCCCCTGATAATAAGCCCAATCAGGCTTTTGAGCGCATGGCAATAAGGCCAAGCGCTTATTTCAGAATTTCAGCTTATTTCAAAAATATAAGACAGGGTCTTATTTTCGGGGAAACACGGTATTAATGGATTAATTAGCAACTCTATTAAATGGAATACAGTCAAGAGTGTTTTGCTTGTACTTGATCCTGAAGGGTACATTTCACCAACACATTTTTCTGTCCATTACTGCTTATGGTCTGAGCCAGAAAGCTCTGATCAATTGATGAAGCAATAATCAATCACTGCATGAATCAAGTCACAAGCAACATATGAGAAAGTGGAAGCATGCCTCATCAAGGGCTACATTTATGCCCCTGGAGTTCAATAAATCAATAGACATAATAAAGTTATAAATAGCAGAAGAGGGCATAAAACCACAGTAGATCCAACATAAACCTTACAAGCAGCAGCAAAAATCAATCCCATTAAAAATGTAATGTATGAAGAAGTAAAACTGGTTTGACTGGGCACGGACAGCTAAATTAGGTTCATATGAGGTGAACACTCTGGAGAAGGGAGGAATTGTTGATGTATTCACACAACATCCTTAGGCTGGTTACAACGTTACCATTTCCTGGCTTTGCACAAAGACTGAATGATGAATCAAACATATGAAAAGGGTTCAGACAGTATCCTAAGGTGCTTTCCTATACATATGCATACAGGACATGTACAATCTAACCAAGGTTAAACTAATCAAGCTTACCATGTTGTACGAATTATAGAATTATCAGGCTGGAAACAACCTTATAAATACTCTAGTCCAGGGGTGTCAAACTCATAATGTGACGTATCATGACTTTTTTCCCCTTTGCTAAATTGGGCATGGGCGTGGCCAGTGCATGACGCATCCAATCTGCGGGCCGCGAGTTTGACAGCCCTGTTCTAGTCCAACCCCCATGCAGTTCTAGGCAACTATGCTAGTCAATCATGTTTTGGTAAACACGGCCTATCAGTAGAGGAGGTTCTATTCCAAGTTTCAACAGAAATAGCATCTCTCATAGGTACCGTGCTAATCCCAAAAGGGCATCTACGGAAGTTTCAACATCTTGGCAAATTTGATCACCTTACAGTTTAAGAAACTTGTCTGCACAGAGATATGCATACATCTATTGCTATTTTCAGCCACCTTCTTGGTTGAAGCTTGGTTAGTTTTAACTTTGGCTTTGTTTTGGTTTGTGTGTTGTGCATGTGCAACTTGTGTTTGTGAACCGACTTACTGTCCAAATCCAGAAAATGTGTTAGGTCAGCAAATTGCTCAAACTCAGCCAGTGTCAGTGATGCATCAGTTTATAAGCCAAGAACATGAACCCTTTTACTAGAAATAGCTGAACCGTCCAAAATAGTTATTTGCAATTTTCCTAGAGGAGTTTTGTTTCTAATAAAAGCAGCCGGGTGCTTTGCCAGATGTCATAGGTGTGTCCACACAATACCCAGCCAAGAGCAGACTGAAGCTGCATGTATTCAATCAATCAAAATAAAGCTGGAAGGGACCTTGGAGGTTTTTTTAGTTCAATCCCCTGCTCAAGCAGAAGACCCTATACAATTTGAGACAAGTAACTGTCCAGTCTCTTCTTAAAACCTCCAGTGATGAAGCACCCAGAACTTCTGAAGGCAAGCTGCCCCACTGGTTGGTTGTTCCCCACTGTTAGGAAGTTTCTCCTTAATTCAAGATTGCTTCTCTTCTTGATTAGTTTCTATCTAATATGAATGGAATTACGAATGGAATGGAGTTACGAATGGAGTGACAGCATATATCTGTGTGAGTGCATATGGATCTGGGGCTTTTGTGTATGAAAAACCATATAGAGTTTCCCAACCAGTTGCTTTCCTGTAGTTTTTCTCCTCCAACGAAGGTCACAAAGCTATTCTTAGAATGCTGACCCTAGAAACTCCAGCTTTAGAGAGAAAGCAGTGAGAATTTGACCCAACTCTCCCTGATCTGGTTCTCCTATTTAAAAGCCTCAGTCAGAGTAGCATCCCACCCACACCCTGGGTGACTGATCTTGCAACTCTGGACATGCAATGGCTTCCACTCACCACTGGCTGTTTCCGTTTTCTACCAGGTCGCCCCACTTTCCTCACAGGGATTCCTGGATCTGGCTTCTCCTCCTTGTTCCGATTCTCCTCAGGATCTTCTTCTCCCTGCTTTCAGGAAAAAAATAGAGAGACAATATTCTTCTTAGCTCTTGAGTCAGGAGGCACTTCAGCATTCCCTGTGTAAGTCTGGGAAAAAAGCCTTTGTTTTAAAGGACCGTCTCTTTTTTAAAGAAAATATTGTGTTCCTTTCCATCAGCCTCACTAGGGACCTGCTCCATTTACAACACAAGAAATGCTGAATTTGAACTTCTTTTAAAGCCACACAAATTGGTGTCGTCATGCTGTTTTCTGGTAGTGACTCTGTTTAACTTTGTACTATGTAAAGAAACATCACAGACAAATAAGGACCCTCTTTCAACCCAATCTACCTCATGGGGTTATTGTGGGGGTAAATTAGGGAAATCCCACATACACCACTTTAATAGGATAATAGAATACTCCTGTCACTGGATTTCAACAATAATGTCCTCAGCAACACTTCATTTGGTGGCTTTGATTTCTCTTTTCTTCACCTCCGTCTCCTATGGCTTCCATGGTCTCACCTCTCCCATGAAGTTTACAACAAATAAGTCTACTATACATTTATTTATTCATTCATTCATTCATTAATTCATTCATTCATTCATTTATTTATTGGTTCAATTTATATGCCGTCCTTCTCCGGAGACTCAGGGCAGCTTACAATGCATTAAGCAATAGCCTTCATACTTTTGTATATACCTGCTTAGTAGGGCTTTTGCCCGCCCCCCCCCAGCGGTGTTCTTTTTTATACAAAGTCAGCTTATTGCCCCCACAATCCGGGTCCTCATTTTACCTACCTCGAAAGGATGGAAGGCTGAGTCAACCTTGAGCCTGGTGAGATTCGAACTTGCAGTAATTGCAGGCAGCTGGTGTCACTTAACATTGTGTCAAATTCCTAAACATCTAGTCCAGGGTGGGCAATGAAATGGCAAACAAGGCAAAAATGTGCATCAGGAAAACTTATGGACGATGGCCAAGGTCAAATCTTAAGGATTTACAGTTGACTGGGCTGTCTAGGCTTCTGTTACCCAGGAAATACAGGATAAATTCATGAGACTCAGAGATGCAGCTAACAACATTTATTTTTTGTTCTCTATCATGTCACAGTTTTAGGCCTTTCGGAGGCAATTATGGAAGGCTGGAGATCAACTGATGTCCAGTAACAACATACTACTACTGTTGTTAGCATCTCCTAGATCAACCTCTTCCTCTATCCACATTGTTACACAGCTATACCCTCTTTCTTTGCATTATCTTATATATATATACACATTTATTTCTCCATCAATTGATGCCCAGATTGCTTTGTTAAATTTTACTTGGATGCTTCCAAATTGGCAGTTTAATTCATTATAAGCTTTGTGAGAAATTTCAATCAATTTGTCACCCTTTAGTCATTATACACACACTCCCAATATGTTCTATTCATGCTTGGAAAAGTTACAAAATAGTGTAGGATGTGGAAGCTCAGTTCACATACTATATTTAATAATCTATTTTTAACAGATTTGATGGTATTGGTAAGGCATAATTTATTTAATTTATTGCATATACATACTGTAACAATTGTATTATAAAATATGAATGAAACAATAACCTACAGCTATTAAGATGCTGCCAATCTAAACAGCAATAAGACAGTATATTTTACACATTTGTTAAATGTGCTGTATACATCTGGTTGAGTATTATATCATTAACTTTAAAAATATATTTAAGTGTTTGTAGAAATATATTAATTCTCAGGGTTATTATCATTTGTGTTATTTTCAAAAAATGAACATAGTGTTGTATTACTCTTGTTATTTCCAAAAACCAAACAATGTGCTAGAGCCGTGATGGCGAACCACAGATGGCACACGGAGCCGTATCAGTGGGCATGCGAGCGTTGCCGTAGCTCAACTCCAGCGCGCATGTGTGTGCCAGCCAGCTGACTTTTGGGCCTTTCGGTCCCACCAGAAGTTGGGAAATGGGCTGTTTCTGGCCTCTGGAGGGCCTCTGGGGGGGGGAGGTCATTTTCGCCCTCCCCAGGTTCCTAGAAAGCCTCTGGAGCCTGGGGAGGGTGAAAAACGGGCCTACCAGGCCCCACCGTGCCATCACATGCTAAAAGTGGGGGGGCACATGCGCAGGGGCGGCGTGCATTGAATTATGGGTGTGGGCACACATGTGGGCGACCTCTCCCCGCTCCCCCCACTTTTGGCACATGATGGCAAAAAGGTTAGCCATCACTGTGCTAGAACCTTTGAAGTAAGCGGTTTTATAAATCCTAAAACTAAATGAAAAAGTACCCCATTTTTTCTAATGATCAGAAAACTACACAACTGTTAAAAAAATTACAAATCTAAAGGATCAGAACAGGATGGGGAAAGGATATAATGAATAGGGGAAAAAATTGGAAATTGTGGTGTCTGCTGAGTTTGTTTTGTAATCTGCCCATTAAAAACATCCTTCTTGGCAATGACAGAAGAGTCGTGCTAAGAAAAATCTGCCTTCACTGCTTTAATGGATACTCTGTGATTTGAAAAAAGATAGAAGTAGCATGGGAAACACTCAGAATAACATTTTGATCATGTGCAGATACCCTGTAAAAAAAAATCAAATGAACAGAAGCCTGGCTATCCTATAATGGGGTAGTATTCAGGAGGAGAAAAAAACACTGCTTCCAGTAGCTTTTCTTCCTTAGTTGACTTTTTCATGAAATGAAAAAAAAAATCTTTGGTGTCAATACCAAAGTACCAACTTGCCTGCTACAAGCCCCAATTTAATTTTCTTTGGGTCTTCTGCAAAGCTTATAAATTCTACTTATAAATTCCCACCCCATTATTTTTTCTTTTATTTTTTTAGATCCTTTGAGTCAAGCTCAACTTCTGGGGACAGAAACAAGGCGATATAATCATACAGACAGCGTTTTCAGAAGTCCCTTCTTTTATTGCCTTCTTCCTAGGGCAGAGAGAGAAAATGACTGAGACCCAAGGGCATCCAACTAGCTTTTTGTGTCTCAGGTTTCCCTACTACTAATCCAGCACCTTAACTAAGCCACTAAACCCAACCTGACCCCCCTCCAAAGAACAGCATAAATCTGTCCCTTGCAGATACCAGTAGTTTTACTTACCAGCTTCCTCTTTGAAGCCACAACTACTGCAAATTTATTTTTATTTCTGTAAGCTGAGTTTTGCAGTTTCAGCAATGAAAGGTTGCAGGCTCTTGCTGCATTGCTACTTTTAAGATATGCTGAATTTGCTTTAATAGTTATCCTCACCTTCTTCAATAGAGTGTAGTTGTTCCCTAGAGATGTTTGATAGAAGCTTTCTTCACCCCCAGCCCAGAGGTTGGGGAAGGGCAATTTAACCTCATGTATTTACACTTCTATAGTTATATAATGAGGTTTTGTCATTTTGATTAGAAAAGAAAGTTGACAGAGAAGACAGAAAGATAAGATATGCATACTAATCAACCTTATTCTAGTATTATTTCTTGCAAGTAGAATCTTTTATTGGCCAAGTGTGATTAAACACACAAGAAATTTGTCTCTGTTGGCTCTCAGTGTACATGCAAAACAGCAAAGTAATAATAATCATAATAACAAAGGATAAAAATGATACCAATGTTTTAATTAAGTGCTTATACAATTCTTTATAAGCCACAATGTAAGAACCTCTCCCCCGGATACAAGGCAAGGGCAAAACACTATTTATTAACAATATTTTTGCAAAATTTGATTATAAAAAATAAGATTAATCAAGGAAAAACTGCTTTGGCTATAAAAACTGCTTTGGCTATAAAATGCTAATTGGTAATTAAAGTGAACAGGAAGCCATTGATTAAAGGAATAGAAATTGTATTAAGTCTCTGAGAAAGGAACAAGGTGGAATCTGTTAGTTAGCAGCACTGTAGCAATAAAAAGCTTCAAAAGGCCATTGCCAGTTGGCATGGAGAGACTGGGGCTGCAGCTGCGTTTTAAGGCAAGAACAGCAGAAATCAAGTCTATGAAAAGATGGAAAGGCAGAAGAGAAAAAACTCTGAAGTGCAACATTTTGACAAGCCACTCTACTGCATTTTCTGTACCCTACCTATAAAGCATGCAGTGCAGCGGTGGGTTCTACTTACCTTTACTACCGGTTCGCAACGGGATCGTGCACGCACGCTTGCTTTGCTCATGCGTGCACCTTGCTTCTGTGCATGCACAGATCGCCGATAACATCCATGGCGGTGGGCAGGGCCTCCCGCTGGTTTTACTACCAGTTTTTGCGAACTGGTCCGAACCGGGGGCAACCCACCACTGATGCAGTGGCTAACGCAACTTGCTTAATCAAACCTATTACAAACCTAGTAGTTGCACTCAGACAACATGCTAAGTTTGTTCAGAGTTAGAAAATCAACCCTTGTCCTGAAATACAGTAAAGATCAGCCAAGGAGGCAGAGCAATGCATATTGAAATACTTTTTGCCAGTCAAGATGGGGCAAATGCAAGGTAACACAGCCAGGAGAAAATGCCCCTGAATTCCAGTACTATGTGCCACAGCGTTTCAAATCTGCATGTTTAATTCCCTTCACTCCAAATGCAGCAAGGTTGGTTACAAAATTGTCAATACCTTATTATTTCCCCAACCCAGTTCACAGGGGCATTTTATATGTAATAAGGAATGGTGGCTAAGCATGTTGGATGATTCCCTTTCTTACTCCAAGGGATTGATCACTGTAACGCTGTTTGCACTCTCCTTTTCTCATCTGGAGGAAACCCCCATTAGCAAAAAAAAAAAAAAAAAAAGACCTCTCTATATACTTTGCCTTTAAAGATTGGCAGAAGTGAAAATAATCTGTGTGTTGGTTTGAAAAAGCATTGGAGCTATGAAGCTGTGGACATGCCCTGAGGTACTGTTCTTAGTAGATTAAAAGTCCGGGATTCTCAATAAAGCCCCTCCTTAAACAGAACACCACTTGCTCAATCATCCAAAGCTGGACAACCTCTCAAGGAGATCCCTCCAACCACAAATACACAACAGGGGTGGTCCATAAACAATGGATGGTAGGTTGGTGTGATTTCAAAACAAGAAGGACAAGCATCCATTCTCTTTTCTTTTCCACTATTGTGTGACATTTCCTTCCAGATGGATCTGTGACTCATCCATACCTAAATCATTAGCTCCACCTGTGATTCAGCTTTAATGAATGGCTCGATTATCTTCTCTAGGAGTCCTCCCTCCCTTTCTTCTTCCATCTTGCTGTCATTACCAAATAATCCTACAATACACCTAGGCCCCCTTGCTGCAACTATTAGAAAATAGCTTTGCTCAGAAGTGAACTTGTACAAGGCAGAACATCATGAAGTGGGGTTCTTGTCATTTAGCCCTTTAGAAACCCAAAGCTCCAATTTTATCCTTTACTATTTTTCTGTCGATAGGGAATGTGACCTATTTCTGTTTGCCTCTTAAAACTAAGAAAAACCACACCACTAGTGTTTAAGAAATGGTCAATTTCTCACACCATGATTGGGCGTGGGGGTGGATTCAGGGATCACAAAGTTCTGCATTCTTGCTTGAAGGATCTCCTCTTCCTATATCAAATTGCCCATTCAGAGCCAGCAGCAAAAAAGCTGCCCGCTTCAGCTGTGCAGATGGGAAAATGGTGCAGACTTATGCTGTTGTAAACCATGGCATAGTTGTTTAGCAATTCTCTATTAGTCTTTCACACCCAAACGTCTGATCTGTTCTGACAGGATTTTGCCTTGCCAAAGTAATGAATTCTCACTGCTGACTTCATTTTGTTCCCCCTGTGGAAATAAGTGCATAATTTACATTCTTTTAATTATTGCTTTTGCTAAATATTTTTGTATTTGTGTTAATTTTTCTATTATTTCACTCAGATGCCTCAAGCAACATGTAGCTGGAAAGTAGAATAAATGTTCCTTGAAGGAATAAATAAAATAATCTTGCAATTTTATGGTTGTAATCTTAATTACTAACCCCATTTTGGAATTTTCATGAATCAAGGAAAGCAGATAATTTCTATTCAACTTTTAGAAAGCATAAAGGAAATGCTCCCAATAATGCTTTAACACAAGTATTTGATGTATTCAGCAAGTCATACATGGAACTGACTTTGAAAGGCAGCCAAAAATTGTTTCAGAAAATGTCATGCAAATTATGACTATTGTCTGCAACATCTGCCTCCAGATTTGACTCAACTTCCTATATTTTTCCAACAACCATTCGAAGTGTGATATTTATCTAAACAAAGAAGGACATCTCAAGGTCCACCTGCTATCTTTTCAACATCGTGCAGGATAGCCATTCTTCAGGCCTCCCCACTGAGTGAGTTTGGGCTGGTGCTAATTGAGAATCAAGTCCTTCTTCCAGTGGCAATCCAGCTTTGCAAATGCCTCGAAAGTATTTTATTTTGTAATTTGAAACAATTGGACTTGTGCAAGCCCACCCGAAAATAATTTATTTGATAAGGGGACAAAAAGTTTAGATCCTCATAGCTATAGATTTGAAAGATATTTTTTAGATTCATTTTAATGAGGGTTCTCCCAGGATATGATAGTGAAATTACTTTGTTTGCTTTGCTAATACCCGTGCTTCCCCAAAAATAAGACCCTGTCTTATATTTTTTTGAACCCTGAAATAAGCACTTGGCCTTATTGCCGTGAGCTCAAAAGCCCGATTGGGCTTATTATCAGGGGATCAGTGGTGGGTTGCCCCCAGTTCGGACCGGTTCTATAGAACTGGTAGTAAAACTGGAGGGAGGCTCCGCCCACCGACCCCAATGTCATCAGAACGCTTCTGCACATGTGCAGAAGAGCGCACGCACGAGCAAAGCAAGCGTGTGCACGCGGCCCCATTGTGAGCTGATAGTAAAGGTGAGTAGAACCCACCCCTGCAGGGGATGTCTTATTTTGGGGAAAACAGGGTAATCTTTATTGGAAATTAGTTGGGAGGAGTTCAATCCTGCTAGTTGTCTTGAAACTCTCAGCTTTCCAATACCATCAATCATGGGATCAACCATGGGATTCCCCTGAGCCATCTAATGAGAATTGGATTTCTAGAGCTATTGTTCTGCAGTGGTTACAGTCCTTTCAGTTGGGATGTACATAGAAGGAAGGTACTATTCGGCACCTATATCACTAGGGAAGGACATTATTATGCGGATGGCACCCAGCTATATTGCTTCCTATTTTTTAACTCCAAAGAAGCAATTGATAGCCTTGAATGCTTCCTAGTATAAATAATGCATCAGATGGAGAAAATGTGAAATTAAATCTAGATAAGCCACCCAGAGTCATTTTGGATATCAAGATGGGCAACATATACATTTAATAAATAAATAAGACAAAGTTGTTGCTGATAAGAGAAAAAAATGGACTTTAGGATTGAGATGAAGCCTATTCTAGCCAGAATTTGAAGTACTCCCTGATCCCCAACTGGCACTGTATTTGTAGGTGATGGCTTTAATAATGTACATAATTACATCTAGTATACCAATTATCACCCTTCTTAAGCAACAGTTAGCCATGTCTTGGGTATAATATGACTATCACTATGTGCTTTACATGTGTCTACTCTTCAAAAATGTCCAGAAATTGCAAAATGCAAACTGTAATAAAAGATCTACATTAACTTTCAATTAACTATAAGAGAGCACCAGGGACCCCTCATTTCAATCCTGAGCTACAAATATTCTTTTATTAGTATTTTATCACTTATACCCTACTCACATCTGAAATCTACTTGATCACTCTAACTACTTCCTCATGACAGCTAAGCTATAAACACAAGTGTCTACAAATCTGAGTCCCGCAACTTCTCCCCCCAAATCCTGGTTCTCACTGTTTAACACTGTTTAAGAGGATCCTCACAAGTCAACAAAGCATAAGTAAGTTCTTAGTAAGCAAACTTCCATTAAGAAGCAAAAGTGCAAAGTTCACAAAATGATTAAAAATAGCAGATTTTGCATCTGTATAATACAAGTTGATTTAGTGAAAATGGAGATAGTTTAAGATCTCACTTGAGAAAAAAATTTAGTTACTACAGTGAATAACATGTAAATCAGATAGAATCTGCAGCAACAATAACATCAAGCAGAAATTGCTTGATGCTTAACATTGCTTCAATTAGTGCAGAATTTGGAAATTAATATTCCAAATTTGTTTTATTTAGTTCTGTACTTAGAACATTTATAAATCTTATCTTCTTCCCAGTAGGCTGCTAGAAAAATAGGCAATGTACATATCATTAAAATTTCGTACAATACTAAGAAATGGAGGAGCAAATATTACAGTATAGTATTTAAGTACATTATCACGAGGTTTATTATCTTTATAGCCAATATAATCTCCTTCAGTAGGGAAATCCTCAAATAAAATGCCACTACCGGAAAACTTTGACTTGAATACACACCAATTTATTCCTTCCAAATACCAGAACATAAAACACACCTTCATATAAGAGGTAATAATTTATGAACACATTCAAATGAAAAATGGTCCAGTTATTTTACAGTCAAACCATTTTATTTTATTATTTTATTTCCCATTTTGTTTCAAGGCGACTTTTTAGGGATCACTTTTTAGAGATCAGTAGGCCAAAGAGGGATGCAGTGGCTCAGGGGCTAAGACGCTGAGCTTGTCAATCGAAAGGTTTGCAGTTCAATGGTTCGAATCCCTAGTGCCGCGTAACGGGGTGAGCTCCCGTTACTTGTCCCAGCTTCTGCCAACCTAGCAGTTTGAAAGCATGTAAAAAATGCAAGTAAAAAAATAGGGATCCCCTTTGGTGGGAAGGTAACAGCGTTCTGTGCGCCTTTGGCATTTAGTCATGCCGGCCACATGACCACGGAGACGTCTTCGGACAGCGCTGGCTCTTCGGCTTTGAAACGGAGATGAGCACCGCCCCCTAGAGTCAGGAACAACTAGCATATATGTGCAAGGGAAATCTTTACCTTTACCTTTAGGCCAAACTCAGAATTATAAATCGTGCCCAGAAGCAAACATTTATTCCAGTACATCAACCCTGCATAATATACGGACTATAGGCTGCATGTGGCCCACCAAACAAACTTGTATTGGCATTTTAAAAAAATGCAATAAATCCACTGCTCCCTCCCCAAATGGTGCTGCCACCCTAAAGAACAGGTTGCTGACTTTACTGATTGCTGCCTCAGAAGACACCTCCACACCTCACTGACATGATCAGTTCACCACTGCGCTGCTCACCTAGTCAACAACTGATCAGCACACCAGCTATTCCTTTGCAGCCTGCAATTATTTTCAATGCATTAATGTGGCCTTTTCCCCTTGACAAGTTGTGCAGGCCTGCAGTACATTATATAAACCCCCCACCCCCCAGGACACCCCAACAAGATACCTAGATTTTAACTAGCTCTTGTTTCTCAGTACTATTCACTGGCAGCTTGATATAGAGTGTATCTAAAATATAATACTGGCCAAATTTTCTTTTTTATTATTATTATTTGTACATTTTTCTTTAACATATGTAAGTATTTAATAAACAGCATATTGTCTGGGTCATTTTACATATACATAAAAGTAATGATGGTAATATTCTTTGCTTGTATATAATAGTATTCTTCCAATTTCTAATTTCCATTTGTAAAACAAATCCCAAGTTAAAATCCCAAAATTTTCTATACCCAAAAGCATAGCTGGCACACCAAATGGAACTTCAGCTGGGACACAAGTATTTTTCATCACTCTTGCTGCTTTCCTTTCCTTTCAAAAGAACCGAGATATTAAAAAACACGCCCAAATAGACCACATGATATTTTAAAACAAGTTGAAATTATTTGAGGATGATTAGAGGGACTATGTTTCCCCAATGATATCTGCTTCTCGTATCAGGTCTAGCAGAAGAGACTTATTGTAGGTTCTGTCTACTGGAGAATGTCATCTGGTGGGAGTCAGGTGGAGGGTCTTTTTTGCTACTGAAGCTGCTCTACAGAACATCATTCCCCCCAAGGTAAGGCTAGTCCTGACCTTGGCCGCCTTCCAGAAGGTCATGAGGATTTTGCTTTGCTATCTGACCTGAGGATAAAAGAATAGAATAGAATAGAATTCTTTATTGGCCAAGTGTGATTGGACACACAAGGAATTTGCCTTGGTGCATACGCTCTCGGAGTACATAAAAGAAAAGATACATTCATCAAGAATCATAAGGTACAACACTTAATGATAGTTATAGGGATCAATATAAATCTTAAGGATACAAGCAACAAGGTTACAGTTATACAGTCATAAGTGGGAGGAGATGGGTGATAGGAACGATGAGAAGATTAATAGTAATGCAGACTTAGTAACTAGTTTGACAGTGTTGAGGGAATTATTTGTTTAGCAGAATGATGGAGTTCAGGAAAAAAACTGTTCTTGTGTCTAGTTGTTCTGGTGTGCAGTGCTCTATAGCGTCCTTTTAAGGGTAGGAGTTGAAACAGTTTATGTCCAGGATGCGAGGAGTCTGTAAATATTTTCACATTTTTGACTCGTGCAGTATACAGGTCCTCAATGGAAGGCAGTAATTGTTTTTTCTGCAGTTCTAATTATCCTCTGAAGTCTGTGTCTGTGTTGTTGGGTTGCAGAACCAAACCAGACAGTTATAGAACTTCCTCTGTAGAACTGTATCAGCAGCTCCTTGGGCAGTTTGAGCTTTCTGAGTTGGCGCAGAAAGAACATTCTTTGTTATGCTTTTTTGATGACGTTTTTGATGTTGGGTGTCCATTTTAGGTCGTGAGATATGGTAGAACCTAGAAATTTGAAGGTCTCTACTCCTGATATTGTGTTGTCTAGTATTGTAAAAGATGGTAGTATGGGAGGGTTTCTCCTAAAGTCCACCACCATTTCAACGGTTTTGAGTGTGTTCAATTCCAGATTGTTCTGGTCACACCATGAGGCTAGTTGTTCAACCTCCCATCTGTATGCGGATTCATCATAGTCTTGAATGAGACCGATCATTGTTGTGTCATCTGCGAACTTCAGTAGTTTAACAGATGGATCGTTTGAGATGCAGTCATTGGTATATAGAGAGAAGAGAAGTGGAGAGAGCACACAGCTTTGTGGGGCCCCTGTGTTAATTGTACAGGTATCTGATGTGATTCTGCTTAGCTTTACCTGCTGCTTCCTGTCTGTTAGGAAGCTTATGATCCATTTACAAGTGTGTTCAAATACCTCTAGCTGGTGGTGAGTGGTGTAGAACCCATTAAATGATTGTACTGTTCATGAATTACTGTATTGCATGGGTTTAATTATTTTAATGTTTTGTATTGTTCGCATTCTGTATTTTCTGGTATTGTGTATGTTTTAACTGTAAGTCATCTGCAGTCACAAATATGAGATGGGCAGTTAAATTGAATGAATGAATAAACAAACAAACAAATAAATAAATGAATAAATGCTATCTGATTAAGGACATTTAATCATTCATCATTTTCACAATCTCCATGACATCAGTTGAAAAAGACCAAGGCCAAATGCAACATGTGAGACATATCCTAACATTCCAGATAATCTTTCCCATAACACTGCATATAGATGTTAAGGAACATTTATGAGACAAAACAGTTCTTTGTAAAATCTCACACCCCAGAGGCTAAATAACATTCCACAAGTATTGCATCCTTGGACTGCTCAAGGAAAGAAAAAAGTAAGGTCATCTTAAAGCTGACTGTTGATTTATTTATTTTTTTAATTTCCAATTTATATACCGCCCTTCTCCCTGAAGACTCAGGGTGGTATACAGCCAGAATTAAGAACATGATGACTTACACCAATACACATCCATCTACTGTTGCCTCCTAGGTTACTTTTTGAACTTCTCAATCTAGTCTGCAACCCTCAATTTACTCCTTATCCAAGTATTAAAAGTGTTCAGTTTTCTAGTTCTGCCAAGATCACATTTTAGTTGCCACCTGCTACTACAGTATCCCAAACCACAAGTACGTTCAGCAAAGCCAACTGGAATACAATCTCCCTATTACATTCCAACATAGGGCCGCTATTATAGCATCAAGGCAGTTTCCATTCTTCAACTGGGCCTGAATCCAAATAAAAACTTATGCAGATTCCATAATTCTTTAAAGAATTATGCTAATTATAAGCCTATTTATATCTTGGATGAATGTAAGTTGTCTGGATCAACTTTTAATAATTACAAAAATACAAACACTGGAAAGAGAGGTACGTTCCATTCCAACCTGTCTTTTGTCAGCAGCCACAGAGATGTTGTCTACATAGAGCAAGGGTCTCCAAACTTGGCAACTTTAAGACTTGTGCACTTCAACTCCCAGAATTCCTCAGCCAGTAAAGCTGGCTGAGAAATTCTGGGAGTTGAGGTCCACAAGTCCTAAAGTTGCCAAGTTTGGAGACCCCTGACATAGAGGGCTGAGGACCTTCAGAGGTAGAACCTCTGACTTTGGAACACTTTTCCTCATGAAACTTGGCTGGCCTGGATATTAGGCTCATTCATCCTTTATTTGATTGTTTATTTGTTTATCCAGGAAACCAAAGCAACATAATTGTACCTCCTCCTCTCAGAGGTAGACAACTGGCCAAAGTCATCTAGTAGTTTCCAAGGCTGACAGTAGACTTATATCTATTTCTCCCAGGTACTAGTCCAGTATCTCACCCTTTGTATCACATCAGCTGGCAGCAACTTCAGTGAGATAAATCCTATTTGTCAAGATTTCTGCCAATTTATATTGATGGTGTTTAATACACTGGGATGAACAATAATGTATAAAAGCAAATATATAAAAAGTTAGGTTGATGACACCCTTCCACTAAATCCTTCTTTTGGCAGCCTCTGTTTCTTTCCTGGAGCTGTCTGAATCATAGCTTCAGCAGCCGTAATTACATGCAGTTTCCTAGGCAAACTTAGTGGGATAAAGTGATGGCAACCCTGTAAACCACAGGGCATACAGTGTAAGAGGCGGTGACTCACAGCACCACTGAATGCTACTAGTTCAAGGCCCTACAGGTTTATGGGCTGGAGTTTAATCTAAAGGACCCTGAACTGTGCCATATTCAGTACTTGGCTGGGAATCCATTTCCATCGTATCTCCTTATCTAGGCTATGTCCAGATGCTGTACTAACAGCTTGTTTCCTCAGCATCACTTCTGGACAGCAGCAATTTAAAACAACTTCCTTTAGCTTAAATACACTGCACTCTGGGTCAGAACTCCACAATCTGAAGTTCTTACAGTGATTCCCTGCAATAGGTGCTTTTATTTCTTTGATTTCCATCTTAGACCTCCCATCTCCATGTGTATTTGAGGTTAATTGCTCTACCTGCAACAGTGCTTCTCCCATCATGCTCCCTGTTAGCAAATCCTTTCAGCTATAATGCAACCTGATACAAACACAATTCTCACAACCACTTCACCACGTCTCCAGTCCCACAAGCAGTAACTGAGATTGTTTTATGTTCCTCAAGGGACAAACATCTAATTGATTCTCACAATCTACATCCACTGCTTTCAATTTATTGGTGTCATCAGAGATCAAAGCAGGACATCTAGGTCAATACATACTGCAGGCCTTACCCAAGTTTTTCTTCATGTTTATACTGCATGTTGGATTCCATAATTGGCTCTACTTTGCCCCTATGTCAGCAATCACAGAATTGAAACAAACTGCTTACTTCAAACACCCATTTCACCCAACACATGCTACTTTGCTGTGTGATGCGCTCATTTCCTTGCAAAGAAAGCACACATCAATGCCAACTCCTATATTAGGATAAGCCTAATTATCCTCTTTTACTCTTTCACTAGCCTATAGTTTTCAACTCAGTCTGACTGAAACAGGCTTATCTTCATAAATCTAATCTTTGCAAACCCATACTCTGATGATTGAGATCTTCCTTCACTTTTCTGGCCTGCATGATTGACAATGGAACTTGTATGGATCATCCTGAAAGATAAACAGGCAGGTCTTCTCACTCACCATGCTTGCCCTAAGCATGTTTAGAGGATGTTTGTTTCATCACACTTTTCCTTGTCTCTGAAGCATCAAACATGGATATAAAAAAGTCCAAGTGCATCATCAAAAGTGTGAATTCTCTTCTTCCTCCCATTCTGCACCATCTGCTCTATAATTCTCATCTATTTAATTAATTACAGCAGAAAGTTCCATCCCTAATATTTGGATTAAACAGGTGCCAAACGTTCAGTTTAGTCAGAGCAATATGCAGATGGTGCAGGTGCTACCTGTGCTATACAGTTTTGCACAGACAAGTAAATAAATTCTGAAACAATTCCCAATCACAAATTGGGCTCACTTACATGCTTAATTAAATCCAATTTATGTATTTATGGAACATTCTAAGCACAAACAAATGAAGCATATTAATGTGATAACATAACCTGCTAAGACAATTGTGGGATTCCCACACTATGCTGAGCCACAGAATACTTTATCCTGCTTAGCATGTTGTGTGAACCATGAACCATGAACCATTAACCTGAAGGAGACATATGGGCCACCTAGCCATAGGAGAGAGGACCAGCAGTGACCCCAGCCTTCATCTGAAATTTCCTTACCTTGTGAGCATCGACTGTCTCCCGGTCCGCAGAAGGACTGCTGGTGTCAACTGGCCCATTAGATGGCATTGTGGGGAAACTGGGGCAGAGGCAGCTGCTACAAATTTTTGCTTCTGGGGTTTAATTTACAGAAGATTTCAAACTTTACCCCAAGCTGAAGAGGGATAATGGAAAAGCAGCCAAGGCAATAATCCAATGCCCCCCTCTGTTGATGGTTCTGCTCTGGTTTTCCTGCCACCTGCAACAGGAAAAGAGAAAGACGAAGGTGAGGCCCAGGCACACAATGCATGCACGGAAAGTCACTTTTGAGGGCCTCTCCCCACTTGCAGGCAATCATTAACAAGCCACAGCCTTGACTCAGCCAAGCTGGGCCCCCAGTTCTTCAGCCCATACAGTCTCAGCTCAGCAACAGAAGATACACCCTCCTCTTTCAACTTCCCCCAGTCCAGAAACCTTCCCCCTCCTCTGTAATCCCAACCATACTTCCCTTTCAGTGCACAGCAGCACCTGTTGCTACAGGGGATGTTACAAATCCAGAACAAGCCTTCTTGTTGCAGCCTCCTCTGGTGAGAACTCTTACAACCTCTTTTGAGGAACGAAGCTAGCACCAACATGGTGTGGAAGAAAGGGAAGAGGATAAAACGGGGTGGAACTGCCCTCCAACAGAACTTTCATTTGTGTGCTAGGTGTAAGCAGTGGAGCTTTCTGCACTCTCTCCAGATCTCCGGCAAACAAACACAAAAAGAGTCAGTGCACAAGATAAGCTAGCTTACCACAGCACACATAAGAGGCCCCCAGTTTATGTCTTGTGGTAACTTTGCTTTTTGCCAAACAAACTAGGCAATAGTCTAGCACCAAAGAGGCAACATTCTTGGCACAAGGCCCCAAGATCCCATCACACTGGGCACCCTCTGCTGCAAGTGGTCCATTTTATTGCAATCTGCCTGAGTTTAGATGCCTCCTGCCTCCTAAGAATGTTCCCTTGCTTTGATTGTCTCTGTGTAAATGGAGATTCTGCTCTAAAATCTTTGCTGTATCTAAAACTCATCCTCCCAGGCAACATGAATCTACAACCCTTTCTCCAACACTTCTGCAGCAAATTATACCAACACTTAGTAATACAGAGATTACTATGTTCATACACAGTGCTGGATGAAAATGAAATATGTCGTGTATTCCAACCTGCACTCATTTTTACTCAATACACTTAGATGCTATAAACTATCAAGGAAATTTCTCCTCTCTGAAATGCCATTGTGTGCAAACAGAATTGTAAGACTCAACATTTAATCAAAGGAAATGTTGAAGCCGCACAGGCGGTCCTTGACCTCTGCAATATTTACCTTTGCCTTCCCAGACTGCTCTTTAGCACATTTTCACCATTTGTCTACCTGACAGTACTATTTATGGGATATATGAACATGGGCATCTGTGGTCCATGCTTAGCAGTCAGTTGCCTCCCAGCCAAAGCTGATGATGGGCAGGAAGGAAAGGAGGACACCTTATTACAAGAAAGAGAACAACACTAGCCAAGGTTTTCCCAGCCAAAGGAATTGTCTCTTCCTTCTAGGAATCTATTTTAGTGGCATCTGAAACATGCTTTCTCTAAAACACACACACACCAATATGCCCAACTATGTGCACACACACTTGGTGTTTTCTTAGGGTCCACTGCATGTTTTATCTCTTCCCCCACGTGCCTATTCCATGCAAAAGACCAGCATGGTTCCCTCCAAACAATTTCTTGTTATTATCAATTTTTTATTAATTTTTATCAAAAAATAAGATCAAAGTAAACTAAAAAGTAATGGAAAACTAGGGGAAGGAAAAAGGGAAAAAGTGAAAATGTGGGGTGGGAAGGGGCAAGGGAAAAAAAGATGTTGACTTCCAACTCTCTTTGGCACAGTAGAAGTTACTAACATTACAATCTCAACTTTTTATTTTTATGCATTAGTAGATACTAGCCACTTCTATAACAACAAATCTATCTAATCAACAAAAACAAAGTCAAAATTTCATTTTTTTTCCCTACAAAATTCTACAGTTTCTACAAATACAGTCTTATATGCCCTCTATCCACCAAGCCATAGAAGGAGACAGGCCACCAAAGCTGCATTACTGCTGCAGTAGGAAACACAGCAGCAGTCAAAGTCCCTCTATGCTACAGGAAAGGTCCAAAGAGAATAATCATTTACCCATCTGCTCTTTTGAAAGTGCAACACCTTTTTACAAAACAGGCATAAATAAAGAAGCAGCCCCTATCTGTTCTGGAGGAGTTACTGTACCATATCCCTTTCCTCAGCCCAATTGCCATCATAGTGAAAGTGCCCAGATTCCCCCCTGGAAAAAGCAGCAGAGCTGTGTACTGATTTCCACCCAACAAGAGGTGCTAAAAATAATCAGGCACAGATCAATCCCGTAAAGAAAGGGAAGGCTGGACAGAAGAGGTCAGATCCACCCAGAAACTCTTCCCAGAGAACCCTTCTGTGGGCCCTACTGCCAACCACCCATTAGCAAGAAAGGAGATGCTTGCTGTCCCCTCCTATAGCTGCCCTTCAAGTAGCATTGGAGCTGATAGCAAGCCTCAAAATCTTACCACACTTGTTTCCCTTCTGGACTGCTCTGCTCCTTGCTGTCTGCAGTGCGGTATTCTTCCAGAATCTACCAACAGTTCTGTCATAAGCCCCCTCTTGCCTAGCCATGGTCTTCTTCCCACTCCTGCTCACTCACCAGAACCCACTCACCAGAGCCCGCATAAGAGGAGGGGCTGTTGCCCAGACAGCTCAGCTTAGTGAGCTGGAGTAGGGAAGGGCTCCTTCACTGCACGACTTGCTCCCACACAGAAGACACCTTACCAATCACTTCAAAGCAGGCTCTAAGGACATGGAAGGGACATGCAGGAGGAGCATGCCCAGCTGTTCTAGCTGCAGAGGCTGCACAAGGCTAGTTATTTTTATCAGCCACATGGAAAGCAGAAAGTGCTTGACAGGCCCTTGCACCTGCTAGCTCTCCCCCAATTGCTCTCTCCCGTAGCCAACTAATGTAGAGAGACTCAAAAGCAAGGCAACTGATAATTCAGGTTCCACTGGGAAAGCCTGCTAAGAACTTTGCCCATTGAATGCAGAACAAGTGACATTTTTAGTACTTAACAGAGTTTGTTTTATACACAGAAATGCCTTCTCATAGGTAAGCCAGCATACTCAATGGGGTACTGTGGTGAGACAGTGCAGAAGAATGCAGCTTTGGGATACGTTTAGTGCCTGAGTGACTGTGATTGCAGATTGAAATCATGTACCTGCTCCTTCCATTCAATGAATTAATAATAGCGTTTTCATATTCTACTATTGTTTGCGACTGAATAGCACCACAGAAGTCAGAAAGTAAGGAAAATGTTCAAGCAGAGGCACGTTTTCTTCTTCTGTGATGATCATGCTACTATGTACTGATGTTTCAATGGAAACGTTTCTATGCAAGGCTACTTGCTTTTATAATTTAAAGGGACCAGTTTTATTTCAGCTGGTTAAAAATCCGTTTTGTAGATGCAATTTATTTTATAAATTGAATAAGGCTTCCCACTGGAAAGTATGCAATAAATTGAAGCCATTCTTATTATACTTCTAATAAGTGAAATATATATTACAGCTGTTTGGTGAGAGTTACAGTGTTATTGTTATTGTGCATCTACAGGTATGGGCATGCTTACATGCACAGCACAATATCAAAATGAGCATCTGCACTTGGTAGATTACTTAGTCTAAAACAGCAAAGCAAAATGGATGCTAGGGTGGCAAACCCTCCCCCCCCCCGATCCAGCACCCTTACTGGAAACATGAAACACTAGGGTTTTGAGGGCACTGTAGGAGGCATTGTAGGAGAGACAATAGTGGCAAAAAATAAAAACGCATCTGGTAGCAGCTTTTCTGGCTAATAAATGTTATTAAAATGCATTAGATCATCAGATGCATAGAGTTGCTGTTCACAAACATTTATGATTCTTAAGAAAAGCTCTAAGTTGGAAAAAGTGCTACCAGACTCCTTCTTGGTTCTTGAGGTAATGCTTGAAAATAAAACAGACACAAGACCCTCTTCTTAAGTCACCCAATGGCTCTGCAAAGGAGCAAAAAATAGTGGCACCAGCAATCCATAGCAAGAAACAAATTAAAAACCTTGTCTGATGCAACTTTGGCATTGAAGCAAACATGATTTCAATCCTGCTGAGCTGACAAGTAAGACAGGTTCAAACAGGGGCCAACTCTTATCACTTCCCTTCAGCACTGAAAATTTGGAAGTAACTAACCCTGACCTAAAGATTCCTTTTAGCTATGGTGTCACACTTCGTCTTTTCTGAACTCCATTCTCTTTAAAGCCATCACACCAAGTGCGTAACACGTTTTATGGCAGTGTAGAATATATTGTTAATTATATAAAGGGTGAAGAAATACTCCTTATTTTGACCCATCATAAATCTATTGCCACTTCATCAAGACTTGAAAAAGAAGCACTCAACCTAAGGGACCTTTCCCAAATTATCTAGTGCAGCCACATATCTTCAACCAGTCTTGATTTTATGGTCTCCTGATGTGTATCCGGTAACAAATAGCTTTTCAAGCCACAAATGGACCCAGAATATGTGCAGCTGTGCTAATCCATCTCCATAAGCAGGAAAGTACGAAAGGGTACTCTGGCAGTTCTGAGCACGAGGAACATCAAAATAGGCCCTTTTTATCCATTTCTGATGGGGATAAAATACAAATGATCAAGTTGTGGTTGGCATTTAATTCCCTCAACCTTCTCTATTGGCCATAGTTTAACAAACAGGGCGGGTTTAAAAATATTTGTGGGACATAAATGTTATTGTTCAGCTTTCATCAATATAATCTGTAAGCACCCTATGAAAGCATTTGGTTAAACATTTTGAAAACTTGGAACTTGTTCCGAATGCTATTCTTACTTTTGTTCTTTTTACCATTTGAGCTACTGTAGTTTTAAAATATTATTATTTTGGTCTGTTGATTTCCCTTTCAAGGAAACAGTCAGGATATGAAAATTTTATCCTAATAGTTGGGGAGATATGCAGACACATATAGAAGAAATGAAATCACATTTCAAAAACTAAGACATGTCAGAAAACCTCCGGTGGGCAAAGGGTAGGACTGGAAGTGGCAAACAAGCCATTTCTGGCCTCCGGAGGGCCTCAGGGGTGGGGTGGGAGGCCGTTTTTGCCCTGTCCAGACTCCTAGAGAGGCTCTGGAGGCTGGGGACAGCAAAAAACGGGCCTTCCCACCACCTCCCTACTTCTGGTGGGTCCAGAAGGCCCAAAAATCAGCTGGGCAGCACGTGCATGTGCACCAGAGCTGAGCTTGCGTGCCCACTGATATGGCTACGCGTGCCACCTTTGTTTCCTTCACCATCTCTCCCACCTTTCAAATTATAGAATAACCAAGGGGATTTAAATCACCTTATTACCAAATGTTACATATGCTACATCCACCACATTTTACTGCAGGGTCCATGTCAAAATGCACACTATCCCGTATATGCCAAATCCGAATCACATGTGCTGCACAGGTTGTTAGGCTTTCAAAAGTCACGTGGGGTAGATTTATCCAGGGCTAACTCAATGGTACTGCCCACACTGGCAAAGAACCATTTCCACACAGGCCATTTGGGGAGAAGAGCTTTTTGTTTTATTTTTTGAATTTAGAAACCGCCCATCTCCCTCACAGTGGGATGACTCCACAGGTTGCATAAGTACATTGGTCTGTAAAGGATGTTTATGCACTCCTTAATTAGGCCCAACAGGATTTGAGCATGCTGCCTCCCCTGGGAACCTGAGCTGAATGTTATTTTTTAAAAAAGAGAGAAAAAATACATGAGAGTAGCAGCAGCAGCATGAAGCCAGATCCTTGAGCAAAGTGGTATGAGCTACCAAAAACAATGCCATGTTAGGCACCCATGAGTTTTCTCAAATAGATTTTTAACTTACCTTGTAAAGCAACAGCAAAGGCAGTGAGAGATAATTTTTTTAATGCTGCAAATAGAAGCTGCAGTTGTACTTGGCAACTTGATTCACCAAATTGCCTCTGCACCACACGAGAGCACAGAAATGTGTTGAATTTCCTCAATAAAGTAACACCAAAGAAAGAGAGGGGGGTGAGGAGGAAAATCAGTTTGCTGAAGCCCACAACCCCCGGCAAGAGTCTGAACCATAAGGAAAAAGCCATATAATTCCCTTCTTGTTCAGGGTTTCAAAGGGAGGGAAAGGGGTTTTTTCCCCCATCCTCCAGAAACTGTTTCTTATCACACATTATATAAAAAAGAACTTCTATCCTTGAAGATGACAGGATGCAGAAAATGTGAACCAGAGAGCACTATACAAGCTGCAGCAAAACTTTACAGGAGAGCAGGGAAGTAAAAAGGTCTCATGAATGAAAGCGAATATATGTGTCCCAGGATAATGTTGCAGGATGGGCCAGAATGGTTAGAGAGAAGTTCCCTGAGGATGGGCTCCAGCGTGAGTCCCAAAGCTTGGAAGACTAAACCCCTGGTTTAGTCACCCAGATGGGATCTTGCTAAAAAGGTTTCCTTTCCCTTCTCCATCCAATTCCACCTCCCGCCAATTGCTGTTCCTGTTGGAAAGTATAGCTACATGATGACACTGTGGTCCTTTTTATATGCAAAGGAAGTGAGTGGGCATCTCCATATTTCTGCAATTAGAGTGATCAAGATGCTCTTGAAAAGGACTTCATTTTGAGAACCCAGAATCAACTGCCAATTGTTTTCAAATTCAAACGTGCATTTATTTTCAGATGTAAAGCTCTGTAGGATAAGTATGTCTCTCAGAGGAAGCCAGGAACCATGGCTCCTTCAGCTCCACTCAGAAGCAAAACACCATGAGGACAAAACCATGGGGAGCAAGGGCCCTGTGGACCATTGCAAGAAACAGACATGGCCGCTTTATGGAAGGCAAGATATAGACTTCACATGGTAAAGTAACCAATTTGTGGAACTTCTTCTCATAAAATGTGAAGGTTGCTAATGGTAAGCATAGGCAAGTGCTAGACAAAAGTAAAGTAGGAGCAGAACCAAATTACTTCACATAATTCATCCATAAGATGTAGTCCATGTACAGTTTTTATCTGTACAGTTGAGCCATTGAAAAGCCCATCCCAGTTCATCCTCTTTTCATCCCAGCATAAGCTGAGGATCACAAAATCATCCAGAGGAAGAGCAGCGATAACTCTGAGGATTGAGAACAAGAGTAGATTGACTTGTCCTGCAAGAGAGTGACTCACAACCCAACAAAAGAAAGCCCACTCAAATGTCTGCCTTGCCAGTGAAGAGTAGGAAAACTGTCTGCTGATAGACAAAAGGCAGCCATTCATCCTGACGCAGAGAACAGGTAAAACAAAGCGGAAGTGACTCTTCTACAGCATATCATGTGCTGTGAAAAGCCGCTGCCTGTATTTTAAAAGATGACCCATTATTGCAGCTCAGTCTTTCTTTCCCCTCCTGCTTTCATGAGTCAGAGATGAATATCTCTCTCTGAGAAGCAGAATATTCAGAGCTCCCATACGACAGGGCTGAAGAGCCAGCCGCA
Source organism: Pantherophis guttatus (assembly GCF_059756535.1). Taxonomy (NCBI): domain Eukaryota; kingdom Metazoa; phylum Chordata; class Lepidosauria; order Squamata; family Colubridae; genus Pantherophis; species Pantherophis guttatus. Next base: position 323,009,564 of record NC_142063.1, on the reverse strand, counting down.
GCAATTCAGAGGAAGCACCAGAGCCACATACCCTCTTCTGCAGGCAGTGCACTCTGCTAATAAGGATTAAGAAAATTCTGTCAGTGGAGCCCCCAGCTCAATCCTCCCATGGGCAGTCTTGTCAAGGTAAGGGGCATTGTTACCTCCAACTTGCTGAGTATGAGACCTGCCCAAGGCAAGACCAATATGAAAGGGTGATAGTGTCACACATGTCTCTGGGATGAGAGAGACATGACTATCTTGTTATCGCTCCTGATATATACTGTATGTGTAATAAATTTACAGCTACAACCAATTAAAAATGTTGACTCCATCCTGCGAAACAAATTTGATTAATTGCAATTATCTGTGATCCACGACTCCGACAAACATCCCAAAGGCTGTATGTCGTCTTCTGGTACAAAAAAGCATACCTTTGCAATGTGGATCCCTCCCACCAAGTAAGACAGTGCCCCTCCAGATTAGTAGAGTACCCCCACTCCCCAGGAATAAAAAGCTAGGCACAGTGTTCTGGAGATGTAGCAACACATTGGGTGGATGGCATAAAAAAGAGCCCGGCAGAGACAAAGGGTAGCAAGTTGGGCATATTGCAGCAAGCTACTTGTTTGTCAAAATAATAAAATGTGCATTGTGATAACGCAGAAGATCTGTCCTATTACATGTTCATACTCAATATTGCAACATGAGTACAAAAGGAATGGGTTTTGTGTTGTTGTGTTGCAACACACATTTCATTGTTTGCCTCTATATGGATGTCCATGGCAGCAAGTCAAGTAACTCCAGGATTTGGTATCCAGCATGATACACACCATATTTTCAGGAAGTCTGGGAATGGTGAAGACAAGACACGTACGTGCACATACTTTTTCATACCCAAATTGCCCCTAGAAGCATCTGCTCCCAAGGACTGAAGAATAACTATGGCAATTGTAAGTATAAAATTTCTGAGGAAAACTTATGGCACAGGGCTTTTGTTTATTGTTTTATATATATATATATATATATATATATATATATATATATATATATATATATATATATTTTAATTCATTGATGTTGTAAGCCACCCAGAAATGCTTAAGATGAGCAGGCAAACAAACACACACACACACACACACACACACACACACACAGTAAAGTCTTTCCAAACCTTGTAGGAAGATGCTTGAGGATGTATAAACCTTTCTTTGTCCCACTTCATTAATTTTCATCATATAACTGGTTTCATGTAGGAAAAAGGAATTTTCCTACTGCCGCTTCCAAGAAGGAATATCCGGCACTCCAAATAACAATGTGGGTCATGGCATTTCTGAAGCAAACAAGCTTTCTAACGGTATAGTCAAGGATTCCAAAGTATACGCCGAGCAAACTTTATAAAAACTCATTTGATTAATGACATTTACACATCTTCTATTTACTGTTGTTCCTGCATTGTTCATGCAAAATTGCATGCATGCATGTATTAGATTATCCAGCCAGACCAAAAACCTGAGGTTTGAATTGATTAATTCCAAAATCAAATCAGGCACTTCATCAAACATAGATTTAAAGTACGGACAGCATAATTTTGTTCTGTGCCCACTTGTGTGATGTAATATTCTTGTCTCCATTTTAAATAATGTGCTAGATAAACATTTATTAGTTTGTTATTCTCTCATAAGAAAGTACTAACTATTACGATCAAGAAATTATATTAGAATTGCAGGATAAACAATTTAAATGGAAATTAAATGACTAAGAAACTAGATAGTAAGTCATACCCAGATGTTAAATTATCTTATTAAGATCTTATCCTAAAATTGGTGCAAATCAAGTTTCAGTTGGAGTACTGTATGTTCATTTCCCTTCAAGCAATGGGACCATAAAATTAATCTTAATCATCAGACTGAATTTGTTGCAAGCAAATGTTTACAACAGATTTTTAGATTTTGTTAGAGATGATGTCAAACTGTATTCTGTCCTCCGCACAATTTTTTTTTATTTAGAAGTAAAGGGGAAAAAAACTATCTGAAAGAATAAATGGTCTCTCGATGACATCATTAAATGTGGAGATTTAAAAGCCTCACTAGGACTGACATCCTAACTACAAATATCCTTTGATCCCTGAGTCAATTTCCTTGCTCTGTACTACTCCAACTTCAGTTCCAATAGAAGAAAACAGCTGTAGTGCACAGTTGAGTTATGGACTTCTTGGTGCTTTCTGAACCTGGTTTTTTGTTTGCAAACATGGGAACTAACCAACTAGGGAACATCATCTCTTTTGCAACTTCAGCCCAGAATGCCTCCAGAGTCCTTTCTCAAGGCCGACTGCTCTGGGAAGAAGTCAGAGCCAGAACAGGGCAAACAACTTCCTTGTCACAAGTGGAAAGGTCAGGAGATCTGTGCACTGGTCATAGTCTGTCTGCCCACTGCCTACTTGGGGCTGAGAAACACTCTATAAAGATTTGTGAAAATAGTCTCCCCACCCCCCACCCCACCCCCACACACACATGCACTTTTCAGATGAGATCTATTTTGAGTGAACTTCACAGTAAAAATAACCAAGCAGGCGATGCCTGTAAGGGCTAAAGGCACAGATTGTTCACGACACTGGAGAATTCTGCATGTTCTCCCATGAAAGGACCGACATCCCTGGGGGCTTCAATCATTGCAAGCCACTGGAGGAAGAGAGAATAGTAGCAAGAGAACTGAAACTTAGCAGTTTGCCAAGTTTCTAAATGCAAACATTCCTTTTGTATATCTCTCCCCACCCTTTCCCCCCCCTCCTCATGAAAATCAAATTCGGTTCCCTCTGAAACACGAAGAAATTTAGAGATTTATCTAACCAAGAGGCAGCCTCACCCCAGAATCTAATCCTGCTTTCCTTGAAGGGGTGGAGATAAAAAGCCCCTCTCCCAACTCTTCACCAGAGTGTATTCTAGACAAGCCACATCATTTATCTCCTCAAATGTTTTTAAACATCTAATTGGAAGGAAAAAAGACTCCTGCAAGGATGTTTCCAGCTGACCCAGCATGTGAGGGGTTATTGAGTACATTCCCCCTTGCTAAAATCCCCAGCTCACAAAAGGTCATCCCCTCTCCCCTTATTGTCCGGACCTTTCAAAAGCACTGGGCCTGAAAAATTGGCTTTGAGGTTTCTAGCGATAAACTATCCTCGTTCCAAACTAGAAAGGAAGGAAGCTCAAGATAGGTAGGCAGAGATGACAAACCTTTCCCAGTCACATCAGGCGTGGCAAAACAGCCAGCAGGCAGCAAATTTGGGGGCTTTCCACCAGGAACAGGAATAGGTCTATGTACAGGCTGTTTGGTATTAAGAAAGTCACAAATAGCATACATAAAGCAAGAAATGTTATATCACTCTTGTGCATGGAGCAAACATGTGCTTTAGCAGTTGGCCAACAATCCAGCCAAAGTAAAATCCAGATAGTTTTTTAGACTGATCCATCCAGAACTGCCTTCCATTCTGGAACAGCTCTACAAAAACAACATGCTCTGGATCCATGCACTAACTAAATAGCCATGTTCTAGCTCTATGTACAGAAGAAGCATGTGTGCTATAATCTGTGTACAGACCAATCTATCTATACTGCCTGATTCATGCATGGATCCATACGTAACACCCATTATGCTATTTTGTTTCAGAGTAAGCTTTATATAGACTGCAGAAAGAGAATAAAGTAAACCCAAAGAAAAAAAAGCACAAGATAAGAAAAAAAGGAAATGTAGCTAAACCTAGTTGACACTAGTATCATTCACTGTAACTTTTCATACATTTTACTCCTTGAAAGCCATTCTTGTTTCCACCACATCTTTACATCACTTCCTATACTCTGTTGTTCTTTAAATTTGGAACTTCTTTCTTTCTCAGAATCTCACCAACTTCATCTAACTACAGTTTTTTTCAGTCTTCCACTTTATTTGCACTCTTTCCTCCTATGTTTTACATGATCCTGATTCATTCTCATTGCATTCTACAATCTATTCAATATTCTCTGCGAATCTGGTTTACTGGTTGACAGTCAACAGTGTGACGCTATTTGCATAGAAATGTACATTTCACATTAAAAAACAACACATCCCTAGAGTAACCACAAATATTCCTTACACAATTATCCATAAATGGATAATTCAATTGGGGGTGCTTTTTTAACCTTCTTTGCTCATTCATTTCCAAAGCAATTTTAAAACTTTTCATCAAATGATTGTTTTGCTTCTTTTAATGTTGACTATTACTTGCTCTCTTAGTAATTCTTTCTCTCATCCTCATTTTCACAATAGTCTCTTACATTCATTTTTTTCCTCATCCAGTCTCTTTTGCTTCATCTTTGCACCCAGCATGCTTGCTCATTTTCCATTAGTGTAACTCCACACATTTATGTGGCTTTTCATTCTGTTACAGGCAGCTTCCCCATCTACTTTCCATTCATTTTATTCGAAAAACTAATCTATTTTCTATTACTTTTTATACAGGACTCATGTTTTTTTCCTAAAGTCCCACTTCACTTTTTTTCTTTTCCTCCATGCCAATTTCCCAATATCTGCTGCTGAATGCTATCAAAATGTCCTCTATTCAAAACTCATCATCGTTCTTGTATCCTTCAGTAATTCTCTCAGTCATTCATCATACACAAACTAACACATCATGCTTTTAGATTTATGTTCATTCCTTTGCCATGTGTGTACATGAATAGATTTATGCTTACACCATAAGCATATATTCACCAGCCACCATTCTCAGGTTGATGAATAGTCAAATCATTTTTCTGTACTGTCTCGTCTTATTCCCACCCACCCATTCATATCACCTAACAGAATAATATTTTCTCCTGAACTGCTTTCATTCAAAAACTCATCTCTAACTCTTCCATTATCACCATTCACTGGAGTGTAACAGTTATAACAAATCTATGAATTTCTGCTTCAAAATAAACAACTTAATCACACCAATTCACATTTTATTATTTATGTTAGCCCAGTCATACTTCAACCCACTTTCACTTCTCTCCATGAATCATCACTCCAATCCACAAGACGATTACCTTCATTTGGATTTTATTATTTATTTATGTATTATATTCTTCCCATTCTCTTAGTTTCACTGACATGTAATTTGTTTTTCTTTTGTTTCATAGGGTTTAACATTTACTGTTCTTACATTCCAAGTTGCAATTTTCCATATGGCATGATCATCATTTGAGGGACCTTGTTGACCAAAGCCATGATATGTATTAGGCCAATTAGCTTTGGTCAATTGAGGTCTTCACATAATGCTGTTTAACTAGGTTACACCAGCCTTAGTCTTACCTGTGCCACATACAACATCCTCTGTTAATGGTAAAGAGAATGCCGGTTAGTTTTGATACATTTTGACCAGTGTGAGTAACCAGAGCCCAGTATTACTCCAAGTATGCTCATGGTATTTCTATGCAAAATGAGATATCTAATCTAAAGACTATCTTGCAAGTCAACATTATGTTGCCCACATCCCGCCAACCTGGGAGAATTGCAGTGTAGTGCCATATCTGCAGAACAGTTTGCATAATATCTAAATACAATGGCACAAATGGACACTCGAGCATCAAATGTGTTCAACTGATGGGAATGCTAGAAAATGAGCATGCCACAGTAGCTTCGCTCTGAGCCCTCCAGCTGCTCCTGGTGGGACAGATTCCCCAAGCCCCCGCTCTTCACAATGGGGAGATAATCTGGAGTTTGCCAGATCATAAACAGCAAAAGAAACATAATGCGGGTGAGGGAGGGGGCCAATAGGATCTCCCCTCTGGAACTAATCACAACTGAGCCGAAAGGGAGAGGGTTGCAGCCCCAGAGATCAAGCAAAGGGAATCTCAGAAGAAGCAACAGTTCAGGGTCTCCTCCCCACAGCTGGGCTTCAGCCATATTTCTTTCCCAAAAGTGACAAACTCTGAACGACCCTCCCACTTGATGATGATGAAGAAGAAGCACATCCCCCTGCACCAGGTCCTATATACACATATATTCCCTTCCTTTGCCCTTCTTTTACTCTTCTCTACACCTGGCCCCAGTTCAATGGGGTCAGCTAGTGCAGGGCAGACAACGGAACTGAACCCCCCCCCCTCACTCAGCCCTGGAAGGGAGGAGGAGACATCCGCGGAAGGAGGCGGAGCTAGAGAGCCTGGCACCGTGCCAGTCTGAAGCTGCGAAGCACGCAAGGAAAGGAGGGGGACTGGCAGTGGCAGACATGGAAAACCGGCGGGAGGGGCCGCTGCGCTGGGAGGGGGGGGGAGGAAGCACACCCAGGAGGAGGCCCTTGCCCACCTCACGTATCTGTTCTGCGAGGGAAAAATTGAGCCCGGCAGAGAAACCCCCCCCCCCTTTCACGGCTTGCCCTTCACCGGCAACACTGCAAAGCTTTCAAGGACACAGCTGCGCCCTCCCCCCCCCCGCACAGAACAGTGACAGTCAGCGCCTCCCCTCCCCCCCCGCCTCCGAACCTGCACCAAGCAACGGAGCCTCCCGCAACTGGACAGGCCGTTCAAGAGGGGGGGCTGGGGGGGGGTGAATGCAAAGTGTCTGGAAAACAAGCGCCTGCTCTCTGTGAATCATTCCCCCCCCATTTTACAAACGGGAGGGGGGGGCAGAGACTTAAGCCAGCGAAGGGTAGCAGAAGAGGCTGGATCGTCGCACGAGCCTCCGCCCTCCCTCCCTCCGTCCCCCCCCCCCCGGTGCCCGGTCCCAGCTCTACAGGTGTGCGCGCGGAAAGGCGAGCAGCAGGGCGATGCCCCCAACGCCCAGCCGTGCCCCGCAGAGCCTCCGAAGAATCCCCCCACCTCCGCGAGCCCCACGGAATCACTCCTTGCCTGTTCCGCTTCCCTAAAATATATATATATATATATATATATATTATCCCAATCGGGCAACGCCTCCCTTCACGCAGGGATTAACGGGGGGGATGACACGGGGCCCCCTTCGGTCATGCCAGGCTGCCATTTTTGCCGCTTCGCCCTCCTCCGTTCGCGAGAGAGCGCAAAAGCATTCCGCTTTGCAGGAGAATTTCCTACAGGGGAGAGGGAGGGGTGGGGGGGGGCGAATGGAAAACCCCGACAGCTTTCCCCCACCCCGATCTTTGCGCGTGTCTCTTTTGTGCTTGCAAAAAAAACACAACCCAAAAAACCCGATGCATCTTTGCAAAAAATAAATAAATAATCGAACGCTGTAGAGCAGGCTCGGGCGAGACACGTCTGCAAGAAAATGAAAAATAATAATCAAAGCTCCCCACCCCCCATGCGCACGTATATTTACCGACAGACACACACACACGCATGCACGCATACACACATGCACACAAGCAAACATTGCAAAGCCTGCCTGCACAAACGCGCTTGGGGGCAGCGCAGTCGCACTCTTTCCCCCCCACCCCCCCATGCCAAGCCGTTTTCCTCTCCCCCCTCCCCCTCCTTAAGGTACGTGAAGTTCAAGTTCGCCGAAATCCGAGTTGGGGGCTGGGGGAGCATTTAAGGCTGGGCCAATCCTTGCGGGGGAGGGGTCACCCCTGTCATCTCTCTCTCTCTCCCTCTCCCTCCGCTTTTCCTGATCTGCTGCCAAGAGTGAGTCCCTCAAACTTGAAGGGGGGTTGGGGGGGGGAGAGGAGAGGAGAGGAGCTGAAGCCGTGCCAGCAGCCCCCCCCCCCCAGTTCAGAAAGGCGAAATTGCTGTGCATGAAAGGAAATGCAACAAGCGCCCGGTAGGGGAGGATTGCTGCTGCAATTTTGGCATGCCTGTAAAAAAAAAAAAAAAAAAAAAAACACAAGCGGGGAAGCGGGGCGGGGGGGGGGGGGAGAGAGAAACATCCGCCAGCCTCTCTGCACCAGCCTCTCATGTCAAAGCCGATTACCCTCCCCGGGGCGGAAGCACGGGAGGGCATGATGACCCTCCGTGCAAAGTGTCATCGGGACCCCCGGCCTGTTCGGGGTTTTACCTTGAACCCCGGTGTTCCTCCTGCAGCTGCTGCTTCCTTCCCGGGAGCGGGGGGGGGGAATCCTCCTCCTCCTCCTCCTCCTCTTTCCGCGCTCCTTGCCTTGCCCAGCCTGTGGAGGAGGCCTCGCCCGCCGTCTCCACTGCAGCAAGAATCGGATCCGACCGGCTCGGATCGGACGCACTCGGCCCGCAGGGCCACTGGAGAACGAGAGAGGGAGCTCGGGAGTACCCGCTGCGAGACAGGCAGACAGGCCAGGCGAGCTGGCCGGCCCGGTCCTAGCGCTAGCAAGGCTCTCTCTCTCTCTGTGGTGTTCCCCCTGCTTGCTGCCAGAGAAGGCGCCGAGGCCCTGAGCAAAAGGCTCTGGTTCCTACGAGGCAGCCTCTTTCATGGCTCCGAGAGCCTCCACCAGTTGCTGCCTGGATCTTAAGGGCTGCCTGCTGGCCTGTCTTCACATGAAGGAGTTCTTACTGACTGACGGGCAAGGGAGGAGGACTGTCATCCCAGCACAGGTGCCAAAAGAATTGCTCATAAATAAAACCTTTGGGGTTGGGGGGAAAAGAGCCTTCCTTTCATCCAGATCTATTGCTACGCGGTTAGTAAGCCTGTTGTAAAGCTGCCAAACGCACACTTTGAAATTAGGGGAAATAATCACCTTTTGGTTACTAATTGATTACCATTTGTTTCCGAGAAACACCCCAATGGACACCACCGGTCCTTCCCTATTGTTCACAGTCCATTGGAAAAGCCAACGGAGGTCTTGCTCTTCGTTTTGTTTGCTTTGCATGCATCGAATATGACCGTTTTTGCTGCCAGAGATGTGGCATGGAATTCCACAAGTTACAATGTGTGTGGTATAATGGTTAAATAATTTAACAGATTTAACAGATTAATAGAATTGAAAGGGACCTTGTAGGTCATCTAAGTCCAACCCTTCACCCAAGCAGGAGATCCTACATCAGGGCTGTCAAACTCCTGGCCCGCTGGCCGCATGCATCATGGGCTGGCCACACCCATGTCCGGTTTAGCAAAGGGGAGGGGGAGTCCCGATATGTCACATGATGCCGCCGTGACTTGAGTTTGACACCCATGCCCTACATAATTTCTGACAGATGGCAGTCCAGTCTTTTCTTGAAAGCTTCCAGTGCTGAAGCTCCCACAACTTCTGAGAGAAAGCTGTTCCATTGGTTGATTGTTCTCACTGTCAGAAAATTTTTCCTTATTTCTAGGTTGAATCTCTCCTTGATCAGTTTCCATCCATTATTCCTTGTCTGGCCTTTGAGGGCTTTGGAAAATAGCTTGACCCCTTCCTCTCTGTGGCAGCCCCTCAAATATTGGAAGACGGCTATCATGTCTCCCCTGGTCATTCTTTTCACTAGACTAGCCATGCCCAGTTCCTGTAACCGTTCTTCATATGTTTTATCTCCAGTCCCCTAATCAACTTTGTTGCTCTTCTCCTATACCAGTAGTGTGGACTCAATATACCAGTAGTGTGGACTCAATTAAAGGTGATCTCAGTTGGGGCCAGAGGAACTGTGAGCAATGTGATGTCCTGGAAGGCAGGCACAGCTATGGAAAAATTACGCTTCCTGAGTCCCAATAGATCGGCGGTCCCCAACCTTTCTGGCTTGGCAGCGGGGGGGGGGAGGAGCGGGAAATGGGATAGTTTCCTGTGAGTGGCAGGCGGGCATGCACAAGTGGCGGGTGCCTGCCACTTGCATGAAGGGAGCATTGTGCACGAGAGCAAGCAACCACTGCTCACGCAAGGGGAGCTTTGTGCACAAACATGCGCTCGCCCACCGCTTGCATGGCCTGGTTCCAAACAAGCTGCAGCCCAGTAGTTGGCCATGGCCCAGGGGTTGGGGACCTCTGCATTAGATGACCTTCCCTAAAGGATGGGACCCTCCTGCCTACCATAAACGGAAACCATAGAATAAGGTGGTTCCTCAAGTACCCTGGCCCCTTTGTCTCCTACCTCAAAATGCAGGTTTTTCTGTCAACATTTTGCCAAACTACTGCAGCACAGCCTGCAAGATTGGTTTTGAAACTGCAGTTGGTCCAAACTGCAGCAGCCCAGCTGGTAACTGGCATAAATAAATTGAGCAGTATATCAAGCATAGCAGTATGCATCGGTCTCTCTGCTGTTTAACAGCATCTTTCCTGGTCCAGTTCCAAGTGCTGATGTTAGCTATCTATGTGGTCACTAAGAGGCAGTGCTGACCCAATGGTCAATCAATCAATCAATCAATCAATTTGCTGAGTTACCTTCTATCTTTCTTCTAAGAGTTTGAGTGGTATGTATAGCACTTCCATTTCCCCCTACAACTATATTTGAATGTGAGAAACTCAGAGACAATAACAGGCCCAAAATTACTCATTGAGTTTCCGAAGCTGAAGAAAGATTTAAATGTGGGATCACCTGATCAGCCTATGATTTTAACCAACTAAGGTACATCATCCTGGTTTTCTAGAAATGTTTTTCCAAGAAGAAAAAAATGTATTCTGTGGATCCTTAGAGGAGAGGGTACTTTGGAAGTAGTTTTCCAAGAAGGTACAAGTAGTCCTCATTTAGTGACCACAATTAGTACCAGCAGCTTGGTTGCTAAGCAAAGTGGTCACTAGTGAAACCACTTAATGTTTATGATCTTATTTCAGATTTCCTTTGGTTTATGATCCTGCAAAGGTCGTAAATGCAAGGATTAGTTTCAGAATTACATTTTCATCATTGTCATAATTGTGAACAGTCGCTATATGAGGCAGTTGCTAAACAGGAATTACAGAGGTGGTATTTAGCAGGTTCTGACCAGTTCTGGAGAACTGGTAGCGGAAATTTTGAGTAGTTCAGAAAACCGGTAAATATCACCTCTGACTGGCCCGGCCCCATCTATTCTCTGCCAGGAGGAAATGGAGATTTTACAGTATCCTTCCCCTGCCACGCCCACCAAGCCATGCTCACCAAGCCATGCCACGCCCACAGAACCGGTAGTAAAAAAATTTTAATCCCACCATTGAGGAATTACCTATGTGTAGGTTCAAGATTATCCCCACCAAACGATGTGTGTGGGGGGGAGTGAAGTGAGGGTTACAGTGCAGTGGGTGCCTCTGTGTTGTTCTATGTGACATTCAGCTTCTCTGATCTTGTGAAGTCCCCAGAAGGATTCAGTTTGGGTTTATCCCCAAACCCTTATTCAAGTTGGCAGGAGGAATCACTTTTCAGGATAGGAAGGAGCCGATTCCACCTCCTTCATTCTTGGCGTAGACATAGAGAGAATGGCCTTCAGGGATAGAGGAAGAACTACTGGCAAGATCCAGGGCAAGAATTAACATAAGTAAAAGTCTTAGACAAGCCCCTCCCTAATGCACATGAAGAGAAAGGGAGGAAGCACATTCAGACTTGCAAGATTTTTTACTGCAACTTTACAATAAAAGTAGCATTGGCCTACATAACTTTGGTTTTTTGGTCCAGTCTATCTTGAAGAGCTGAGAGTAGAGCTCTCAGAGCCCCTTCCAAAATTTCAGCTGAATTTGTATCTTTTCTAATGTGATCACATCCCCATCAGGTTCATAAGAAGGGCTGTTATGCACTAATTCACTCATAGTTAATATTGACATTGATTTGGGTGGGGGGGGGCGTTCTTCGCTTACCAGCTTCTTTGCATTGCCTACCTCCTTTCTGGGCTGCAGCCCTCAGCATGCTGTGTGAAGACCCACATAGCCTCAAAAAAGGGTGTGAGAAGCACTGGGCAAGCTGGTTGGGTTTGTGAGTGGTTTCCCTTAGCTAAATTAGGAGGGCGGCTTTTTCCCCCCAGAACACACTCCCTGGGGGATCTTTGAAAGGCAGACCATGACAATTCTTCTCCCAGCAATTGTTGTTGTTAGTCACAAAGTTGTGTACGACCCATCGCGACCCCATAGACAACATTCCTCTAGGCCTTCCTGTCCTCTGCCATCGCCCGGAGTCCATTTAAGCTCAGGCCAACTGCTTCAGTGACTCCATCCAGCCACCTCGTTCTCTGCCAGGGGTGAAATCCAGCAGGTTCTGACAGGTTCTGGAGAACCGGTTAGCGGAAATTTTGAGTAGTTTGGAGAACCAGCAAATGCCACCTCTGGCTGGCCCCAGAGTGGGGTGGGAATGGAGATTTTGCAATATCCTTCCCCCAGGAGTGGGGAGGAAATGGGAATTTTTGCAGTATCCTTCCCCTGGAGTGGGCTGGGAATGGAGATTTTGCAGTATCCTTCCCCTGCCATGCCCCCAAGCCACGCCCACCAAGCCACACCACACCCACCAAGCCACGCCCACAGAACAAATAGTAAAAAAAATTGGATTTCACCACTGTTCTCTGCCATCCCTTTCTTCTTTTGCCCTCAATAATTCCCAGCATTAGGTTCTTCTCCAGTGAGTCCTTCCTTCTCATTAGGTGGCCAAAGTATTTGAATTTCATCTTCAGGATCTGGCCTTCTAAAGAGCAGTCAGGGTTGGTCTCTAGGACTGAGCGGTTTGATCCCCTTGCAGTCCAAGGGACTCGCAAGAATCTTCTCCAGCACCATAGTTCATTCCAACAATAGTTTTGTCAAATAGGCCATGCTGGGAAAAATAGGACTGTAGGGTTTTCCAGAAGGATTATTGAATGTGGCAGGGGGGCAGATCATGAGGCCCAACCCTCAATGTCTCTGGCCATTTCCTCAGTAATGATTTATAACACCCTCTATCTATTGCCATGCCAACACTACAATAATGAAGACAGGCATAATTTTTGTCACAAGGGCTGGGTGACATTATTGGTCACTTTTAAGAAGCTCTGATGGCCTCTCTTGGATTTTCAAAATTTGACCATTGAAAGGTGTGGTGCACAGGTACACACGCACAATCACACACACATACACACACATACTTACATCAAAGGAAACATGGCCGCTGGAATTGGAGTGTTGTTAGCCCCAGCCAGCAAAAGAAAGAGATTGCCTGAATAGCCCCTGAAAAACCATGATGCTCTTTCATATCAGTGAAGACAATGATTGATTTGAGCCAAGCATCATAACTGAAAACAAGCAGTGGTGAGCTCCAGGCCTGAGAGATTCCTTGCATCCCACATTATGGAAGTGATGAGAGATCCACACTTGGAGTTGACAAAGAGAGTCAGAAACACAGCAGAAAGAAAGAAAGAAAATATATTAATAGAATTAAATAAGCTAAGAGAATTGTTACAGTATTAAATATGCTATGTATATCAGTATTAAGTTAAGAATAGACAAATAATGAATATGGCTGTAAATTGTAATTGTTATTGCACAAGACATTTGTAACCAGACGGCACACTGTTTAATGGAAGATGGATTGTTTGTATTAAAATAAAATAAAAAAATTAATAATAATAATAAAAAAAGAAACACAGAAGAAAGGGGAAGAGTCCCCGGTTCTTTCTCCTGATCCTCATTGCCCTGACAGCAACAGTAGAAATGGCCGCCCTTGCCTTTCTATTTGTTGTTGTTATTAGTTGCGAAGTCGTGTCTGACCCATCGCGACCCCATGGACAACGTTCCTCCAGGCCTTCCTGTCCTCTACCATCCTCTGGAGCAGTGGTGGGTTTCAAAATTTTTTACTACCGGTTCTGTGGGTGTGGCTTGGTGAGCGTGGCATGGCTTGGTGGGCGTGGCTTGGTGGGCATGGCAGGGGAAGGTTACTGCAAAATCCCCATTTCCTCCCAATCAGCTGGGACTTGGGAGGCAGAGACTAGATGGAGGCGGGGCCAGTCAGAATTTTTACTACCGGTTCTCCGAACTACTCCAAATTTCCACTACTGGCTTTTCCAACAAATTTGCTGATCTGATGGGTGATTTTTAATTGGGAGATTTTAATTAATTCTTTTAGTAGCTATTTTTATTGTTTTCATCGTTTTAATTTCTGTGAGCAGCCCCGAGTCCTTTGGGAGAAGGGCGGCATATAAGAAAAATAAATAAATAAATAAAAATACTGGTTCTCCAGAACTGGTCAGAACCTGCTGAAACCCACTTCTGCTCTGGAGTCCATTTAAGCTCATGCTTATTCCTTCTGTGACTCCATCCAGCCACATCCTTCTCTGTGCCTTTCTATAGGAGCAGAGAATTTGCTGGCCTTGTTTTTTAATAAGGCAATAGAGCCACAGTGGGAACAAAAGTTTTCATTTCACTTCACAACTCCAGGACTGGAGGAAAGCACATTGCTGGGGTTATGGGGATGATTGTAAAGGAAGGGATTTCCCTTGCTCAGTCCAGAAATCCATATGAAAATAACCCTGGCAGATAGTTGCCAGCTTCTCCTTGAACACATCCAATTCCGAGTGGAGCCCATCCACCCTCTGTCTAATTTGTTTGTTTGTTTATATGATTTACAGAGCTTTCTAACTTCTGCTATTCTGGGTGATTAACAATAATTAAAACCAAATTCCCCCGAATCAGATAACAATAACCACAAAATTCACGTTAATTCAATGCAGCTAAAGTCATGGAAAAATTATATCCTTCAACTATACAACAATACAGCTATACAGCTGGTTTCACCTTAAACCCAGCACCATGCCTAAGGAAATAACCATGTTCTAGAGCTTTTTGGACTCCCAACAGGATCTGGGAAGGGGGAAGATATCTGAATCCTAATATCAAACTTCTCTTACTTTTGGGAAGGTTGTTAATCCAGTTAGGATAGCCTGTAGTATGAGCTCAGCCAGTGAGATGAGAAAGAAAAAAAATGACATATCTAAATTAAGGTTGAGTTCTCAAAGTTGGTTTTCTCCAACACATTTCTCAGATGATTTATTCCTGCCTGCTCTGTTGCTAGTGACAAAATTTATTCTGCCTACATAATTCTTCAGATGACTCTCCACCAAAGTTTGCAAATATCTGTTTGTGGGCTGCTTGTTCCTTGCTGCTCTGCTTTGAGATTCCCCACATGCTCAATTCAATGACTAATAATGACCCCACTTAGATAACACTTATCATTTGCTAACTAAATAACCCAATTATTTGCTGACACACACCTCCTCCGCCCCCCACTCCATCCTGTTGAGTCATTCACTTCTGGAAGCACCCACCAGCAGCAACAACTACCTCTTATTGCTGTAGTTGTCATCCTTTAAGGCTTCCAAGGGAAGTGAAGGCCAGAAGAGTTGGCAGGAAATAGGTGCCATTTTGGTAGTGGCTGGGATTTGAGGTGGCTTGGTTGAGATGACAGCTTTTACCATAAAGATACATGAAGGGTTGTTCTGATGAAGACAGGTTAAGGAATGGGGTTGGCCTTTTTTTTTTTTACAGTTGATGACTTGATTCACTTGCTTAATTCTACAGATCAGCATTGCTAATATTCTGCAGATCATCTTCTGTCAACTCGTGGCTGTCCAAATTGCCCTAGAAAGCAGCAGAAGTTGCAAGAGTACATTACACGTAAATATCCCTTTGTCATTCCAGCAATCAGGATGATAGGCTGAAAAGGACATTGTTCTTCTTTCCAGCAGACATGTCTTAATGTTGATGGTATACAGTACCTGATGGACTTTTGCTTATGGTTTTATTAAGACTGGAATCAGTGTCCACAACCAGGCTCTATTAGAGCCTCTCTGCCCTTCCCCTAATCTGATCCTATTTTACAGTCTGTTGATACCTTTTGGAGGGGAAATTGGTCTTCATTCAAAGCAAATGTCTAAAAAGTATGCTGCCCAGTACTTGCTTTGGAAGGTGACCTTGAGGGTGGACATCCTACGTTTACCTTGTGCAGCTATAATGTAGTTCATGTCCCAAGGGTGTCTTTCAAAAGGCAACTGGACTTCTTTTTTGACTTGAAGACATTTTGCTTCCCATCCAAGAAATGTCTTCCGTTCTTGGATGAGAAATGAAACATCTTCAAGAAAAAAAAACAGGAAGTCCAGTTGCCTTTGGAAAAGCCTTAGTGATTTCAATGTTCTGCATCAGAGATCTCAAATCTGCTTTTGACACTATACAAATATATTTTACTTATTTTGATATAGTTCCCATTTTATACAGCAGAACTCAACGGTCTAGCTCTAGGACAGGGGTCTGCAACCTTAAACACTCAAAGAGCCATTTGGACCCGTTTCCCACAGAAAAGAAAACACCGGGAGCCACAAAACCTGGGTGGACATGGCCAACTCGATGTCACTCACTTCTACCAGTCACATGACACACACACACACACACACACCCAGCCATGCCTACCCAGCCAGTCATTAGGACAAAGAACCAGTTGTTAAAAAACACCAGGAACCACAAAATCCTTCTGACATATCTTTCTCTCCCCTCCCTCCCTCCCTCTCCCCCCACTCTCTCTCTTATCTATGTCTCTCTCTCTCCCTCTTTCTGTATCTCTCTGTCTCTGCCCTGGCTGCTTCTCCATCCCCCGCCTTCACCCTTATCTTCTCAGGCCAGGTGAGGAGTGACTGGGAGGGGAGGGTGAGGGGCAGGGCCAGCCAGTGGTGGGATCACCTGACAGGGAGCAACAGCAGAGGGCCCAAAGAGCCACTTGCGGCTCTGGAGCCACAGGTTGCTGACCCCTGCTCTAGGAGAACATTGTTGGGAAACTGCTTAAGGGACTTGCTAAAGGTTGAAATTTCAAAAATCTATCTTACATCCCCAATATTATGCCTGGAAACACCAACTGACCAGTTGAATATTGTTTGGCATCTACCAGGCTCTCTGCCTCTACATCACTCACTACCCAGAACTCAAGGTGTAGATATAAAGAACGTGAGCTGAAAATAGTGGCCCAAGTTTAACCACCTCAAAAGCAAACTGGAAGAGACGTTCTACTGCAACATACAAACCTGTCCTCAGATTTGGAAACCATTTTTCCTCAGGCAGTCTCTCCAACATCTTTTCAGAAGAAAAAATGAATTGTTCTTTACTTCCCGGGATAAATCATCCCTGAGCTGGCTCTTGTTGCACATTCATTAAGTTTTACTAGAGTTAGACCTACCATTTGGCAGAGTCAGGTTTATTTTGGTTTTCTTGAAAATGTGTCTAATTGTTTTCTCACTTATTTAATTTGCTATTTATTGTGCATTTATTCTCAGGGATGGGGAGAAATACGTGATAATTTTCTGTTTAGGGTGCCAAAATCATTTGGCTGACCTTGGACACTGTGTTATAGGTAGTTGAGAGTGATGGGGGAAGTGTTTGTTTGGTTCTATGCCTCAGGCAGCAAAATAAGTTGAATCAACTTTGGGAAACGGCAAAGCTGGTTTTGTGCAACATGATGGATTAAGATCTATATTCTGCCTGTTAGAAAGATGCAAACTAAAACTCTGTTGGTGTGAAAAGGATGGAAACTAAAATGGCTTGAAATAGGTGTGAGAAGAATGGAAGCTGAAATTATTCCATTATCATGAAAGGTTAGGGAACTGGTTAATTGCCCACTATCAACACCATCGTAACACTTCCCTGATCAATTATTTGGAAAACACAACTGATCAGGTGAAATTCCTTTAATTTTTTTTTTTTAATAAGTCTGTCTAAACCTAAAATTAACCTTCTGAGATTTACTTGATTGAATCAGTTGGCCAGCTTAGAGTATTTAACATGGCATGCTAACCTATCATGTTAACCCAATTAAATGTGTCATATGAACAGGGCAAGCACTTCCAAAAGTTATTGGAAATTTACACCGAGGTTTCTTGGATAAAACTGGAACAGCAAATCAAAGAATTTCTCTCATCCACAATTAAGCAAGTCACTTCTGCACATTCATCATACATGTATAGTTCAACATTCTGCTGAATTGTTCTTGAAATGAATTTGTCACAGTTTGGGGGGGGGTGACACTCATTAGGCGCCAATTTTTATCTAATGCTCAGTGTATCTTTTCAATAATTGTGTTTGTACATTGTTCCAAGCCATGATTATTGTACATTAAGAATGTTTGATTGACTAAGCCAGGGTTGGCAGAATTAAACATACAGAGCCATAAATTCTGGCTTACAAACCACATTAGCTGGGTTCACCCAATATACTAAACTAAATCATAATAAACAATATTATATTATAGTTTTGTGCCATGGGTAGCAACGCTCAGGAACATAACAAATAGAGGTGACATGTTTATGAGGTCCAAAGTACATAAGCTAAACATTGTTATCTAAAATAGCGAGCCCACGTTTATTTTATTTTATTCTTTTTAGAAAAGCAGTTTCTAGAAGAGGTGAACTTTGGAATCCAGGCAGAGAAGAAAAGAGAAGAACTCCCCAAGTTTCTTTTCTTGCATAAACAAGATGTAAAACAGGGGTCACCAACCTTGACAAGATTAAGACTTATGAACTTCAACTCCCAGAATTCCTCAGCCAGTAAATTCTGGGAGTTCTGAGAGTTGAAGTCCACAAGTCTTAAAGTTGCCAAGGTTGGAGACCCTTGATGTAGGAGACTTTATGACACATGCTACCCCATAATGCATTGCACATTTTTAAGAATCTGCCCAAAGCCCCCAGTGATGGGGAAGGAAGATCTCCTGAGCAGCAAATAACTTCTTGAACCTCCCTGCCTCTTCCTGATAAATTAAATACTGGCCTTTGAATATAATTTTTATTGCAACTGAACTCTGGCTGGGAGCTTCTTGCTCAGAATCTGGGCATACCAGAAATGTGGTAATAAGCAATATCTGAGTCCCATTAGTTCATCCTTACTCAATTCACATAACAGTACACATCTTTTTCAGGATCTAGAAGGAAGCATTCCTAGACTCATTGATTGGGATATCTACATGCACTACTAGATTAAGCTAAAGTAAGTTTGCATAGATCAGGTCAAGGGAACCCAACTTTGTCTTATTGTTTGAGGATGAAATGTGAACCCAGTCTCCCTGCTTCCAGTGCCATAGATAGGCTTCTTTGTTCCTCTCCTGAAAAATTCAACTGGAACTTGTATCTATGTGGAAGACATGTCCATGTGAATAAACTGTATATAAGTTATTAGATTTTGTAGCAACCTTTCATAAAATCCTGTCTTCTCCATCTCCTGCTCTTCCCCAGAAAAACTTTTCAGCCACTGTTTCCCAGAGGCTCTAGGATTACCTGGTGATTTTGTCTGGATAACACCACTGCATTCCTAGGTCATCAATCATTAATGCACAGGGCAGAGAGGAAGGTCCCCTGAGTGGGAAAGGGAAGTGGGCAGGTCATCTTCACAGCTTGGAATTGAAGGAAGAATTCATTTTATGATGATGGATGGGCGCTAAGGAACACATACAGCCACCTCAGGCCATTAAATGGGATAGACAAGGCAGAGGCCCATTAGCTCTGCCCTGGGTCACTAGTTCATGAAATTTCCCAGCTCAACATCACAGGGGAGATAATGGTGGTCACAGAAAGCTCAGCAGTGGCCACTGCTGAGCTTTCTTAAGGGGACTCAGGTTCAGGCTATTGAGAAATCATTCTATGGCAGATAGAACAACGGCATGTTTCTCTTCAAGATGGTAGAACAGAGAGTAGTATTGGCTTCCCTTTGTTTAGATATTGTCTTTTATAAAATGGCTCAAGACTTTCAGTTAAATAATTTCTCTACAGTAACTAAATGTATACTCTGTCTTCAAGCTTGGAGTTTGTTTTATTTAGAAAAAAATCCTTATTGCCCCAGATATTCTTCTGTTCTTGGTTGGTTCTTCCTTACCACATAAGCTATTAATTCCTTCTTGTTTTGTTCACAGAATAAATTCACATTACACTATAAATATCCCAGACTGACTTTATTTCATCAGTATCAGAATGGCTACGTTGGCAGACTCCTGGTTAAATGAACCATGATTTACTCAGTTAAGTTAATTGTGTGAATTGCACAACACAAGTGAGCCACAAGTTAAACACATAAATTGGGTCTGCATAGCATTTTAAGATAAACTCTGGTTGGCTAGTTTTTCTTTCAATGCAGTATGCAAACTCAGCCAGTCAGGAAGAGATCTCTACCTTGTAAATGCTTATATACATGAAGCAGTAAAGCTGTATAAAATTATTTATGAGATTCATGAGCTTCTACACATTGCAATGCCATTTATGGCTGAATCTAGATTTATTAGCAAAGGGCTAGCTGTGATCAGATGGGGGTATGACTTTGATGTCCTTAGCAATTACTTCATCTGCCAAAACTTACACTAAGTCAAACAGTGGGTGGGGAAGAGAGAAATTCCAGAACATCTGGAATTTGGGAAGAGGAGGTAAAATTAAAAGGAAATCGGAGGCTGGAGAGAAATCACTGTTTCTATATTTCTTTGATCATCCTGATTGAAAAGATTCATAAACAGGCTTATCCAATTCCAAACCTTCAAGGTGAGATCTGTGTACTTAGTCAATTGAAGACCATTGCATTGGTCTTCTATATTGATTCAAAATCAATATAAAAAAGTATGATTATAGGGGAATTAAACATGGATGTTGACTCTGAGAAAGATACCAAAACCACCTTCCCTGATAAAAAAAAGAATAATCAAGGATTGTTAAACCTTGTCCTGAAGAAGAAAAGCACAGCTGACCAAGACTATCTCTGTAGTGCAGAATGTTTACATATAGAGGCTATGTTCGCACAACCCACTTAAACTGATGAATGAACTAACCATCTTCTGGATACCACATGGATTGTTTGCACAATACACTATGCACACACAGAAAATAAAAACTTACCAAAGTTAATAATAATGTTTACTACATAATATGAATGCAGCTAATAAGTCTTGACCTGACATTGTGTGAGTCCAGCCAAAGGCTCTCAGGAAAAGGCTCTTTACAGAATAAGAAGTTTAAGATAGGCTATAAGAGAAGAAGTGATAATTGAGAAGTGTTGGAAGGTCAAAAGGCTATCAAGAATAAGTATATACACACCGAAGTATTTCAGTGGAGGGGTTGCTCATTATTATGTTAAAAAAAGGATTACCGTAATTGACTAATTCTCACAGGATTAAATTTAACCCAAAATAAAACAATTAATGCTCTGTCTTAAACTAATGCCATCCAGTCCTGTAATGGGAATGCCTAAAACCAGTCAGCTGACCTGTTTTGCATATTTTGTCCTCCAGGAACAAGAGCTGGAGAGAAAGAGTGGCTTAAAACCAAACCTTTTGATGACAGAAATCTTGTTTGGCCACACATGCTATAAACATACCTGTGTGGGTCAATGACTTTATGGAGTCCTTTTAGAGCAGTTGCTGGTGAGCTTGGGGCTCAGCTCAGGATGCAGTTTTGAATCTTTAAAGCTCTATACCATTTGGATCCAGGTTATTTGTGGGGCCACCTACATCTTTATGAGCCTGCTTCTGTGTTGCAGTCATTTTTATTAGCATCATATATATAGCTTGTTCAAGTTGTAGCTTTGACATGTTTTAGCTGTTTCATACACTTGTTTCAGATGACTGTATGATTTTATATAAACACCATACAGTATTGCTATTTAATTCTGTGTTTTATATTGAAACATCTTGAAAAATCTGCCGTTTTGCATTAAGTGCACTAAGGACATAAATACATTTTAAAAATAACTTCTTGGGTCCTATTATTCCCATTTCTCCATGGTCCTGTTGCAACAGTGGTAGAATTCTCATAACAGTACATTTGCTTCAGAACTCTGGAGGCCCACTAGAACAGGGGTCTCCAACCTTGGCAACTTGAAGCTGGCTGGGGAATTCTAGGAGTTGAAGTCCACCAGGCTTCAAGTTGCCAAGGTTGGAGACCCCTGCACTAGAAGACAGTAAAATATATATTTCTCTCTAGTGATTGTTCAGAATTTTTCAGGGCAGCACTGATAGCCCTAGATTGCTTGTCATGATTGTGGGCATTTACTTCCAGTTGTTAATGTGCATTCCTTCAGTCTTTTAGTTGGAGAAAAAATAAGATGGCCCCAATTTGTGCTGTTCCAACTGCTGATGTCCAATCTGTCAGGCTTTCAGGGGGACCTGTCCTTACGACTTTACTGCAAGACAATTGAAGGGGAGAACCAGTAAAATTCCCGTGGCATTGTTTTTCTTTCACTTGTATCAGCAACCAAAGGGGAGAAAAAATACTACTTGTGTTCCTTAAGGTATGGCAGGGTGATCTTGGACAAATGTGGGCAATGCCTAAGGCAGAGATTGCCTGAGTGACAGGCTGACAGAATGAACTGCTTTTTGCATCAGCTGAAATTTTCAAGTTGTTCTCAGAGGCTTTATAGCCAGGATGGCGAACCTATGGCACGCGTGCCCGAAGTGGCACGTAGAGCCATGTTGCCTGGCACACACCCATTCCTCTTCTGGGTTTCTGTCACGTATGCACGCACAGTGATCAGCTGGCCTTTTTGCATGCGGCAGAGCCAGAAACTGGGAGAGCTGGTCTTCTGTTTTCCTGCATGAGCATGCGCGCCGGCGAGCTGATTGTTGTGCTCGCATGCACTCCAAAAACCCAGAAGAACAGCTGGCCGAAACTGTAAGTTCAATAGCTGAAACTGGAAGTTCATTTTTGGGTGTGCGCATGTGCCCTGGGCAGCTCCTCTTCCAGGTTGCTGCCCAGATGCACATGTGTAAAGCACACGCTCCCTTTTCGGCACTCAGTGCCGAAAAGATTCGCCAGCACTGCTTAATAGCATCCATGCAGCGAGGAAAGGAAACCAGTAGTGTGCATATAAATTCAGATTTCCCCAGCCTGAACACCATCCAGATATGTGCACATTGAATTCCAGAACTGCCTGGCCACCATAGCTATTGCTGGGAGTTTACACACCTGAGGTCTTTTTGTCTGGTTGGGGAAGACTGACTGGGTTCTAAGTGCCACAAAGTGATGAGTGGAAAAAAACCTACAGCATCACCGGTCTATGATTGATGGTGCTCTTCCACAGTCTGAGGACTATAAGTGGATCCCATTTCCCATATCAAGTGACAAGACAAGGTCATGCCCCAGCTCTTGACAACATCAAGAGAAGCCCTTGATTGTAGATCCTGACCTCTTGTCTTGTTCTCTAAGCCAACCAAAAGATACAAGCATTTCTTTACATAAAAAAAATCATTTTAAAGCCATAACAAGATGCAAAAATATCCTGATACAGCACATCTCAAAATTTAAAAGCCTTTTCGCTATTGCTTTCTAACACTTTTCTACTTTCTTGGATCCCCTTTCCTGATTGTTCTCTGTTGACCTCCACTGAGAATTTTGTTCAATAAATCAGTAAGTCTCCCAGGTACATGGCAGGGTGGAGAATAGCAGTCAGGTTGCCATTTGTCATTTCCTTTCCTGGAATGCTTCACTCCCTTCATCATGATGTCCTGATTTCCATCAGCCATATTGACCTTACCTTTGGAAAGCCTGAGAAGGAAGGCAATGGGTGAACTTTTCTGGAACTTCTAAGGATAGGAAACTTTCCAGGTACCGTTTAAGGTGAGGAAGGAAGGAAGGAAGGAAGGAAGGAAGGAAAGGAAGGAAAGGAAAGGAAGGGAGGAAGAAAGGAAGGAAGGAAGGAAGGAAGGAAGGAAGGAAGGAAGGAAGGAAGGAAGGAAGGAGATAGCCATCTGCAAAGCGGGTAGGATAAATCATATAATTCTTATAACTGAAGAAGGCCAAAAGTCATTTGTAATGCAAACTAGCATTACAATAAATCTAGTTTTCTATTCCTAGAATAAATCCTCCTCACCTTTCCCATCTCATAATGCTGCCCGTCTAAGATCCACTTTGATCTCAAGGTGCGGAAAAAACCCAAGAGAAGACGACTCAAGTCTTGATTGAAAGCATGTTACTAGGCAGAGTTAATGCCCAACCACAGCCTTGGTTGGGCAAGACATGATTATATCACATTTTCTATGTGCCATACCTGGCCCTGGTTTTCCAAATATGGTGGTAGCAGTACTAGAGAAGGATCCATTATGTTGGCACCCTATGCAACCAGGTGACTAAAATGATTTGGGGTCACACCTTCTACATCATCCTAATGACTCTGAAAGAGGATCTGCACAGGTGTCAGAGCTGTCTTGCCTTAAGAATCTACAACCACCGAAAAGAATCTTGTCTTCCCATTGCCATTTTTCAGGTGCCACTGAAGAGTTAATGAGCCAGCAAGGGGAAGCATCCCCATCCAGCCCTCCCACTTCTTGGTAGGCCCCAGACAATAAGCCCCAGGAGGCATTGTGGGCTCATTACTTTCACTCTGGGGTTGAGGCCATCTGCCTTTGTGTGCTCAATGCTGGCTCATCTCTGCTCCTTTGGGGTGGGGGTAATTGGGTTTAAACACTAAACTAATGAGGTGTGAAAAGGTTAGCACAGAGAATAAACAGCTGAGGGATCCTCATAGGGAGGGGAACAGGCAAATGGAACAGGAGAAGGCTACATCAGAAGATTGTCCAGCCAGGTCCCACTCAGATTCCTAGGTTTTCAAAGAATTTCCTCAGTGCCCCAAATGTCCAGCAGTTATAAACAGAGCCTGAGCTCCATACCAGACCCTACACCTCTAAGATAACTTCACATTGTCACTCTGGAAAGCAGCACCAGAGCAGAGCTGAAGTGATAGATGGTTATAGAACAGAAGCAGGAAGCATTGACTTCGCTCTCAAACGGATTCATTGAAGTGTGTAGCAATGCATTAAAAATCAGAAACAGTGAACTGACAACAGTGAACTGCTCTTGAGGTCAATCACTTATTGTGAGCTCAAAATGGAACTGTGGTATTACACAAGCAAAGCAAATAGGAAGTACAAGAAGTAATATTTAAAAGTGGGATTTAATTGGGATGGAGATCCACTTACCCCTTTTGCCAAGTTTCATCAACAAAAAATAGCAAGATTCTGTTAATAGTATTATGGCATTTGGTACATAAAGTAATTGAAATGGTAAATAGCTTCATTTCAGAATTTTTGTTGAAAAATTTAACTTTAAAAGGTCTTTAAAATGGAGAATATGGGAAGATATGCATAAAAGCATCTATAATCCTTCTCTTGTTCACTGACAGACATGAACAGTCATGTTCTTAGAAACACAAGTATGAGGGATGGTCCCCACATTTTCAAAATATTTGCTGAAGGTTTAAGAAATAGTGGTTTAAGCAAGTAGGCTGTCTAGAAATTTTGCATAGAACAACCAGATACATACATTAGTGAAGTTCATGTGGTCTCATGCAGTTCTAACAGGGGTGAAATCCAGCAAGTTCTGGATAACTGGTAGCGGAATTTTTGAGTAGTTTGGAGAACTGGTAAATACCACCTCTGGCTGGCCCCAGAGTGGGGTGGGAATGGAGATTTTACAATATCCTTCCCCCAGGAGTAGAGAGGGAATAGGGATTTTGCAGTATCCTTCCCCTGGAGTGGGGTGGGAATGGAGACTTTGCAGTATCCTTCCCTGCCACGCCCACCAAGCCACATCACGCCCACCAAGCCACACCCACAGAACCGGTAGTAAAAAAAATTGGATTTCACCACTGAGTTCTAACATGGTGTCTGTGGATCCACAATCTAGAAGGAATTTATTTTCTCCATACACAGGGATATTCTGATTGATTGAAACTCATCAAGCACATCAGAAGTACCATAGCGGTGGGTTTCACATATTTTTACCACTGATTCGCCCCGTGCACGCACCTTTTGCACATGTACCCAGCCTTGAAAACGTGACTAAATAAGACAGTATTATGCTGAGGTGGGTGAGTGGGCCACCTGCAGTTGCCGCTACCGGCTCGCCCGAACCGATCCAAACCAGCTGAATTCCACCTCTGATAAACAGATACTCACCATAGGATTATACTTGTCTGACATAGTGGGCTCATACTTGTACTAAGCAAATCTGTGATTTGGTGGTCTTAGTATGCCACATTATGCAAACCCCTTGTGCTTTATAAACCATTGTTTATACTCAGTGGTGGTTAAAGCACTAGGCTAGAAACTGGTAGACTGTGAGTTCTAGTCCTGTCTTCCGCACAATGCCAGCTGGGTGACTTTGCTGACTGTGGGTCAGTCACTCTCACTCAATCCTAGGAAGGAGGAAATGGGAAACCACTTCCAAAATCTTGCCAAAACTGTATGGTCTTGTCTAGGCAGATGTCAGTATTCAACACTGACTTGAAGGCTCAATCAACCAATCAATCAATTTCAAACTCATCTAATTGCAGTTTAGTCAACAAACCATGCAAATCATAATGTGATGTGTGAATCATGTAACAAAGTGTTCACCTCCTTTATTTTTAGTTGACTAGCTTTCTGACAGAAAGATATCTGCGCTCACACTTTCTCCAACTTAAAAGCTTAGGACAATCCTATAAAATCTAGTCATGAACTCAAGATCTGTATTTGAAAAGCTGTATCCTACATAAGCACTTTTTGAACTTTACATATTTTGTTTGGGCCTTATGTACATACAGAGTGCAAGAATTTCATACTGTTCTTTGGGACAGTAGTGTCTAAACACTGAAAAGTAATATGAACAAACTGAGTATGAGTTACAAACGGGATGCCAGATATCATGGAATGATTCAAGGACGAAAAGTAGCTTTATCAGAATTAGGTGTAATACTGTAGATCATGAAGCTGAAGTGAGAAGCAAAGGAGTAAGTCCATAGGGGATCTATAGGTGATAGGACATTGGGGAAGGAGTCATTCAGCTGGGTCCTTGCCAGCTTTTGAGGAGGCTGCAATCTATTTCCCCCCCAGACCAGAGATGTCAAACTCAACTTCATTGTGGGCAACATCAGGGTTGTGTTTGTCCTCGGGAGGGGGGGCATTGCCAGGGGGAGCATTGCCAGCTTGACATCACTTGTGTCGGGTCGCCTGTGGTGGCCTGAGTACTCTGACAGAGAAAACGGGCTCCTGAGCTCCATTTTCGGCTGCGACAGCCTCCTGCAATCTCTGCCAGTGAAAACAGAGCTCTGGAGGGCCGTGTATTTTCACTGGCAGAGGCCCTACGAGCTGGTCCTTTGCTGTTTCCAGGGCGGCCCTCCGAGCCAGATCTAAACCCCCACGGGTCAGATCCGGCCCCTGGCCTTGAGTCTGACACCCCTACACTAGACACTCAAATGCCTTCCATATTTCATATTTATTAACCACTGGTCAAAATAGAAAAACCCTTCAGAGTTGCCACTGCCCATGTATTTTCCTGTTCCTTGGCATCATACAAGGCAGCCATATCACAAAGGGGGTTTGGGGTTCATTTGTTTTTTTTCTTAGGCAACCGCCATTCCAGACAATGTATGAAGGTTCTGGAGGAATATAAATACCCACAAAGAAGCAGGGAGCATTCCTTGCACTGATACCCACTTTCCTAGCTCTGGGACCAACCAGCACCTTGGTAAAGGAATACAAACAAAGCCTGCAACAGGATTAGGCCAAAGGCCCATCTTGCCCAATAACCTGCTTCCCATTATAATTTCCAGCTAGAAAACTGCAAGCCTTTAAAGCAAACAGACAGATGATAAAGCAGTGTTTTGGTTTTTTTTACTTTTTGCATCAAATTAAATGAATGTTTGGTGTCATAGAATTCTGCCTAAATCAGGCAGGCAAGGAAGAACCATCATAACCTTTGCTGCCTTTTGACAATTTCCTATTTCCACTATAGATGTGGAATAGGGTTATCTCCTCGAGCTATTGGGTCTGCTCAGGTTGTTCTATGATTTGTCTCTTTAAGTTTATTCCTGAAATCTTTCAAGGAAGTCATCTGCAATTGTACAGAAGAGGAGGCAAGAGGCCTTTGTCAGCCAGACCTGTTCAGCCCTTGCTACCTCATCTCAGCAGACATTAGCCAGAGACATTGCACTGAAGCAGCAGGACTTATTTCCTTTATATCCTGCAAATGTGTTTCTGGCCAGATTTGAGTTCTGCCCTGCAGGACACTTCCATTGTTCTCTCACCTAGAAAAAGAATGACTTTGATGAGGGCAGATGGAATTATGCAGGGGATAAAGAAAGAAGGTAGGAGGAGGATGGTTACTTCTCTCAGATACCAGAAGCCAGATAAAATTGATGATCAGAGAATTCAGGATACCAAGACAAACAAGGCATAACATTGCCCAAGTAATTCAACGATGGATCTCACAAACTTTGGAGAGGATGATGGCAACTAGCTTGGATAACTAGTCATTAGAGGCAAGGTTTTTTCTTTTTTCCCCACAGGCAATGGACCTTTGAATCACCAATAGCTGGAGAGTAACATCAGAAGAGGGCATTTCTCCAGATGTGTGTGTAGGATCACAAGGGAGAAGGAAGCTGTATCATGTGGATCTTTGACTTAATGCAGCTCTCATTGCATCATATGTCATAGGGAGGAAGGAGCTGGAATAACAGCAGATAGATTGAGAAAGTGCAAATTGCCTGCCGTTGAAGCCAGATAAGGTTTTTTTTTTTAAAAAAAAATCTCATCATGATTTAGGACAGTTTGTACCAGCCTACTACGGCACCTGAGTTGGTAGTTCACAAAGCCTGTTAGCCTTCCCAGACAGACTGGATAAGAAACATGACCAGATGTGCTAATTCTACTTTATCATAAGTCTACATTAACAGTATCTTGCAAGTCTGATAGTAGAAGTCTCCCACTCTCCCTTTTATTGAGAAGGTAGGAAGATTCCTTTCTGAATTTCTTTGGTTGCCCATTATGCTGCTATGGGCTGTGCCCTCTCTTATCTGATTGTTACCTAGGCAGCATCTTTCCCCCTCTGCTCCCAAGGTCATTCCCACATATCATGACATCACCTTAGATACCAGCTTCTTTAATAGGAAATAATGTGACCACCTCAGACACTTTTTAAAAAAATTTAAAAGTCAACTTTACAAAACAGCCTGTGTATATCAAATGCTCACCCATTCAATTATTATTGAGCCTTAATGCACTTTTTATGCCATTTCTTGCCTGTCAGCCTGTCACAGAGTCAAGGGAATGAACATTGGGTGCTATCTAACATAATAAAATTCAATAGTGAAAAAAGTAAGGTTCTACATTTAGGCAAGAGAAACAAAATGCACAGGTACAGTATATGTGGTACCTTGCGTGAGAGGGATCTTGCAGTCCTAGTGAACAACCATTTAAATATTAGCCAGCAGTGTGCAGCAGCTGGCAAAAAAGCCAACACTGTTTTAGGCTGCATAAATAGAGGGATAGAATCAAGATCACATGAAGTGTTAATATCACTTTATAATGCCTTGGTAAGGCCATACTTGGAATACTGCATCCAGTTTTGGTCGCCACAATGTAAAAAAGATGTTGAGATTCTAGAAAGAGTGCAGAGAAGAGCAACAAAGCTGATTAGGGGACTGGAGGCTAAAGCATATAAAGAACAGTTGCTGGAATTGGTTATGTCTAATTTAATGAAAAGAAGGACTAGGGGAGACATGATAGCAGTGTTCCAATATCTCAGGGGCTGCCACAAAGAAGAGGGAGTCAAGCTATTCTCCAAAGCACCGAGGGGAGGACAAGAAGCAATGGGTGGAAACTAATCAAGGAGAGAAGCAACTTAGAACTAAGGAGAAATTTCCTGACAGTTAGAACAATTAACCAGCGGAACAACTTGCCTCCAGAAGTTGTGAATGCTTCAACAGTGGAAGTTTTTAAGAAGATGTTGGATAACCATTTGTCTGAAGTGGTGTAGGGTTTCCTGCCTAAGCAGGGGGTCTTATTCTATTCTATTCTATTCTATTCTATTCTATTCTATTCTATTCTATTCTATTCTATTCTATTCTATTCTATTCTATTCTATTCTATTCTAAAGAATGCTGCAGGGCATCCTTTCTGGATGGCAGGCTACTGCTCAGTGAACCTTTGGGGTCCACCTTGTGGCTATAGCAGCACAAGCAGGGTTTTGACATGTAGAAGGGGTGCACCATTTGGACTACCTGATACAGGTAGACCTCCACTTAATAATGAAGCCCAGAATTTATGTTGCTAAGTGAGAAATTTTTTAAGTGAGTTTTGTCACATTTTATGACTTCTCTTGCCACTTTTGTTAAGTGAATCACTGCAGTTGTTAAATTAGGAACACGGTTGTAAAGTGAATCTGGCTTCCCCATTGACTTTGCTTGCCAGAAGTTCACAAAAGGGGATAACATGACCCCAGGACATTGCAACTGTCATAAATATGAACCAGTTGCCAAGCATCCAGATGTAAATCAGGTGACCATGGGGATAATGCAATGGTCATCAGTGTGAAAAACGGTCATGTCACTTTTTTCAGTGCCGTTGTAACTTCCAATGATCACTAAATGAACTGTTATAAGTCGAGGACTACCTGTAGTCTCAAGGAGGCGACAAGGAAATAATTAAATGCAAAGTATGCCTAAGTGGTGGTGTAGAGTATATCACATCATAACTTATTTTTTAGCTACTCAAGCTTTCCACCAAATGGTAGGAATATGTACTACTACGTGGCTCGGCATTGCTTCTTTTACCCGTGTGGCTGGCACCCTGTAGAGCAACTTCGGCAACACTTTGACCCCAAAGCAACAGCAAAATCTTCTCAGATTAGCACCATACTCCCCTTTGACCTCTCATTTGCTGATGTACAGAATGCCTGCCGCTTCTAGCCCCACCATCCAGGCAGACACAGGAACGTAACCTGTTTCCCAGGGTTGCTAATAGCAATTAAACAGCCTTTGCTTTAGCCTCTCTCATTAGTAAAGCTGCATTGGCAGGCTTCCTTAGCCCAGACAGACTTTGCAGAATGAAGCTAGTCCACAGCCTCCTTATCTGCATCAACAGATACATCATTTCCTAAGGATGACTTTTGACTGTCCCAAAGGTGCTTTTTCAAGAGGCAACTGGACTTTCTGGTTTTTTCTTTGAAGACATTTTGCTTCTCCTCCAAAAAACTCACCCAAGAGCTGAAGAAGCTTCTTGGATGAGAAGCGAAACGTCTTCAAAGAAAAACCAGAAAGTCCAATTGCTTCTTAAAAAAGCACTTTTGGGACAACCATGATCTGGATGACTGAGAATCTCCATAGACATGACTTTTGACTGCTTTCCCAAGGCATTGTGGGGAAATCCTCACTTACTGATTGCCTCATTTAGTGACTAGTTGAAGTTACAACTGTGTAACTTTGTCACCAATGATCACCATCAAAGCATCTGCAGTTACATTTGGATGCTTCACTTTAATGAAGTTAATGGAGAAGACAGAAGTAAAATCCTAAATTGCAGTCATGTGATGTTTCACTTAACAATCATGCACTTAGTGATGAAGTTGCTGGTACTAATTGTGGTTGCTAATTGAGGACTACCTGCAGTGGGGAATGTCCTGAAAGCCTCAGACCAACTCAGCTTTTATGGGCGTAGCACCATCACCCCCAATGCAGGGCTCCTGTTCTAAAATGGCTCCAACAGCAAATGGGGACTCTGATTTACACGATGTGTGGTTTTCTTGCCTCTGATTTAGGAAGTTGTATGAAATCAAACATTGTGGTTTGTCACCACCATCTGTAGTTTACTGTGTTGTGTGAACCAGACCTCTATAGTTTGTTCAAAGAACCCAAAGATTACACAAAATATGGCATAGGGCAATGTGTCAAATCTAGTCAATACTAGGCCCATAACCTGGTTGACTCAGCTTCTTTGGGGCCTACATTTGAGACACTTGAACTTGGGGATACAAATCTTTCAAAGGTGCAGGGAATGCCCATAGAATGCTAAGGCAAAGCACATCTTTGTACTATAGGTCACATTTGCATCCTGGTGAATAAAAGAATCTTATTTTCCTACTTTGAATGCTTCAAAATCCACTGGCTGCATTCAGGATTGCAGCTTCATCAAGTGCAAACCTCTGTGCCCATACCACTCAACCGTCTGTGCCACTAGTGAGCTGAATGACATGTCTTGTGGGCATCAGGTTATTTCCACCAGCACCCCCACATACCCCTTCCTCTGTCTTCATCTCCTGCATGACTAAGCCATTTCCAGGAAGAATCAAATTAACTTCCCACGCAAAAGCAAAGACAGGTGAGTTGTGTCGAAGTGGAGTGGGCAGCGGTAAAGAGCACCACTGTGCCCCGAGAAGAAATTTCTCTCTGGTAGGAAGGGATGCAGAGGCTCAGTGGCTAAGATGCTGAGCTTGTCAATCGAAAGGTTGGCAGTTCAGTGGTTCAAATCCCTAGTGCCGCGTAGCCGGGTGAGCTCCAGTTACTTGTCCCAGCTTCTACCAACCTAGCAGTTCGAAAGCACATAAAAAATGCAAGTAGAAAAATAGGGACCACCTTTGGTGGGAAGGTAACAGCATTCCGTGCGCCTTTGGCTTTTAGTCATGCCGGCTACATGACCACAGAGACTTCTTTGGATAGTGCTGGCTCTTCGGCTTTGAAATGGAGATGACCACAGCCCCCTTGAGTCGGGAACGACTAGCACATACATTATGTGCGAGAGGAACCATTACCTTTACCTTAGGAAGGAACTAACTATTTACAAAGACCTAGATCCCTGCCCCACCTGATATCAGTGTTCTTCTGTTTAGGGAATTTGAGGGAAGAAGAAACAGAAAAGGCTTGGAATGGCCTCTACAGTCACACACCCTGCCAACCCCGGGAAGTAGACAAAACATTCTGGGCAGGCAGCTGCTGCTGCTGAAGCCAATGCAAACACACAGCAAGAGGAAAAGACACCCTGACTTTCTCTCTTTGTTCCTCTCCCTCCCAAACAGGGATCCGGGAATTAACTGCACCCACCTACACCACACACACACACACACACACACACACACACACACACACACACACACACACACGACTTGAGCAGCAGCATGACCCTTCACCTTTCCTGGCCACCGCTGACCTCCCCACTGTCCAGACTGGATGGTGCTTCCTGGCTGCTCCGTGCCTGTCTCTCATTAGGCAGGGACACGCGCTCAATGACACTGCAGGAGCCCTTTGTGGAGTTCCCTAATTATCCAGCAAGGACAATAAAGGCTCAGGAGCTGAGCCAGGCAATACTTCCTGCAACCAGAGAGGAACAGAGCAGTCAGGTCTCCAGCCAGCAAAGCTCCACAGGTTGCCCTGGAGATACAACAAGAGCATGTAACGTCCATAACTCAGATAATCCCCCCAGATAGTCTTGCATGGCATTTGTGCCTAGCGGTCTCCATCCCAAGGCCTTGCTACCAATCCTCTCCTCCCCTGTTGCTGAGACTAAAGAGTCACAACTGCCTGCAGAAGACCAAGGAGAGCAGGAAAAAAAAATCTTGCCTACTTTAAGTGGTTTCTTAGGAGAAGTCTGGAAAAGTAGGTTGGTTTGTGCTTAGAGCTAGTTTGGCATTTGGGGATAATACTTGTATCTCTTGCTCTATCATGGAAGATTTCTGCTTGAGTGGGCAAGCTTGAGAAAGAAAAAGAAATATTGGTTTTTCAAACGGAAACATCTGAGCTCTCCTCTTAAACAGAAATTCTGGGCTCCCAGCACCCTTTGCTTTTCCTCCTGTTGCAGTCAGCAGCCGGAGAGAGAAAGGAACATCATTTTTACACTCTGGTTGCAGCTGTTTCTGATCATTATTTAAGAGCATAATGTTAAAGAATTCACCTTTTGTTTGCAAATTTAATTAACCTGGAAAATATAACATTTTCATCACTGTCCATGGGGGCTATTAACATTACATACCACTAGGGCTCTGTGAATTATTAATTTAGCTGCTGAGGCCTGCAAAGTAAGAAGCTGGAAATGTAATCCACTTCCACCTTCAATTCTCCTTTCTCTCTCTAAAATGGAGGAAATTCTGCTCAGAGTCACTTTTGTGTGGGATGGGTGCAGTGGTGAAATCCAATTTTACTACTGGTTCTGTGGGCGTGGCATGGTTGGTGGGCGTGGCAGGAGAAGGATACTGCAAAATCCCCATTCCCACCCCACTCTG
This sequence comes from Pantherophis guttatus, assembly GCF_059756535.1. Taxonomy (NCBI): domain Eukaryota; kingdom Metazoa; phylum Chordata; class Lepidosauria; order Squamata; family Colubridae; genus Pantherophis; species Pantherophis guttatus. Next base: position 322,975,842 of record NC_142063.1, on the reverse strand, counting down.
GGGCCAGCCAGAGGTGATATTTGCCGGTTCTCCAAACTGCTCAAAATTTCCACTACCAGTTCTCCAGAACCTGTCAGAACCTGCTGGATTTCACCCCTGGATGGGTGGCTACACAAATAGGATAAATAAAAGAATGCCAAATATTTCTTAATCAAAACTCATCATTAAAATAATGGCAAACACAGGAAATCCCACATCAGTTCTCTACTTAGCTGTGGACAAAGAAAGTGTGCATTTTCCTCCTACTGCTTCTCATTCAATTTAATGAAAGAGATTTTGTTCAAGGAGAAATATGTCAACATTCTTGTTGGTTGACTATGGCTTCCTTGCCCATTGAGATACAAAATGGTCAAATAATATATAAATAGTCTGTTTTCCATTAGATATTAATTCTTTCCAGCGGTCTGCAGCCTCCCTGGATCCCCAAGGGAATATATAATTAAAAGAAACCATCACTCAACCACTCAACATCTTTCTCACGAATTTGATGGTACTTGGCAAGTCTAGTCTTACCTCGGATTCTTCTCCTTTGAAAAACTGCCAGTTATTGTTATGGCTGGTATACTCATATTTAGGCTGTAGTCATGTCAGAGAGCAGCCACCTCTTTTCCATTCCAAACCACCTCCTCCATCACCTCCAGACAAAGTCCTTCGCACATGGAAATTCCCACACATTCCAGAGAGAACTCTATGGGGATGGGAGAGCTGATGTATGGCTACGCTGCCCCAAACAGCTGCTCTACATCCAGGACATTTCACACACCTGCCGGTCTCTGCATTTGAAGGCCTGTTTTGTGCTCTTCTTCTGTCCTGGCCCCTTTGTGTTCCCCAACTCATAGGGAAGCTGTGGAGTTTGACCTTTAGATGATGCACACTTGAGCCATGGTGAGTGCATATACCGGACATCTAGAGATTCTGCTGTTCTATTTATTCGTCCAGTGCTGAAGGCAGTTTTATTTTTCTTGCCTTTTGTTGTGCAAGACAAAGGGATTGTTTATTGTACTGGCAGAGGATATATAAGCAAGGGAGCACATTCTTTAGTCTTTAGTGTTATATGGACATCATGGCAGCATGAATGGAAGAAAACAGGGTAATCTTGCTACTAATGCTTCTTCTGTACAATATATTTGTGAGTTTCAGCAGAATCCATTCCACAATATGGATTATTCCAGTCTTTTGGCAAATTATCGCAATATGTTCTGTGCATGACCACCGTCGAGATTGATCCTGAAGCTAAAAGTGGTGCAGAATGCCACAGCTAGATTTCTGACAGATGTGCAGTATCATCACACACACGCATTACAACTGTGCTGAAGAATTTGTATTGGTTGCCAAATGTTGGTGTAGCATTTAAAGGTCTAAAGCAGAGGTCTCCAACCTTGGCAACTTTAAGATGTGTGAACTTCAACTCCCAGAGTTCCTCAGCAAAGCTGGCTGAGGAACCCTGGGAATTGAACTCCACACGTCTTAAAGTTGCCAAGGTTGGAGACCCTTGGACTAAAGCAGGGGTGGGCAACTGTGGCCCTTTTACAACCTGTGGACTTCAAATCCCAGAATTCCTGAGACAGTTTGGCTGTCTCAGGAATTCTGGGAGTTGAAGTCCACAGGTTGTAAAAGGGCCACAGTTGCCCACCCCTGTCTAAAGCATAGGCACAGTTACCTGAAACTTTAGTTGGATCACTTTCCCAGAACCTCTGCTACTCCAGAGGAGGTTGTGTTCTCTCTGCTTTGCTCAGTTTACTCCTTGAGGGCAATATGGCAGTAACTTTCCTGCAGCGTCGCCTACGCTGCTTAATAACATCTACTCTGCAGTATGCCAGGCTGCCACAGCAATGGGTTTTAAATAATTGAAAAGCGTTTTTTTTTTTAGTTAGGCCTTCTTCAGCTATTAGCTCTCTTTTCTTTGAATAGAAAGGTTTTTCTTTAATTTTCATCTTAGTTTTCATTGTGAAATATTATTAGGATGGAGGCAGGGAGAAAGGAGATTCTTTGCAATGAAAAGTAGTTTGGAAATATTGTTAGCAAATCAAATTAGGAAAGTATTAGCTGTACTATGCCAATCATGACACTCTGCAGCTCTTGTCCCCAGTCAAGAGATTATATTTGCTTTCTCAGGTTAAGGGACTTCCTTCATCCCTCACATTCTGCTGCAGCTGATTGGCACATCAGTGGCCATCGTGATTAACAAGACCATGATAGCTGTCTCCTTGAACCTACTCTGATTCTGTTTTATAAAATAGATATACAAAAATAGATATTAAAGTAAATGGTAAAATCATGTCTTAAATAAATGTCAGTCTCTTGTCCGAGAGTAACATTTTTGAAAATAATATCAGTTTAATTTTGGAACCCATCATTTCTTTGGAGGATTTTGTTCCTTGGTACTTGAGTTGAGCTAATGTCTATATTCACCCTGAATTTCATCAGATATTCAAGCACATACAAGAAGAGATGGATAAGACTCATTTATTAAATATTTGGCAGATGAGAAAACATGGCTTCTAGTTTACAGCTTTCTATTAGACTTGTTCCCAACATGTACAGGATCTCCCATATATTTTTAACAAACTTTAGTGAAAACATTTGCATTCACACATTCAGGAATTCTCTCACACATATACACATTCGCCCATGCACGAGTGGGAATACAGTTGTAAACTGGAATTATTACATTCATCCTCACATTGGTTCTCATTGTACCAAGCTTAGCTTTTGGTGGGCTGCGTAGTAGACAAAAAAGTATTAATTGTCAGTGGTAGAACTAGTATTGTTTGAGATCCAGGATGTATCAAAAAGAAAATGCATACATTCACACATACACAGTGCACAATTTCCTTGCTCTCCACATCATAATTTCTAGAGAAATTCTGCTTCCTTTTTTCTCTCTCAACAGGGAAACACAATCTTCCACTGCATCTTGGTAACAATCAGCATAGTTGACTTGCCTTCCATATCTTTGTACAGTATCATACCTACCCTAGCGATAATGTGGTCAAACTGTAGCAGTGGCAAGCCATAATCAGCAAGGGCCAAACCAATTTGCCTGAAGTGGTGTAGGGTTTCCTGCCTAAGCAGGGGGTTGGACCAGAAGACCTCCAAGCTCCCTTCCAACTCTTGTTATTCTATTCTATTCAATTGAAAGCATCTAGGAACAGGGTGGATAAAAATCAATGATTTTTTTAAAAAAATCAAAAAAATCAGATTTTTTTGATTTAAATAGGATTTAAATCAGATTTTTTTGATTTTTATCGAATTTATTTTAATAAAATCTTTTGGGGTAAAAATCTATTGTAAGATAGTTTTCTATTTAAGATACATAAATAATTTAGTTTATTCAGCATGAAATGGAGCTTAGTTATGTAGCATGAGGCTGTATATTCTGCAACACTGGGACTATCGGTGAGTCAACAGTTGGTCAAAGGAGTAGCAGAGATGACAGTTGCTCTTTAAAAATTATGATTTAAATTGAGTTGGTTTAAATCAAGCCTTTTTACTAGTGATTTAAATCATGATTTAAATAAAATCCACCCTGTCTAGGAATAATGGTGGGAGGAAGCTTTGTTCCAGCATCTTCTTTGCATCCCAGGGAGAATATTGGCTGTCTTGCCTTTAGTTTCCATGTGGAAGAATTATTTGTTCTGCCTCCTGTTTGGCCTAGCTGCTAGCATGTCTTATCTCAATCACAGCTTCACTTAGATGCCTAGACACATCATGGCTGTATTCACACACCAGATCAAAGACCCAGCAGCTGCATTTGCACACGTGAAGCCACATTATTTTAGTTTTGTTTATATGGTTTAGCATGGCACTAGTCTAGGGTCAACATATTGAATGAACTTAGAAAATGGGACTGGATGAATTATCAAAAATTCAGTAATCAAACTAAGTGTGTTGTATGATCACAGCAAATCTTTAATTCCTGCCTGCTGATTCCCAGACATGTGCCAACAGCTGCAGGTTCTTCCCTGTCCCTTCCAGGATGTCCTGAGGAAGAGAATTGGTCCTTTTGAAGAACACTAAAGAGGAGGAGCAGCAGCTTTCCCAAAGGAACCTAATTTCTGTATGCAGAGCAAAATCTTTCTGAACTATGAGTCTATGTGGCCAGCCAGAAGTCTGTTTCATTTTAATCTGGGCTGGCATATCCACTGCCCTCTCCCACAACTGCAAGACAAGTCACCCAGAAAATAGGAACAGCAAAGCCCCTCAGCTGGGGCCCCATGCTGTCCCAGAGCTCTATCAAAGCCGTTGCCTCAAGAATCCTGCTACGTCTGCTCATCTTTTCTGGTCATTCATATTTGTTCATACCTACCAAAGTGCCCTCTACCTACACACCAAATTACTTGGACATAAAGGAATGAGGATGATGGACAGCTCATCAAGAATTCACACCTGGCTGTTCTACAATTCTGATAATCAAAACCAAATTCTCTTCTCAGTTCCTTTCTCCAAGGAGCTGGTTTTTAGGGACTATTTGTGGACCAATCAAAGAAATAAAACTTTGCCATTTGTGTATGTGTGTGAATGAGACAGAGAGACAGAGAGAGAGACAGAGAGAGAGGGACAGAGAGAGAATTAATTTAATTAAATTTAATTTAATTAGTTCAATTTATATGCCGCTCTTCTCCGAAGGTGAACAAGAGCAGACACACTGGCCCCTTTTGTTACTAAAATATTTTAAATACATATCTATTTTGAGGAAAGTTCAATTATGTTAACAATCCTTTTCCATGTTTAACATCTCTATGCAAACTCTCGTGTGGGGACAGGTATCCCGTACCTTTATAATATCTTGGAATGCTCTAGACCCCTAGGTCAAAACTCCCTCTTTTTGGTTATCTTTTGCTTCATTCAGTGCTCTGTTTTCCCCTTCCCCCAATACTGTAATACCCCAATACTAAAACCAATTCGAAACATGACATAAACAGAAGGTACTCAGGAAAGCAGGGACTCCAGAAAACCTCATGTCCTCTGCTCCTGCTCTGTCCTTTCTCTATCAGGATCAGACTAAATTCTGTTCTAAATGCTAGCCATCCTAGCTGAACCCTCAGAGAAGCTTTACTGCTTTCTTTTTGGAGGCAATTTATTTTACCACACTGATGCCACCCACCGTATGTGAAGAAGCTACTGCCTCAGCATTGTGAGCCAGATGTGCACAATGGATCTAAAATGTTGGTCTTCCCCAATGGCAGCAGCACCACTTGGTGACTTCTGAAAAAGGAGGCTCACCATAATTATATTTACATGCCACCCATCTTCCTATCATGTGACTCAGTGCCTGCATTGTTCCTGCTTCTAGCGCCATACTGCACCAAGTAGACAAAAGATGGACGCCCCTCTGTTTCTTCGCATTCACAAGCCATCTTTAGATCTGACTCCAGCCTCACAATCTTGCCTGACTCTACTCATAAGCCAATAGCCATATATTGTAGGTTTTTCTTGGCCAACATACTTCAAAACCACAAGGTAGATTCAAAAGAAATGACTTTTGATACAGTGAAAAATTTCCACCCCTACAGCAACACATTTTGGTTACAAAATATTCATCCATGGTTAGCTGAAACATAGTTTATTCAATTACCCATTTTTTTGAGCTCACACAATACATTGAAATATAAATTAATCACAAAGCCTGTTTGTGATTAGTATGTCATGTGAACATAGTCTAAGTATAGCTAGGTTTTCAACTTCATTGGATCTCTGTGAAAACAGCAACTGAATACATTTTGAAAAACAGATGACTGGGTTTTGTCTTCCAACCAAAAATATTAGACAGCACCAAACCCTGCACACAGGCCCTGAGAGCAGATCTTTTTCAACTGCAGTTGGGAGATCTTTCTGTCTCCTGGCTTTCAAAGGCACATTCACCATATTGAAAAGCATATTGCAAAATGCTTTGGAATAGATTCCTCTCGTTGCCAAATCCCAGCAGCCAAAAATGTTTTGCCTGAATTGCAAGAGTTCACACCTAGAGAAGAGAGCGAGCCAGAAGGTTTGGCAAGCATGCATGGGGCAGCTGGAGTAGCAAAGCCAAATTCTCTGGGGGACCAGCTAGCTAAACCAGTAGTCTTGGGCACATCTTCAGCTTCAGTAATATAATTGCCAAGATGTTCTTTAGCAATGGATGGCAGAGAAAGAACTTGACCCCTTATTTTGTCTTTTTCTTGCCAAATAATATGTTTTTTTTCATGATTTCTCTTTTCAACTAGGTCGGAGATGCAATTCAGAACCACGCAGGATCCTCAGATGAACTTTATATGTGTTCAGGGGCATTCTTCATTGTATAAGAGAAGGAACCCAGTTCAATTTGACATTGCTTCCCTCAGGACTTTGTGGCTGTTGAACTTTGGCCAACAGCTTAGTAATATACCTGTCTCCCAAGCCCAAGTATTACAGGTGAAGGGCAGTTTGGAAAAAGGAAGTACTTCCTTAGCTCTTGGGGAATACAGATGGAAGGATGAGTTATTAGCTCCTCTACGTACCTCAGCCTGTCAGGACAGCTTAGAAACTGTCTTAAAGTATACCCAGAAGCCCTTCAATTCCAGTAATATGAAGCATATGTTAATTACTCTGTAGGCTAAAAAATATACATTGTGTTGAGGATAAAGTGAGCCAAACACATGGCACTGACAGAAGCGCAGGGTAGGTACCTCTCATTTGTCTTATCACCGCCTGAACCGCCGATCCTGGAATTTCATGCAGAAATGAGCTTTTGTGTTATAATCTCCTCCTGGACTGGATTGCAAGAAAGGGCAGAGATACAACCGCATGAGAGTTGGTCTCTGGAGGTAGCTGACAGCAGGAAGAGAAGCTTTAAAATGCCAGGCCTTTTCAGCTGCAAAAGACAGGCAGGGCAATTTGAGGTTGGTTGAAAGCTGCTGTTCCTAACTCCTGAAGTTGGCACCTTGGTGCATAGAGGACCACCTGTGAAATCTAGCAAACCATCTCATCCAGCATGACCTCACGGTTTCTAGAATGGCAGGAGATGGAAATAATTTTAAGCAAAGATTATATGCTGTCATGTACTTCAGGATTGGGCAGAAGACAGAACAGGATCTACAGGCAGATTTTTGATTCTGACAAGTAGACGAATTATGGTAATGATTGTGTACTTTCAATAAGGTAAACAGCCTCTGGAATTGACTTAATTCTTGGTGACTATGTAAATTTCTAAATAGTTTTCCTTGCAACTCTACGTAAATGGTTCACTATTGACATCCACTAGGTTTAGTTAAGTTTTTCTGCTCATCTGCTATACATGATGGAGGCAAGTCATGACAGAGGAACCTAAATATGATCGCTGAATTGGAGAACCTCTGGTCCCAATCAGATATGCCTTGCATTGGTAAAATGGTTAAACAAAATGGTTAAAAATCCTCCAATTTCTGACTGTAGGTTTTGCTGTGGCCACAATAATCCCAGCTTTGGATATTTGTCTGTGTGTATTTTTATAGCTACAGGCAACTATTTATAATACAAAGGCTAAGCAGCACTTCATTTACCTAATCTGAACCAACAAAATAGGACAGATGTAGAACGTCCTATATGACTGTACAAATAGCTCTTGGTCCTACAACTGGAGTTTCAGATCTTCAAAAACAATCAGTTGAATATTTGTGCATGACTTTCTCTTAACCCTAAAAGGCAATATGGAAATTGTAAGCCTGCTCCCTGGAGAACCAATACACCCAGCCAGCTCAGTCAGAGTTCACTCCAAGGCTACTCCACATTTCCCTCAGAGCAAGCTTCTGAAAGAAAAAGGGAATCACTTACAGATAGAAGGGAAGGAGAAGGTTTCTCAGCCACCAGAACAGCAGACTGACTGGCATTTGATGTTGGAAAGGGCATTGGGTGATAGCAGTATTTGCTTAAAGCAGCTTTCTTCCACTAAGCCATCCTATAAGGCAACAACCAGAAAGCTACCTGTTCTGAGAATTCTCTAAAGGTAGCTGCCACATGCTGGACCTTTCTCCCATCCTTCTCCTGACATCAGGACTGGTGTAAAATCCACTAGACTGCTCATGGTGAAAATCCTCATTTTAATGCCCATTTCATAAGTGAAACTGAGGGCACAACCTACCAAGTCATAACTCGATACCATCCTCACTGAAACAAGCCAGCTGCACAGGGCATGGTAGAGATAATGCTCTAGTGGTGCTCTCATTTGTTTTGATAGGGCTGACAGAGAGAAATCTCCAGCTGGATTGACCTTGTCGGCCAGACCTATCCATTTACCACTAAACTATCTTTAATGGTACCCAAGTCAGTTGCCTCCTGGCAGCACCACCATCTGTCTCACCGGCACTGTGTGACATGCATTCACAAACAACCCAAGCAACCTGCCATTCACAGACAAAAACAGCATTCTGAAAAGGCAAGAGGGGCTGCCGCCACATCAGAATCCACAGCCAGCCTTCATCTCTGTTACTTGGCGAAGAAATTCAGCTGGTTGCAAGTCTGCTCATGGGGGACTTGAAGATCACAAATGTAACTGCCAGAGCATGATAAGGTGTGAACAATGAAGCCCAGGTAGGGAATGGGGACAATTCACAGGAAGGCGGCTTGCATTTTCAGAAGCCATTATTCAAAAAGCTTTCTCATTGAAACAGAGATGAGGCTCTGTCCAGTTAGCACTGAACACCTACAGAAATAGGACATGCAAATTTAAGGAGATGCCCCTGCCCTGCCCTGCCCTGCCCTCCCCCCAGAAAAGCCATTGTGTCTGTTGGAAGAAGATTGCTCCCCTGCAATTGTTGTGTTAGTCACAGCTTCACAATGGTGGATGTATCAGTTGGATCATGCCTCTTCTGAAGGATGTGGAGACATCTTTAGAATAGGAGCTCACACCTTGTTACCTGTATCGAGACATAGAGAATCTCATAGGACACCTGTCCAATAAGAGATACACCCAGAATTTTAAATCTGACTAAAAATTAATTTAGCCAGTGGTCAATTTAGCCCACTTGCTCTTTTCTGTGTCTCTCTCCTACTGTCAAGGTTCTTTTGTAGAGAGCCAAAAACATTAAATGAGGCTTCAAACAATTTTCTGTTTGCTGCATACACATGCCATGTGCATCTCCTTAAAAAGCTACAGGCATTTCAAATTGTTTCCAGATCATAGTCCCAGTAGGTGATTCCTTGAGGGCTCCAAGACCCACATGAAAGAAAAATTCCTTTTGAATCAGCACTTCACTGGAAGCGCAGTGGGATCTCTTAGCTGACTGCAAGAGTAGAGCACAAAGCATTTTAAGCAAGATGGGCATAATTCCACTAAGCGCTAGTAGATCTGTAATACTGAGAGTGTAGTATTCATCACAGTGAGGTCTCCGATGTTAGGATTTCTTACATTTCCAATCCCTCTCCCATCTCATCCCATCCCCTTTGAGGTAGCTACTAAACAGGATTTCTGTCTGACCATAAATATGAAATGCTGAAATAGGCATCTGATTCCTCTGAATGAATGCTGGCAAGATGTGCCTAAACCACACCAGCTTTCTTGGCAGAAGAAAGAAATTTCTGGGTTCTGTGAAATCCAAAACCTTGCTACAAAAGGTCACAATTTGAACTACATGTCACCTGTACTACGTGGGACAGTTATCACTAAGATTATCGGCATTCGTTATATAGCTCTGGTGCAGCACATATGTTTAATGTGCCAAAGGTGCTAGGTATAAACCTTGGGATGTCCATATAGGAAAAGGAAAATAATTCTTTTTAAAGTCCACACGAGTTTGCTATGTCAGTAGAGTCCACAGCCCCCAAATCTGCCTATGCATTGACAGAATTCTATCTTCCTAAACAATATTTAAAATATGAAACCTAGTAAGCAATACTCACGGGAAACAGATATTGTGACTTTTAGATCATCAGCCACAACCAAAGATCATAAGTTATGAACATTGCTGGATATGATTCTTAGTTAGGCTGAGAACAGTGTTAAACCTGGGATGGTATGTGTAATTTATGCAGGTGGATCCTACTTACCCTTACTACCAGTTTGTAATGGGGCCGCGCGTGCGTGCTCTTCTACGCATGCACAGAAGCATTTTTGTAACATTGGGGTCGGGGCCTCCAGCCGGTTTTACTACCAGTTCTATAGAACCAGTGTGAACCGGGGGCAACCCACCACTGAATTTATGTCTACAATTCACTCTGTCATGAAGAAAAGTGACTCAACTTTCTTTTTAGCCTAGATGGGGCTAAAAAGACTCAGAAGTGACCTCCAGTAAAATGTCCACATGAAGTGGGCAATAAACATTGCAAGATCCAATCTGGGTCAGACACCAGGATCACAGGTTTAGTCTTCCAAGCTTCTGGATTTGTGCTGGAGCCCATCTTCATGGAACTTCTCTCTACTGGAATATTTGCTTTGGGCTATTCTGTGAGTCGTATTTATGTGCTGCCTTCCTATTGGTTGATGGGTGTGTTGATAGCTGGCAATTGGTTGTTGTTTCCTTGTGCTGCCAAGCCCTTGGCTCCTAAATACCTGATAAACTGGTGGCAAATCAGCCCAAGGGCTTAGCAGCACAAGGAAACAATAACCAATCGCCAGCCAGCAATACACCAATCAACCAATAGGAAGGCATATAAATACTCTGTAGCAGGATACTTGCCCCACCCCACCTATATTAACCTCTCTGCTATTATCTTATTCTCTGTCTGTCTATGAAGAGGAAATGGTGGACAATGTTTCTGATTGAGCTATAAGAATTACAATGGCTTCTGCTTGCTTGGAACAGAATAGCCATACACTTACTTAAACCTCTGTCTGGTCCAGATTTTTTTTATTTAACCTGCAAGAAACAAAAAAAAGTTTGGTAAAACCTGAGATCATTTTTATTTTCATGTTTAAAATGTGAACATTATATCTCTGGAACAAGCATATGTATTAGGTCTTAGTCAATTTTTAAAAACAAACTTAAAAATAATTAGTAATCCAAAGACAAATCAGGCAAGTTAAATTAGTAGTGCATTGTTCAGTAAATTCCATTAATAATAAGGAACTATGAAATATCTAGTGGAAGAAATACGCCATTAGGTGAGCAAATATGTGTGCACAAACATATGAAAGTCAATCACATCTGTGATATCCTCAGTGTCACAGATAATTGTCTTGAAAAGAGCTTGAATTAACATTGTAAATGCTTCCTTTTCCATGCCATTTGGTCTCCATCCATATTAGGTTTTGCAGAGCTATTTTTGTACCTAACATCTACTAAGGTTGATTAAACCAAAATGTAAGAAGTTAAAATGGCAAGCCATCTAGCTGATCATTACAAACTAGATGCCAAAAGAGTCATTTGTGGAGCCCTCTGCTGCAGCTGGCAAATATACATCCCCTAGCAACAGGACCAACTCATACCCATGGCAATTTTGGGAACAAGGTGAAGTGTGCCATGTGCACTTAGATTCAGTTTTCTGATTAATCATTGACATGTTTTAAATTTGAATCGTGTTAGGTTTTTTAGCACATTCCAAAACTTGCCATATACCGGTACTTGTTCAAAGGAGTCACGACAGCTTTGCTTTTACCTCGGTCCTTCCCATTCTGCATCTTGTCCTCCTCTTCCTCCTCCTCACCTCCTTCCTCTCCCCCTAAGACAGAAAAAAGCCAGCGGCAATGAGAAAAAGTGAGGGGCCAGCTAGGGAGCAGGGAGCTGTAATGGCAGGAGACTTAAGAAGCTCTGCTATTCTTTCTATAGCAATAGCATTTAAATTTATATACCGCTTTACAGTGCTTTACAGCCCTCTCTAAGCGGTTTACAGAGTCAGCATATTGCCCCCAACAATCTGGGTCCTCATTTTACCCACCTCGGAAGGATGGAAGGCTGAGTCAACCTTGAGCCTGGTGAGATTTGAACTGCCAAATTGCAGGCAGCTGGCAGTCAGCAGAAGTAGCCTGTAGTACTGCACTTTAACCACTGCGCCACTGTGGCTCACAGGTGACTTAAGGTGTGATTCCTTCTTCAAGATGGCATGGCCAACAAAGACAGAGAGGGCAGCTTTGGTCTGAATCTCAGACTCTATTTGGAGCCCAGAAGTAAAAACCTTTAACCAGATTGGGACAACCAGACATCCTTTTAACAGAAAACAGAATCCTGAAATTAAAAGAACTGAATGGTATATTCAACAAAGGATACATTACAGTCCCTCTTAACCTTCCTGAGCAGAGGTTGCATGAAAATAAATTAAACAAGATTCTAAAGATTGAGTGTGTTCATTCAATAGAGGAAAACCCCTTCTGTATATACCATGTATGTTGGTTTTAAGTTATACTGTAAAATTCATTTCTTAAAATATGCACTGTGTAGACACTTTCCTAAGTACAGGGCAGAAAGGAGTTGGGCGGTGAACTCATAGAATATGGTGGACATAAAGTTGGAAAGAACAAGAAAGAGGAAATATCTCAGAAGAGAAGAGGAACAAGACTTATGAAGAAAAGGGAGGATGTTTCTTCAGAGTAATAAGAGGAATGTACAAGTGCAACTTTATTGGCTTAAATTGTGGACTATATTCTAAAAATGAGTAGGGCAATTTTAGGCTTCAGGATTTTAAGAGGTTCCTTAAAGAGCTGACTTTGTAACTTGAATTGTCTATAACTTTTAAAAATGGGGCTGTATTTTAGCCCCACCTATTCTGAGTGGCTCTGCAGGCATCATAAAAAGAGATGCTGAAACTACCTTTTTTTGCACCACTGCTGTACGTCCAGCATAGGACAACGGAGCTCACATTTACTGGCTTTCGAAAGTGAGCATGGATGAGCATGTTATAGAGATGTAGATTACTTGCTTTTGAGGCCAATCAGCTATGTTTGCTTAGGAGCATGGAAAATGACATTTAAAATGACCTATTAAAATAAAAAGACCTATGGCCTTTATGCAAAATCCTTGAGGCAAGATTGTAACTAATCTGCTTTTTTATTTTGTAGTGATAGGAGGGCTAGATTTAAGTCATATCTCCCTTTGGCTTCCCTGGCTGAGTCTAATGAAATCACTTTCTGATTCTTTTAACAGTTACTCAGGATGCTGTAGGTCAGGAAAAAAAAACCAGATTATACAGATGTAAGGTTTCAAAACCAAGCTCAACAAAGTGAGAGAGAGAGTTGGGAAGCATGCTGTTCTATCACTACGACTTCAGTCATAAAATGCCCAGCTCAGCATTAGCTGTTGGGGAGTCCTAACTCCAATTGTTTCTCTTGATTTACACAAATGAGAAGGGGTTAGATGCTTTCCAGGATCTCCTTGTCTGCCTCTCATCAAAGTGGGCACCTGCAGTTTGTTTCATCATTTGCCTGAACTGCAAAGAACTCAGCACAACACACAAATCTTGGATGCTGAACAAATCCCACTTTTTACAATTTGTATGTATCTTTTCATGTCCAAAATAAGAGAAAAACAGTCTGGCCAATTCAGTTCAGAGTCTCAGGATGCTATATTGTGGAACCAATGGCTGCAGTTCTGGAGTCCACGGAGACTAAATGTGCCTGGATTAATTCTGCAAAAAACATTCAGCAATTTCCCAACTAAACAAAAAGACCTGAAGAATATCATGAAAATATTAGCATATGGTCTCCAAAGGCCATGTATTTGCATGTGTGAGGAGCAGTTATTAGTTTGCTGCAATCCTTGTTTTAGTTACCATACGAAAGAGCACGGGAGTGCCCAAGACTGCTTTCTATGAATAAATCAGAACATCCTATAAGCTGCTACAATTGTGTCATATTCTACCTATACCACAAGACCATGGATATATGACTAGCATGAAATATTAGAGGGCCTGAGTAGATTCTTTGGACCTTTCTGAGATTGATATCGAAGAAACAATTTAGTCAAAAGCAAGCATCCAATTGACAGCAAACCTAGTTTCTTCTTCAGGAACCCTCCCTAGTTGTATTCATCACATGTAAGTCAAGTGACCATTTTGGCTAGGGGAAGGACAGGATGTCACCAGTACTAAATTATTTGGGGGCCTGCTATTATTACCCACTGAAATTCTATTATGGAACCTGAGCCTTTTGTACTGAGTTGACAGCACTCTATGTCTTTCCTGGCCTCCCTATGGAGTTTGCATTCTGATCAGGCTCTAGCATCTGGTTTCTCCACAGCATTTTTGTGACCTTTTTGTGACCTGTTTAGCCTGACTTATTCCCTTGCTTGGCCATGACTCAAAGAGAACTAGATCAAAATCTACATGCATATGTACCCCAGATGATTTCTCGTATGACTCAAGCTACAGAGCTATAGCTATAGAAGGAACTGCCTAGTGGCCAGGTCATCCAAGGAACAAATTATTTCCCTCTTTAGAAGTAACTCCAAAAAAGTAGGATAAATACAATTATTTTGTTTTCAACCAGCTGGTAAATGAGAATGACTCGATTTTGTAAAGCTCCAGGAATATGCCCTGTAACATGAGTTTGTAAAGTATTTTCAAAAATTCAGATTCTTCCTAAACTTAAAACTAAGTATGGTTTGATTTTAAAATTAAATTCAGCATTTCAGATTCTAGTCTCTTTAATTTTTAAATATTCTAGTGGAAACTGATGATTAGCCTTTTTGTCTACCTAGAAAGTAGATTTATCCATGTGCCATGGATAAATTTGTGATAATTTGTGAGCCAAATTAGTTTGTTTGTTTGGGTAGTTAAAGAGGAACCAAAGAATAGGGCCCTAATCTTGTCTAAATTGCAACTGTTAGGCCTATATACCAATGTTTTTCAAATGCTGTAAACATGCTGGCTAGGGAATTCTGGGAGTTGAAGTCCACATGTCTTGATGCTGCCAAGTTTGAAAAACACTGGTCTAGATTCTCACTTATTTAGCTGTAGATCATGAATGATTAGTCATTAAAAAAGGAAGGACAGCTGCAAAACTGCCTCTAAAATATATTACACTGAGGCATCCAGTCTTTTTCTCCTTATGCTGGAGGATACATTTCAATTTGTCTATGAATTATGTCTATGTTGTCCTTTAAAACTAACCTCTCTTGATATATGCATGTACCTTTGGGGCCTCTGTTCTCCAAACTATGGCTGTCTTCCATATTTGTTTGACTACCACTCCAAGCACCACAAGCGTGGAGTGGGCCTTGGGCCTTTGGGAATTATAGGCAACACATCTGGAGGAAAATCAAGAATCTAAATATTTAGCAAACTGCATATCATCACCTACAACTATCTAAATTCTGCAGGAAAAACGTATTTCACATTCTACATCAGCCCATTTGGGCAATTACAATTTTTCAACTCTATCCTTGAAACTGATTAATTTTTCTGGCTGGCCTTCCATTCTGCCAAAAATTGTTCTATGTTTTGATAGCAAGTGTTGGATTACGGAATATGTATGCCTTGAACCAAAGCTTGGAGTTTATTTTATTTATAATATAAATATGCTCAGATAAGCAGGAAACAAAATGATTCTTATTAGCATGAAGATAAAATATAAATAAAATAAATACACATTTTAATTTATTTCTTAAATTTTACTACTTTATTATTTACTTTATTAAGTTTATTTTCCCTAAAATAGGAAATACTGTATTAAGTAAATAAAGTAAATAAAATACTTATTTAAACTACCATCCTAGACTAATATTTCTCAATCTTAGTGCCTTTTAGATGTGTGGATTTCAGCTGGAGTTGAAATCCAACACCTTAAAGGCTCTGAGATTGAGAAACACTGTCCTAGAACAACATATTTCTTTCAACTTATTTTGTTGAGGAAAATTGTATTAACATTTTAACGCTTTCCGCCATGCCCTCAAAACATTCCTATTCCAGCAGGCCGGCCTGGCCTAACCTCTCTTTTAAACTGTTTTTAAATTTTTAAAATTTTAAATTTGTCTTGTAAATGTGGGGTGTTTTAAATGTTGTTCTCTGGGCCAATTTATTTAATTGTATTTTAATGGTTTTTTAACATTTGTATTACATGTATTTTATCTTTTGGCTGTTCACCGCTCTGAGTCCTTTGGGAGTAGGGCGGTATACAAATTCAATAAATAAAATAAATAAATATAATAATAAACATTTGGACTAATTTTTCAGTTGAAAGCCTCACTACAGGAAACATCACAGGCACCCAAAATGTGCCTGGCAGATTCCTTGAGTCTTTTGCTTAGGTTAATATAGAAATTTCTTGCATACCTGAATGAAGCTCCTTCACCAAATACGACATTGTATTGGTAATTGAATCAGCTGCTACCAGCAAATCATTACGGAGGTTCCGTCGAGTTCCTGAGAAAGGGTGATGAAGCAATATGCAAACTCATTGTTCTAAGAAAATTTAGTGGCTGTCTGTAACACTACTATAACACTTTTATATTGTGGACTTCAATAACTAAAGTCAAAATTATTCTTATTCCCCAATCCAAAGATATGTTCTGTCTTTGCTAGGATGGCCTGCATTCCAGGAAATATTGGTGAGAATCTGCATCTATTGTAGATGTAAAGACTGATCCGAAGGGGGTTTCCCCACTTATTGACTATGTAGATCAGTCAACAAGTGATTTGACTCCTGGTTCATCATCTCAAAGTGACCAAGCTGAGCAAGAGAAGAGGTATGGTTGCTGTGGCAGTTTTTTGGAAGGTGGTGATCATGGCAGCAGCAACAATAGCCTCTGTGCCTTCCATAAGTGAACAGTTGGCTTTCTTGGAGACAAGAGGCAGCTGTGACTTGAGGAGGTGGTGGTAGCTACCATGGTGACGGGAGGAGGGGCAGTATTAAAAAAAAGATGTGATAGCAAGAGAATATCAGCCACAGCTGCTTCCGTTGCCTGATGCAGAAGCAACTCTCCCAATTGCAGTTGCTGGAGAAGTCATGCAAAGAAGGAATGAGATAGTCAGCAGTAGAAATGACTGTCATAGCAGCAGTCCCAGTGGGGACTTTGTGTACATCCCAGGCAATGTCAACATTTGCTGTTTTCAACAGGCTATGGGGATGACCTCCCAGAAGGACTTGGGCAATCACGTGCTGGCAGTGCAGTGGATCTGAGCATGTTCCATCTCCCACGGAGTGAAATGCTTAAGAGAAAATTAACAAGCAGTTTGCATGAATCACACAAAATTGGCTAGATAATAACCCTGCATATGTGAAACACAGAGAAATCAGTGGAATAATAGCCGAGCACTTATAGGACACAGTGAATGCTTTTGGTGTTCTTCTGCAGAAGTGCATTTTAAAATACTTTCTAAAAATAAAGTGTGCACTTTAGAGCTTTTATCTTCTCCCCTCCCCATTTCTTCCCTCATACTTTCATCTATCCATCCACAAAAGGGTACGTGTATTATGGCTCACCTTGTGCAAATGCTTCCTGGACGTCTCCACCAACACCAGTAAGTGAATCTTGGGGTACATGAGTTGGGGTAGAACCAGCAGACGTGGACCTGACTGGCATTGGCATAGAGCGGCCAGCCCCATGGGTGGGGGAAGTATGTGGAGAACCAGCTGCCTGAGCCTAAAATAAATGGAAAGCCCAGTTACTACATTTCCTTGTTCAACAGCTCTTCCAAAATAAAATTCCAGCAGCATATGTTGCAAAGATGAGTGACAAATCCTCAGACAAACATACTCTGTCTCATACAGCATGCAAACTCTACTACTGGTACATGCAGTTTATAAACCATTAAGGCATTCTTTCTAATCCGGTGTCCTATCAACTCCAGACAACACGGTCCATCTGGAAGGCATAGATTGGAGAAGGCTGCATTAAGACAATCCTGAATTTCTTGGGAGTGAAGGCAACTGTCTCATGTCTAGTTGGGCAATCTGATCTAATTCAGCTTTCCCCAGAATGGGAGTCTTCCAAATATGGGAAATGGTAGCTTCCACGCTTCTCAGAATTGGCCATGCTGGCTGAGGAATTCTGGGATATGAAGTCTACCAGGTTATGGAAGGTTTCTTTAATCTAGCAGCCACAGCTCACCAAGGTACCAGGAAAAAAAGAAATAATTCTACTTCCTAAAAGCCATTTCACTCTGGCTAGGAAGTGAAACCTGGATCCTTTTGCCCGCAAGTAAATATGCTATCACTAAGGAAAGGATCCTTCCTAATTATAAATAAACCTCATGCTGTGTTAGATCAGTGGTCACCAACTGGTGCTCCATGGACCACTGGTGATCCGCGAGAAAATTTTGGTGGTCTGCAGAAAAATCATTTGCATTTTTAATATTGCACTAAATCAGGGGTCCTCAAACTACGGCCCCTGGGCTGGATACATGCAATGAACGTTTGTGTTGCTGCAGAGGGTCTCCCCCTTCGGGATATTTTTGTGTGGGTCGGAGGGAGGCAGAAATTCTGACTTAGGGTCTGCTTCAGCCTCCTGGTGCGGAGCTTTGGATGAAAGCTGTAAGGAAGCGCCGCTGGTGGCGAAGAGCCGGAGGGCCTTGTTCTAGTGGGACTGCCTCATGGTCTGGAACTGGCTGACCATCTCAGCCCACTGAGCCTCCAGGCACTGGTACCTGGTCTTGCATTCCCACAGGTTTTCCCTCTGCTTGGAAAGCCTAGGCTCGTAGTCCTCAGTGAGGTGCTTCTGCTGAACCTCCTTCTTGGTCAGATCCAATTTGAACTGAGCTGTTTTGCCAACTCTTTCTCGTGGTGGCTGCTTAGCTCCAACAACTGCTTCCTGTTGGGGCCCTAAAGAGCCCAGGCGGGGAGGCGAGGAGTTGGCCACACCCACCCAGTCACATGACCACCTAGCCACGCCCACCCAGCCAGTCAATGGGCAGATCCTATTAATGGTCCGCGGAATTTGAAATTATGAACTTAATGGTCCCTGAGGTCCGAAAGGTTGGTGACCCCTGTGTTAGATGATTGGTCAATGTATACTTATTCCTCTTCTAAGGCAGGGATCATCCATCATACTAAAGCCAAATTAG
Organism: Pantherophis guttatus; assembly: GCF_059756535.1. NCBI lineage: Eukaryota > Metazoa > Chordata > Lepidosauria > Squamata > Colubridae > Pantherophis > Pantherophis guttatus. The sequence continues at coordinate 322,956,978 of NC_142063.1, read as the reverse complement.
CTAAACACAATTGCAATCACATTAAATGCTATGCCACATTAGTATGGCTTAATGGGTGGCCTGGTTCACACTATATGCAAAGACAACAGCTGTGTTTCTACAATACGCTAAACTGCAAACAACTCAATCCCATTTAGCCAAGGCTTGCCTGTTGTGCGAACTCAGCTGGTAAGAGATGCTTATCTGAAATTCCAGAGGCAGCAGTATTATACCACACCTGGCGTAGCCAATACTAAGATTGAAATGCCCAGAATCATGGATCTCATCAATCTCTGCCTCCCTACTTACATTTAATTTGATGGACAAATATACCAGCACATCAGAGGAACCCCCATGGGATCCCCACTCTCAGGAGTCACAGCAGAGACTGTAATGCAGGATTTAGAAACTACAGTACTCCACATGCAGTATACAACCAAAAGTATGGATGTAGATATCACTTTCATCATAACACGAAGAGAGCAATTATAGAGAAGACACATGAAACAATCAACAGCTTCAGTGGAATAAAATTCACAAAAGAAGAAGAAAATAACATTATTCTTCCTCAATATCCTCATCAACAGAGGATACAATGGCAATTAGAAATGCAAGGATTGAAAACAACCCACATTAACTAAGGGCTTCATTACCAAAGTAACAACGTAGCCTCCCACAAAAGGGAATACATAAGTACATTAATCAGATGAGTATAAATGTACTACAACAGGGGTGTCAAATTCGTGGCCCACGGGTTGGATGTGTCACGTGCTGGCCCCGCCCCTGCCTGGTTTAGTGAAGGGGGAAAAAGTCCTGATACGTCATGTGATGCCTCCGTGATGCTGTGAGTTTGACACCCCTACACTACAACAACCCAGAACACTAGAAAAAGGAAACAGACTGCCAATACCACATCTTCTAAAAAACTGAATACCTACACACTTTTATCAAAAAGTGCTTGACTACTCAACCCACTACAACTAACACAAACTATGAAAAGTATAATACTGCCATACATCAAAAACATCTCAGAAACAACCAATAGACTATTATGTATAATGGACATCACCACAGCAAATAAACCAACTAAAGCCCTCTGAAACACTCTGATCTAGTAGCCCAAGAAGGAAAATGAGTCACTTATGACATACAGTACTGCAATAGCTACTATGTAGGATAGACATGGAGAATACTAGCAGAGTGCATCCAACTAAAAGTCAGAAGACACAATGAAAACTTCTTAATATCACAACACATGGTCAGATTCAATCATAGATGCAACTGGAAAATTGTGAACTTCCTACCTAGACTAAGCTAAGTCCAAAATGCTAGGGAATTTCTGGAAATTTGGCATTCAGACAAATCAGTCATCAATAAACACATAGAGACAAACCACATTTACAGATCTTTCAAAAGAGACAATAAAAAAGCTAAGAAGGAAAATGAAAGATCGGAACACATCCTTTCCAGCAACAGTGAGATAAGCAGGGATTTATACCAGACAAACGAGCAATCAGAAACAATATCCTAAGGAACTACCATGGAGAAAACCACATCCCCACCAACACTGGCAGGACAAGCTATGGCATACAAACAGAGAGCAAATCCCATACCCACTAGAACTGATTATGCATCTGCAGGCAAACAACCAAGTTCAGTGACCACCATGGACATTACAATGGGTAAGAATGACAGAAAGATGACAATATACATTACAATCAATTTACTCAGATAACTAGCATTACAGATTATGGTTCTACACTGACTTCTACCTGGACGAATGACTAAAAATGGAAAACCGGAAACTAGCACTGCTATGGTAGGATTAACCTTTATATATTCCAAAAGCACCCAGAAGTGAGTTTTCTATGTGTCACTATACCTATCTTTAATTTTTAAATCCAGAATGCTTTAACTGTTTTATTGCAACATTAATAATTTTATTTCAAATTATGAATGTATCAAATATTGTTCATTTGTGACAAGCTAACATATTGTACATACAGTAAATTATTACAGTTGTATAAACTGAATTCTACTTTGACATATTATCTAAATATCAAGTGAAGAAGAATGAATTTGAGTTCTTCAGCTGAAGTTTGTACTCCGTCCCAAAGACATAAACATTCAGCATACACACAACTGGCATTAAATGATGCATAAACAGAGCTGGTAATGTGTTCTCAAGGGGGCTGTATGTGTTGTATTCACTGTCCACATATGAATGGGTTCTGGAGAATTAGCTCTTCAGTTATGTTGGTGTGATAGTGAAAAACCACAGGGGAGAAAGTTTGGAGATTAATTGAATCATTGGCCTGGCTGGGGGATGTAAGAGACTGGTGAGACCTGATTTGCATTACAGAGTCTATGTTGCTCTATGAATATATACTCTTTTGGCCAGGACTAATTTGAATAACATAGCACTGATGCTATGATTGGACAGAAACCAGAGTTGTACTCGCCATGAAAATTAAATTGGTGATATTAATACTTTGTTATGAATCACTTCTTGTGAATGAGAATGAAAATATTTCTGATTTTCCAGATGGGGAAAAGATCAAGCTATGCAATGAATACACACTGGGACATTATAGCTGACCAAAGGGATATCAAGGAATATAGAACCAAACACTTCAACTTTTGGGAGGCTGCCATCTCCAAGTCCCAACTAGAAGGAAGCACTGACCTTTACTGCTTTGTCCAGCTAGGTAATAATTTAAGGTAGGGGTGTCAAACTCGCAGAGTCACGTTGTCATCACATGATGTATCGTGACTTTCCCTTCGCTAAAACGGGGATGCGCATGGCCAGCACGTGACGCATCTGGCCCGCGGGCCCCGAGTTTAACACCCTTGATTTAAGCCCCTTTTTATACCAAACTCAGCTTTTGCTAGGCTTGAACTGAAAGTTAATCACGTTTCTTTTGCTCATAAAGGTTTTTTTAACCTGTTACTTCCTTTCCAACTGTCTGTTATTTTATTAATTGATGTGTAAAGTAAGCTTTGCAAGTCTTGTCTTTGATGTGCACACAAATGGTGAGACACACTCATAGCTGTTTCGGACTGAGCATTTGTGACTAATACTGTAATTACCCATTAACATGCATAACCTCTGCACATCCTCCCATATTCAGTTTGTGTCGTTTCATCTGGTTTTTATTCCTCTGTTTTCTTTACCAGAAGCAGCTCCAACCTTTGAATCACATTTGCTACTATGGAAACCTTACTGTCACAGAGTCTGGAATGGAATCTGATGTCCTTGGAGGTGAAATAAAGTCAGTTTTTACAAAGCTAAATTTGAGGAGTGCCGTGGTGGTTGACCCCGATGCAAGCCTTCACTAGAATAAACTCAGGTAGGCTTTGCACAAGTTTTCCCACTGACACTCCAGTTGCTGGATTTCTTTGCAACTATTTATCTCAGAGTAAAGGCAGATGGCAGAGTCACATAATGGAGGATGTTGCTACTTTTCTAAAGTTTAAGCTGACGTTCAAACAAGATTGTATGCAACAATTAGCTAATAACTGGATCCAATCCTTTCATGGGCTTTTTGGATTTTTTTTGTGTGCAACTATTATAAAAGTTTGACCAGAAGATTAAAAACGAACAAAAACTAATAAAGGAAAGAAAGAAAAAAAGAGGAAGAAAGGAAAGAACTAAGATGCAAAAAGAAACAATAAAAAGAAATAGAAAGAAGCTTCCAATTTCTTCTGCAGCAAATCATAAAAATATGGCGGCATAATTATATCTTATTGTTACAAGAAAGCTATCTTTTCTATTATCTAATATTTTCTAATAATCAAAACCATAAATAAAAAGCTATTTGTTTCTGTTTGATGCAAAATTATATAAGGCAGTGTTTCTCAACCTTGGTAGCTTGAAGATGGGTGGACTTCAACTCCCAGAATCCCCCAGCCAGCAGCGCTGGCTGGGGGATTCTGGGAGTTGAAGTCCACCCATCTTCAAGCTTCCAAGGTTGAGAAACACTGATATAAGGGCTTTTTAGTCAGCAATAATAAAGCCGGTTTGGTCTGGTGGCTAAGATACCAAACTAGGAAACTAGGAAACTAGGAATTCTAGACCTGTCTTAAGCACAAAAGCTGGGTGGGTGACTTTGGGCCAGTCACTCTCTCTCTCTCTCAGCCTAATTTACCTCACAGGGTTATTGTTGTGTGAAAATGGGAGGCAGAACGACTTAGGTGTGTTTGCCACTTTGAGTTTTTATAAAAATAATAAAAGTGGAATTTTAAAAAAAGCTTTAAAATGTAGATGTTATCTTTCTCTAATCAAAGAAATCTCAATTTAGTCAACTCTACAAATTCCATCATCTTTACCAACCTTTCCTTCATTGAGGATAGTGCTGAACCTTTCCACTTTGAGCATATAAAAATCTTGCTACAGTTATCATGTACAGAAACGAAGTTCCATGACTTTTCCCCCCAGCTGTTTATACATATATATATATAATATGCAGAACAGGTAATCCTCGACTGTTATTCTGAGCCCAACATTTCTGTTGCTAAGCAAGACATTTGTTAAGTGAATTTTACCCCATTTTACGAACTTTCTTGCCACACTTAAGTGAATCATTGCAGTTAGTTAGTAACACAATTAAGTGAATCTGACTTCCCCATTGACTTTGCTTGTCAGAAGGTGGCAAAAGATGATCACATGACCCTGAGACACAGCAACCGTCATAAGTACATGCCAGTTGCCAAGCATCTGAATTTTGACCATGTGACTGTGGGGTTGTTGCAACAGTCGTAAGTGTGAAAAACAGTCATAAGTCACTTTTTTCAGCGCCATTATAATGTTGAACCATCACTAAATGAACTGTTGTAAATTGAGGACTACCTGTATATAAATTATTATATTTCTCTTTAGATCTTATAAATCTTTCACCTTTTACCATCATGAGCTCTTCATGTCAAAGCCAACAGGATGGATGGACTTAGGGGCAGAACTTTGTCAGACTTTGAAAGATTTTAGCACCCTTTTACACCAAGGGTAATTCTAAGGGGGAATCAAAGAATGCTGGGATTTTATGGCCAGTTTGTTCAGGTTCTCATTGGCAGCTTCATGTTTTATGTTAGGTGACAAAGGATACGTATCTTGTTAAAAGGACTAAGCTGTTATCCTTCCTGAACAAATTTTAGCCAAATGTACAGCCTTGATGCTCATGAGCAAAACTAAAATCCTTTCAGGTGTTTCCTTTTCTACTCTAGGCCTTTCCGGATAGGAACACAGGACATAGAGTGGTTATAGAAAGACTACACACCTGTTAAAATGCCAGGTTTTAAGATGTAAAAAAAAATCAGACCAAGATGAATCACTTAAAAAAAATTTCCACCTTTAATATAACATGTAAGGTATACAATTCAATTGAAAAGCAAACTGAAACTTTTAGGAGGGAAAAATACAAAAAAACCAAACAAACCCTAGAATAATATGGCTGCATAAGTGTTCACGTCCTCTTATAAGTAGGCATGTGGCTGTGTTCAGAATTAATCAATCACATTCAAACTGAGGTACATAGTGATCAGTACACACCATCAACTAAAGTGACTCTGATAAAGTTCAGCTGATCTAGTAAGATTTTTCTGACATTTATTAAGTTGTCTCGGACAGCAAAAGCCAGGGTCTGCAAAGAGCTTAAAAAGCACCAAAGAGATCTCTTTGTTGGAACGTATCAGTCAGGAGAAGTGTACAAAAATTTTTTCAAGGCATTGGATATACCATGGAACACAGTGAAGACTGTCGTTAACAAGTAGAGAAAACACGGCACAATGACGACATTGCCAAGAACTGGATGTCCCTCCAAAATTGATCAAAAAACAAGAAGAAAAGTGGTTCGAGAGGCTGCCAAGAGGTCTACAGCAACATTAAAGGAACTACAGGAATTTCTGACAACTGCTGATTGTGTACTACGTGTGCCAACCATCTCCTGTATTCTTCATATATCTGGACTGTGGGGTAGGGTGGCAAGACTTTTCTTACAAAGAAAAGCATCTAAGTCTGGTCCCATTTTATTTATTTATTTATTTATTTATTTATTTATTTATTTATTTATTTATTCATTCATTCATTCATTCATTCATTCATTCATTCATTCATTCATTCATTCATTTAAATTTTTATACCACCCTTCTTCTGCTGGACTCAGGGCAGTGAACAGCCAAGAATAAAAAACAGAATTAAAATTATTAATTTAATAAAATAATTATTAAAATTATTAAACAAATTTTGACCCAGACTTAAAAACATCCCAACTAAAATCTGTTACAATTAAAATATCTAAGGGGGTGGGGTTACGCCAGCCCAGCTTGGTGAAATAGAAAAGTTTTGAGGGCACGGCGAAAAGCACGGAGATCTGGTATCCTACATATCTCCGGGGGCAGGCCGTTCCAGAGGGCAGGTGCTGCCACAGAGAAGGCCCTCCCCCTGGGGGTCGCCAGCCGACATTGCCTGGCTGATGGCACCCTGAGGAGTCCCTCTCTGTGGGAGCGTACTGGCTGGTGGGAGGCTATCGGTGGCAGAAGGCGGTCTCGTAAGTACCCAGGCCCTGTGCCATGGAGCGCTTTAAAGGTGGTAACCAACATCTTGAAGCGCACCCGGAAGACCACCGGGAGCCAATGCAGCTCGAGCAGGAGGGGTGTCACATGGGAGCGGCCCATCGCTCCCATAATCCCCCGCGCGGCCGCATTCTGCACCAGTTGGAGCCTCCCACATTTTGCAGAAACCCACATCAAATCTGACAAAAGCATGTGGGAATATGCATTATGATCTGATGAGACCAAGGTTGAGCTTTTTGGCCATAATTCCAAAAAGTATGTTTGGCACAAAAACCATGCTGCACATCACCAAAAGTATATCATACCCACAGTGAAGCATGGTGGTTGGCAGCATTTTGCTTTGGGGCTGCTTTTCTTCAGTTGGAACTAGGCCTTTAATTATGGTGGAGGGAATTATAAACAATTCCAAATATCAGTCAATTCTGGCAAACACACAAACAAACAAACAAAAAAGCTTCAGGCCTTTGCTAAAATATTGAAGATGAAGAGAAATTTCACCTTTCAATATGACAACAACCCAAAGCATACCTGCAAAAGAATGTTTTCACCAGAAAATGATCAATGTTTTGGAATGGCCCAGCTAGAGCTTGGACCTGAATCCAATTGAAAATCTGTGGGGGGGGGGGGGCTGAAGAGGGTTGTGTACAGGACATGCTCTCACAATCTGATAGATTTGGAACACTTTTGCAAGGAAGAGTAGGCAAAGATTCCAAGGCAAGATGTACCATGCTGGTAGGCCCCGACCCCAAAAGACTGAACACTGTCATAAAATCAAAAGACTTTTCAGCACAGTGTTAATTTCAGGATGTGCATCTTTATGCAACCACTTTATTCTAAGTTTTTTATTCTTCTTTTTCCTCCTAAGAGATTTCAGTTTGTTTTTAATTGAATTGTACAGCTTATGTGTTTTATTAAAGGTGGGAAAAAATGAAATGATTTATCTTGGTCTGATTTTTTGACATCTCAAAAAAAAATGATATTTTTAAAAGGGTGCGTAGATTTTCTATATCAACTGTATCTTAATGGCTTTGAAATTTTCTTTATTCTGCTCTTGCTCCACTCATATTATATTGGTCATGCTTTTGTTCTTGGGCCAATAATGTCAAAAGTTTCAAACCAGGTGGAAAGATTTCTATTCCATTTTACTGCTCTTTCCTGTGCAAACTATGACTACAACAGACGGGAACCCGCTGTCTTGCTGAAGATTGATGTGTACATGGGAAGAGTCAAGTCACTGCATGTTCTCGCCTTCAAAAGAAGGACAGTTTAGCCCCAGTCAAATCCTCCAGTAACTTCTCATAGTCTTCAGCTGCTTGACAAAGGGCTTTGTTCCTATATTTTAGTGGTGCTGTCTTGGAGCCAAAGAAAAGCAAAAGCAAAACTATAGATAAAATTAAATGTTTTAGGATTCATCCCAGACAAATTATTGTTTCTGTAGCCAACGGGATTATTGGAGCAGTTTTCTGTACATATGGAAATCACATTAGAGAAAGCCAGAATAGATGAATCTGATGAATTCCGAGATGGATTTGGATACAACCTGACCACAACAGGTCCACTAAGGGATTGTCTATAGTTGTGATGGCGAACTTATCATCATATCGTCTGGCACGCGTGGCGTCGCCTGTTCCTCTTCCGAGTTTCTGGCGCACATAAGCACGCAGCGATCAGCTGGCCGTGCATGCGGCAATGCCGGAAACTGGAAGAGCTGTTCTTCTGTTTTCCTGCGTGAGCATGCACGCTGGCCAGCTGATCGTTGCACGTGCATGCGTGCCAGGAACCTGAAGACTAGCTGGCTGGCGCACATGCGCACGCTGGAAATCAGAACTTCATTTTTGGGCGCGTGCATGCGCCCTGGGCAGCTCCTCTTCCGGGTTAAGGGCTAGTTGAGCATGCGTGTGAAGTGCGCAAGCACACACACGCTTCCTTTTTGGCACTTGGTGCTGAAAAGGTTCACTATCACTGGTCTATAGCTTCCCCTATATATACTGAATATATATTGCAAAACCAAATTTATTGACCAAAGAAAATCAATTTATTATATGCATTAAAACTTTATCCTGTATTCTAAGATGCAAGAAAGTCTGCAAATTGGATAAAATTGGTCCACTTGCATGGAAAAAAAACAAAATTCCAGGGACAGAAAACATGAGGAATGCTAGAATGAATGTGGGGAACTTCACATCTGTTTTGTCTTCAGGGGTTTTATGAATGGCCACAAGTATCATACTACACACTGCACACCCACCCTCTTGGCCTTCCACAGGGGCCTTAAAAACTGGCCCTGCCTATTGGCCTGAGTTCTTGATGGGAGCATGTTGCTAATGGTAGGTACCAGTAGTTAATGGATTGAGGGAAAATTCTACTCCACCCCTACTTGCTCTCTTCCTTGCCATCTTTGTGGTGAGCTGGGTGACACAGCAGTTAGAATGTAGTATTGCAGGCTAATTCTCCCCACAGCCAGGAGTTTGATCTTGACCAGCTCAAGGTTGACTCAGCCTTCCATCCTTCCAAGATCAGTAAAACGAGGACCTAGATTGTTGGGGGCAATATGCTGACTCTGTAAATCGCTTAGAGAGGGCTGTAAAGCACTATGAAGCAGTATATAAGTCTTACTGCTATTGCTATTTGTTAAAGTTAATATTTATGATCATAAAATTTTACCTTGTTTTTACTCTGTTTGTAAGCTGCCTAGAGTCACTCTAGGTGGACAGGCACCATATAAATTTAATAAATAAATACCAGCCTATTTATCAAAGTATCTATAATCTGCTCTCAAAATTTCAAACGTAGGTCCCCTAGTTTTGAAAAAAAATAAAGCTATATTATATGTAAGGCTAGATAATAAATATATAGGAACAAACAAGAATTATGGCTTTGTGTTGTGTGGCTTTGAGTTAAGGGAAAGTATCAAATTTTTGTCCTCAAATGCCAGGTGAAATACCACATCTACCAGCAACAAATGCACTCAATTTACAAGCCCCAAACTGAGACCAGATTTAAACTTTAGACTTCATATCTGTCATCTCTGGGCTGATTATTATTTTTTTTTTACAAATATTCTAATGACATATGCTGGAAAATGCAAAAGCATTCCTACTTTTTTTCTACAGTTTTGAGCTCTGTTTAATCACAGTCATCCATTTAAAGAATGTTCTGAATCAAAAAGAAACTACGCTGGTTTTCCTTTGTGCCTATCGCATTTTCTACAGGTACCTGGCAGGCTAGGAGGCAGAGGACATGGCAGAAGTGTCACCCTCTCAAATCAAAAGGCAAAGAGTAGGATATTGGTATGCATTCTTCATAAATCAGAAGCATGTTGCAGAAAAATCTCTTTTGTGATATTTGCTGAACAGCTGGATTTGCTTAGTTCTGATGAACCACCACTGGATTGATGGTGGCACCATAAAAATACAGGGATATCTTTGGAGGCAGATGCAGAGTTTTCCTGATGTGTAGGTGAGCCACTTGAATTGGAACTACCTAATGTTTTTTTTTTATTGTTCATTGTAAAACAGTATGGCTGTGTTTGATTTTTAGGGAGAGCAGTAAGCTATCTGGAAGTCCACTTTTCAGAAGAATGTGATTTGCATTGAAAATATGAAAATGAAATGCTACCAGCAATTGTTTTGCCAAAGATTTCTATAAGTTCCAACCCCATCTGGAGAAAAAATTAAGAAGGAAATGTTTGGAGCTTTTTTCCAAAATGGAGTTAACACGATGGTTAGAAATTGAAAATCAGTAATGGAGTTTTCTTGATCCTTGTCAGAAAGAATTATTTTCCAGCCACAAAATTTTTTAACCCCCTATAGGAAAAAGCAATCAGGCAATTTAAAGGCAATTTTAAGGCATAGCAAGCTATTCATGACTTTGAATGCTGGGACTGTTCTTGGTTTTAAAAAGAGGCCAAGTGATCACAATACAAAAGCAAAGAAAGACTTCTTATATTCATACACGCAAAATACAATGCAGCAGTTGTCTTGTACATTTTAAGAGACTTACTTCCAAGCAGATGAACACCAGGTTAATCTACCTGTCTAACACTCTGCCACCTTTGTTTCTACTGTTTATTTTGACTTTAAGTAGGATGACCTTCTGAGGAACAATGTCTCATCAAGTCTGAATTAGAATTTAATAGAGATCATAAAGAGCAACCATCTTTATTTCAAATGTTAGGAAAAAGTGAACAATGAACAGTGAATCAGAAAGAGCCTAAGGCTAAACATTTTTTCTCTCTGTCTCTTTCTCTCTGAAGGTACTTCAAACTCCTTCTCCACTAACACCTGCAATAAGTTCATTTGGGATTTCTCCTTAAGAAAGAAGAGATCATAATTTTAGGGCACACTGAATTCCCATAGCTGGAACTCTTTCCAATCATCGTTGAGATGGCAGAAAAGTATTTTGGCATGAAATGAGCTTTCTCCATTGCCCATTCTATACTACTATTCCAACTCACTGCTGGCCACTGACTTGTCTCTAGAAGTAACAAAATCTTTAAGATTGACTTTGGATAGGCTTCAAACAAGGAGAAAAACACTTTTAACACCAATATACAGTAAGTAAGGAAAACTAAGTTCTCAGTCATAGGCTGGGAATGAGATAAAACTAGTGTCACAGGGACAAGAAGGAAAATCAGTACTGTATTGCCAGGGCATTATTGTACAATGGTTAGATGCAGGCTTAGTGTAAGTGGTTAAGGTATCAGTGGTTAAAGGATGTTTTATGTAATGGTTAAGGAATCAGGCTAGAAATCAGGAGGCCTAGTTCTGCCTAGTTCTGCACAAAGCCAGTTGTGTAATTTTGGGCCAATCACTTTATCTCAGCCCTAGGAAGCAGACAATGGCAAACCACTTCTGAAGTATTTTGCCAAGAAAACTCCAGGGACTTTGTCTGTCAGGGTCTCACTCAATGGCACCTTGTCCCTGCCTTGCAAGTATAATTGAGAAAATGCAAGATCCTAATTCGTTTTCCATTCTGAAAAATAAATACTGCAATGGGTATCAATGTTAAATCCATTTTTGTTTGCAGAGGGAGGGGCAGACAAATAATCACAAAGAATGATTATAAAACTCTATAAAACTGCTCAAGGATTTATTACCATTACATTGCAGATTACAACAGGTAGGATTCCCCTGGGATCCTGGGTTTTTATGCTGCTTTGCAAGAATCAAAACAATGTTTTTATGTAATATAGGCATGCTCTTGTTTTATATTTGGTTTTATGACTTTCATAAACCTTTACATGTTTTTCTACACCTGGATTGTGATGTTTCCTCAGAATTATAAACAATGGCTAAAACTCCTGGCATGCACATTCATGAGAGAAGAATAGAACCATGTTTTCATTCCAGAATTAGCTATGCTACAATTGCCTGCCATTTGAGTAGTGACTGGTTTTACAACTAGGACATCTCAATACTGACTTCTTATTTCTCAAACTAAAACAGGGGAAGCCTCTCTTTGTAGACCCAAGAACAAATTTACTCCTTTAAAAAAAAAAGTCAATTTATATCCTATCTGTTTCTATATTCAAAGGAGCTAAGCAAGAAATAAAAACTATGTCAAAACACATTCAAGAATATAGAAAATATACTGGCTCTGAAACCATCACCACTTCTGTAGGGCCCCAGCAAGGCAAGTGAAGAGTACTTAACATATACAAACACTGCAAGAATTGTAGTTACTCAGAATCAGTTGTGAAAGGAAGACACTAAGAATCCAAGCCAGTGTTTCTCAACCTCAGCAGCTTTAAGATGAGCGAAGGCCAACTCCCAGAATCTGAAGACCGCTCATCTTAAAGTTGCTGAGGTTGAGAAACATTGACCTAGGCCAGAAGTCTTCAAACTTGGCACCTTTAAGACTTGTGGACTTCAACTCCCAGAATTCTCCAGCCAGCATAGTATAGCTGGCTGGAGAATTCTGGGAGTTGAAGTCCACAAGTCTTAAAACTGCCAAGTTTGAAAACCTCTGGCCTAGGCAGTGCCCTGCTGGATCAGACCCCTGTCCATCTAGTCCAGCAGTCTGTTCTCATAGTGGCTAATCAACTGCACAAGAAAGCCTAGTAGATTCTCAGCATATGGCTTTTGGTCACTCTATCTTCAAGGCTAATAGTCACTGATGGATAGATGTTGATTCTGACACAGCTGCAGCAGAGAACTGGCTGAAGAAATAAAACCAGGTGATACTATAATTCTACAGGCATTTCCCCCAGTAAGGTTCAAATAAATCCTTCTATTCATAGACAGGCAAGGGGGCTGAATGATCAAGAACTCAAATGTGTTTGGAGGATAGGTTGGCTCTTGCTCATCACATTCAAAGCCATTCATGAACAAAAACAAACAAACAAAACAACCACATTTGGACATGAAACTAAAAATTGAATATATTTATTACAAACAGGGGTGTCAAATTCAAGTGCTTAGAACTGGCCTGTGGGGCTGCCCTGGAGACAACGAAGGACCAGCCTGCCGTCCCTCTGCCAGTGAAAATGGAGCTCAGGATCCAAGCTACATTTTCGCTGGCAGAGGGTTGCAGGGGGCTGTTGAAGCTGGAAACAGAGCTCGGAAGCCCGTTTTTGCTGGCAGAGGACTTGGACCACCACAGGCGCCCCTGACATGAGTGACGTCGAGCTGCCCACACCCACCCTGCCCACACCCACCCCAGACCTCCGAGGTCAAACACAACCCTGACGCGGCCCTCAATGAAATCGAGTGTGATGCCCCTGAACTACAATATTTGACAAAACCTGACAATATGTCAAAGCCCACTCAAATGAATAGGTGCTATGAAAGAGCCCTGATGTGATCATGGATTCAAAAAAATCCCCACAAGAATCCAAATTGCTTCTTAGGATAAGCTTAAGAGATACATATTTCTCTCCAGCTGAGCAGCTAGAAAAACGATAGCTGAAATTTCACCTGGAAGAGCCCAGGTTCTCTCAGTTGTTATGCCTGAAAATGTAATGGAGACCCAACATGAAATTTTCCAGGCAAATCACATCACTGAATTATGATCCCTTTCCCACTGCATTCCCCCATCCCCAGAAAATTTAAAGTCAGCCCACTTCTTGCATTAGGGCAACATCAATTGGTTCTAAGCTGAGGTGGTATCATCTTTTTTCACGCAAGCACATTTTTCAAAGGGCTAAGCCTAACCAGCAAAATGTTTCACAGGAGCAGTGAAGATTCTTCACTGCAAATTTGCTGCTGACCGGTGGCACATATGCTAGCTAATTGTACTCTTTCCCTGGTTCTATTCTGCAAAGCTTTTCTGAACACACAGAGAGCTCTTATGTTGTTCACCAGCCATGGCTTTGATCTGTAAATATGTACGTGTGGACGTAAAACTTCATACCTGGATTAGATCAGCCTGAAACCTGTCTTAATTGGCTGGGCCATCTTTACTCTCATGTGGAAACGGGTCACTGTCCCTCTATTGAAATGTTGCTCTTCCTTGTCCCTTTGTGCATCCCCCAAAAAACTTCTAAGAAGGATCTCCATAAAGGGGCCCACAAAAAGCTTGTTACTTTAGCAGCTTAATAACCTTTTCAAAGCTTCCCCGCCTTACCCCCCCCACCTCCCCAGCTAAAAACTGAAGGACTGTTATCATGGCAACAGAATGAAAGAGGCACTTCATCGGCGCACTGCTGTCTTCCGAGCGCATGGAAGGCAGCCAGGTAGCAGATGGCTGGTGTGGACTATTCCCTGCTTTCTACCGCCGCTGCTGCATGTTTAAACAAAACAAACGTCATCCTCCTCTTGGTTACTGGCTTCAGAAGAGCTGCACAGAAACACAGCAGGCAAAGGTGCTTGTGTGCAGCCAGGAGAGGGGGCCGCAGCATGCACTCCTGGCACTCTGACAGCAATGTACAGTAGAGGGAGAGAGAGACGTGCAGCGTCCATTTCATATGTTCTATTTTGGGCCTCTGTTGGCACCGGCTTCTTCTCTCCCCCCACCCAAAAGCACAGCTGTCTAATCAAAGGCTGGAGGAAAAAGAGCAGGCAGGATCGACAAGATTACAAGGCAGAAGATTCGGTTTAATTGTTGAGAATTGCATAATTTAATTAAGTGCACCGACACACATTCAGGTCCTTGTGGCAGCTGTGGTCGGGGAGCCTAGAGTTGGGGCTGCTGATGCAGCAGCCTCCCCTGAATGCAGAACGAGGGAGCCAGAAATAGCTAAGATGGCGGAGCGTGTCGAAGACACAGCAGAAGGGCTTGCACGCACATGCCTGACACAGTCCCAGCATTAATTCAAAGCAGCTATTTGGGCTGTTTAAAAGCAAAAAAAAAAAAAAAAGTGCCTCCAGACCCCTCCTCAGCCTTGCTCCCCCCCCCACTTGAGGCTGCACGCTAACTTCCAGGCCAGAATAAATGACTGAGGCAGCGTTCCTCTAGCACAACTCCTCCCTTGTAGAGAGGGAGTGGGACTCTGCGGCAAAGCTAACACAAACTCTACCATAATGATTAACTTCTGTGAAGGGGGAAACTGCTGACTGGCTAGGAACAGAAGAGGGGGGGGGGGATCCTCAGAGAAAAAGCAACCAGCATCCCCCTTTCCACAGAGCTCATTTTGCAACAGTATGGAGGGCATAACTCTTCAACCTGAAGAGCCAAAAGAGTAATGTCAACCAGCCTGGGAAGAACCACAAAGCTATACAAGCCTAGTCCTTGTTCATCAGTGCTATCCAGAATTATCCAGAGCCAGGCTGCATCCCTTTCCTGGTAAATAAGGTAGCACCCTTTCAGGCGAACAGAAAGAAGACACCTGTTCAAGCCAATAGTTCTACTTTTATCTAACAGGGAAGGCAACACTCTGCCTGCATCTACTTACTAGTAATTCACTTCAAATGCTAAAGAAAACAAATTTAAAAAGTCATCTTCCTGAATAAAAAATATGGATGTCAGTTCAAGAAGAAATGATGGTCATCTTTTTCAAAGGAAGTGAGATCTTTGGATCCAGGATCTGGATATAGCCATCTATACTGCCTTTGGAAAAAATAGCAAAGGTATTTCCCCCCAAAATGCAAATGAGTGGCTTGTATGTATGTGGGGCAGGATGCAGAACCAACTACAGCCTCCAGCAACCAGGTACCTCACTGAGGCAGCTCCTAACCTGCCTCCATGACACATTTAACACCTGGAAAATCAAATGATTCCAGGCATAGACATCTCTCACATTGGGGGGGGGATCCAGCATCCTTGTCTGATTGATAGTGCAATATTCCATGAGAATGTGCAAAGCAGTTAAAAAAAAAAAGCTTAAACGTAGCTCCCCACCCCCAAGGATAGCACCATACTCAGAGAAAAGAACTAGCAACCAAAAGCAAGCATCCCAGGAGTTTTACAGAATTACAGAATAACAGAGTTGGAAGGGATTTTAGAGGTCTTCTATTCCAACCCTTCTGTTCAAGCAGGAGATCTTACACCATTCTGAACAAATGGATGTCCAATCTCCACTTAAAAGAATAATAAAATAATTCCTATTATGTGACTTTAAGTTTGCGCTGCAGAACTAGCACAAACTCAGGAGAAAAAAAACATAGGGCAAAAACAGTATTCTTCTAGCATCTTACAGACTAGCACATTTATTAAAAGCTTCTGTGGAGTATCTTTGAAGGGTTTAAAACTGCAAGACTGTACTTTCCAGGAATCAAAAAGGACTCTCTAGATCTCATGAAGGTTCAGTTCTAGATGAAACCTCCACAGAATTTGATTGCTGCCGTCTAAAACCACCTTTTAAAGATGTCAATTAATGTTTTATCATGATGTTTTTTAGTAATATCATTGCAGCTTAATTTAATTGTCTAAGTAAAAGTAGAGACAGTTATCCTTTCCCTGCTATTGCAAGTGGACCATAATCCTCAGTTGAAGTGGCCAATGCCTGATATGATTAGCCAATTCCCAGGACCAATTCTTTGCAGCCAAGTTAACCTGGAAGGTAACCTTTCTGCAGACTGTAGTGTGATGAATCAGCCTTCATTGTGATTCACCATTTAGTATTTGGTTCAAAGCATACTTTCAGGTTTTAAAGACATGACAAATAGTAATCTACATAAGATATACTAGCAGATATAAGAATTAAAATAGTGAAGTCTTGAAAACCCTCCCCTTCCAACCCCAACTGGGTGAGCCCTTTTTTCTAATCCTGTTTGGAAATATATGACATTCTATGTTCCATAAATCTCTCTCATAATCAAATCAAGTATCCCTGCCCTTTTGTTATTGGGACTTCTATTTTAGGAGGTGTAGCCAAGATGTCTCATATTTCATGGGGTATAGAATTCGAGACTTAAAAGACTGCTTAGTGAATGGATGAGTTGGGAATCAAGGGGAAAAAAGGCAAGCTGGGGTAGCAATTCAGAACAACAGTCCTATCTTTCATGTTCTGGAAAGAAATTATGTCAAAACCTCTTCAGATGTGCTCTAAAAGATGGATCTTTTCATAAGTTTGAACGAGCATTGGTAACACTGGAACCAAATTAATTCATCTCTGGATTTGTTAACATCACATATGGAACAGCCAATCCACATGTGATTGCCTGAACAGCAAATCTTCAATTTTTATGCATATTTTCTCTCCCATAGCATAGGAGATACATAGTATAATCTTCAGTGATTCAGTGAAGAGGACAGGCAAACAGCAGTCCTGATTAGGATGACTTGGTATGTTCTAGTTAAGGAGGGCCCAAAGGAACCTCTGCAAAGCCATTGCAAGGTCTATATTCAACATCTGTAGTTGCTTGGATTAATTTATGTAGTTGTGTAAGAGGTAGTCTTGCCTCATTATTTCAGAAAGGTTTTAGCCGATTTGTCCTGTGAAATGAACAAGGTCATCAAGGTCACATTTATTCAGTCACATTTGCTTTAAATCAATGTCCCTTCTCTGGTTGGTTACCACCACCAGGGAGGTGATATATGGTTGGGCCTGTGTAATGGTGAATGCTTCTCTGAAGGAAGGAGAGAGGGGTTCCTCTGGCTATAGCTCTTGAGGCCTTCTGCAGCTGGAGTATTTTCATCTGTTCCCTTTCAACTCTGAATGAGGATGCATTCTCCCAATCAGAATTGGTATGCATCTTGGGAGTGGGGGGTCCTCCTGGACTTGTAGCTCCTATTCAAAGAGGAGGTGGTAACTGTAGCCAAGAGGGCCTTTGTACAAATCTACCCATGTTTCCCCAAAAATAAGAACAGGTCTTATTTTCTTTTGGACCCCAAAACTAGGGCTGCTTTTCAGGGCATGCCTTATTTTTTTCCATGTACAGGAGGCCCAATTCTTCTGCTTGCTTGTGGTGGGGCAGGATATGTAGCAGTTATTGCCACTGACACAACGTGGGGGTGATGGAGTTGCCCCACACCAGTTTACCTCAGGGCCCCTGCAGCCAGGCCATCCATGTCCCGGCACCTGCCTCACCTTGCGGCCGCAGCACCATCACACCACAACCTCCTGCTCTGTTGCAGTTGTGAGCAAGCAGAAGAAGTGGGCCGGTGGCCATGTAGGCTCCTGCTGGGAAATCGACTTACGGTTACTCATTCTTTAGTCACCTCCTGTCTGGACTACTATAATATACATCACATGGGCTGCCCTTGAAGAATATTTGGAAGCTTCTGGTCAGGAAAAAAATGATAAATGATGAAATCCAGGATATATGCCTTCTCTTTGACTGACTTATGGAACACCATTCCACACAGAATACAGATAGTCTGGACTTCCATAAACTTTAAAGATCTGACATTTCTACCAAGCTTTGAGCCAGGATGTTAAATGAACCTAGTTTATATGATTTGCATGTTTTTGCTTTTATTTTACTGAGACTTTGATATCATCGTAATGGTGTTGATTGTTATCATTTTTTCTTTGTTTTATGGTTAATATGTTAATTGTTGTTAGCCACTTGAAGTCATATGTAACATGGGTGGCCATATAAGTATTTTAAATTAATTAAAATAAACATTTATTTTCTTTTCTTGCTTGATAGGTATTTACCCTAGCCAAAGAGCAGACAAGAGCAAATGAGCTAATGGTATTGTGGGGGCAGAGGAAATTAAGAAGACAATTGTAGCAAACAAGTCTCTTTGATCTTTACCTTCAAATAAATTTGACAGACTAAAAGTACCACCTTCCATTTGGCTCTATGTTGACAGATCATAAGAACAAATGGGCAGAATGAGAAACTATCAGGCATTAGAATGCACTAGATTTGCACCAATAGTACAGATGGAAGTTATCTTAGCTTAAAGTTACTAAATTTGCACTACTATTAATCTTCCCATTGTTCCTATCACCCATCTCTTCTCACTTATGACTGTATGACTGTAACCTTGTTGCTGGTATCCTTATTATTTATATTGACTGTTTCCCTATGACTATCAATAAGTGTTGTACCTTATGATTCTTGACGAATGTATCTTTTCTTTTATGTACACTGAGAGCGTATGTACCAAGACAAATTCGTTGTGTGTCCAATCACACTTGGCCAATAAAGATTCTATTCTATTCTATTCTATTCTATTCTATTCTATTCTATTCTATTCTATTCTATTCTATTCTATTCTATTCTATTCTACTCTACTCTACTCTACTCTACTCTACTCTACTCTACTCTATTCTATTCTTAAAGTCAGCAGAGTAAACTTTTAATTTAGGGTTTCTGGAAGTACATTTGCTTCAGTGATGGATCTATCATAAGATTTATTTCCAGATATAGCAAATATGTCTAATTTTCCCAAAATCAGTTTTTAGTGTCTTGTATTTCCTGAAGTTTAAATCAATTCTGCCATAAACAGAGCTGCTGCAGTAATGGCTGCTTGCTTAGGAAAGAAAAAGGGCTCCCTCTGGAGTGTATTCAGAGTTAATACTGAGCTGGGATGAAGGACATCTTGAGGAAAGAAGGCACTTGCTCCTCCTTCTGAGCCATTGAAAGTTGGAGCTTTGCTGAGCTCTTCTCAAGCTTGCAAGGTTCAGGGCCTCCGAAGCCCAGAACAATCATTTTTATGCATGTATTCATGACCATCAGGCAAATGCAAGATTCATAAAGGGAAAAAGTTGCTATCAGAGACCTCAGGCCAAAGAAAGCCACCAGAATATACAACAAGGACTGAACCTCTAATTCTCGTCAGTTATATACATTTAAAAACCTGGAAGAAGGTTAGTTATACTGTCAGGCAACAAATTTCATTTGAGATGGGAAGTAGTTGTGTCAAGAGTTAATAAGCTCATGCTTCATAGAGAACAGAAAAGGTTGCTCAGGAATAAAGATGATAGCAAAATGCGACTCTATGCTGCTCAATTTATTTGCATCCAACCCCATCATGACCAACACAACACCCAAACGTTTCATGCAGAATCAAAGAAAAACGAGTGTCAAGGCTGTTAACTTACTGCCTGTTTTTGTTCTTCTTCCTATAGAGAATTGTAATTGGAACATGAGAGAAAAAGAAAAAAAAAAAGGGACAATTGTTATCTTGAAAATGCAAACATAGTTGAGTATTAGAGGGAACACCAATGTGACAAAACACACAAAGACACAAGGAATAGGGATCATATAAAACACTGCCGGGCCCTGGGTTTTTTCTTGTCAGTGTCTCACACCTAGAGGATTTATGGTCACATGAAAACACAAGAATTTGCCAGATAAGACATAAGTTCATTTGAATCAAACATTTTGTTCCCCCAATGATCAAAGAAGTTTATAAGGGAAGTCCACAAAACAAATCACAAAGACAATTAGTTTGTTTTATATCTTCTCCCTAGCAATTGTTATTCAAAGCAACTTGGTGTGATATCAGAGTTAATGTATAGTATAATATATAACAAGTTGACATTGATCACTTATACCTGAAAATTTATTAATCTTATGAAGCAATCCGTTTTAAAATTCCTAATGGCCCTAAACTTTGATCTGAACGAATGATAAGAGAAAATCTTGTTGGTTCAGTAGAACATCCCCAAATTCTGTGAAAACATGTTATTAATTCATTGGACAAATGCAAACCACTCAAATAATTAAACACTCTTGGTCTATCTTCATATGGTGAAAAGAAGCATAAAAAGAAGTGCATTGTAATGCTTCAAGACCCTCACAGAAAAGAATCCATATTCCAACCCATCTGAGGACTATACTTTAAGTACTAAATTAAATAAGTATTTTTATAGGTGCTGTGGATCAGATTCAGATGTTAGGAACTAAAATGTTCAGGAGTATGGAAGACAAAATCTGTGAGGAAATGCTGACAGAACATGAAAAAAAGATTGAGTAGGGTCAGGACAGGAATCTTCAAAGATTTGGTAGAAAAAGAAAATGGCTTGCTGCCTGCTGTCCCAGAGGGCATAGTTGTATTTAAGGACTTCAATTACAAGAGGAGATTTCAGATTTCAATGGGTTTTTCTATCAATAACAGCAAACCATCGATGAAATCAATTATGCTGAGTAGGGTAGAAAAGCTCTGTCCCTAAAGTTGCATGCAGCTCTCGACCTAATTTCAAAAGCCCTCTGCAAGCAATTAGTTCAGGTCTCTTGCGAAACCATCTATCCCTCCCCAAGCAGTCCCACTGGAAGAGGCATGGAGAGAAAAGATTGTCCCACCCACCTTTGGCCCTAATTCCAGCCACTCCTAGCATGTAGCCCTCAATAGATTACACCAAGAGACTGTAGCCTTGGAGACCAAAAAAAATCTTCCCTAAGTTAAAGATATAGGGCGAGTTCTTCCCCATAAGAGCCTTTTAGCAGATGCTGGGTAATCCTTTGTTGAGATGATCTAGCTTTAGAGTTCCTGCATCAAGTAGAAACCTGGACCTTTTTTTTTTTTTTGGTCAGAAAGAAACAATTAAGAATGGTGGCGGGGAGGAAAACACAGCAAGTGCTAAAAGCTGGAACAAGCAGCTTCACTCCCACTAACCAAAGACAAAAATCTAGCAAAAGAGCCATCTCAGATCTATGCTATTCCTATATGCTTCAGCAACTGAACTAGTTCATCTTAGAATACTGGCCAACATCTCTGGTGAAAGAGCACAAGTTTTGTATGCAGCAAATCCCAAATTCAATCCCTTCAAATGTCAGATAAGAAGAGATTAATTGAAAAAGCACGCTCCAAGGACTGAAATAGAAGTTCCCAACACAAATGACCAATTAGCACAGCAGAGACATTGGCCAAAGGATGAGTGCAGACATGATGTACCTTGAGCAGCTTCATGAGTCCTTCCAGTTGTACCATCAGTTCCCTTCGGCTTTCCTGAAGAGCAGACATTCGTTGTTCCAATTCATCTTTCCTTTGCCTGTTCAAGATTAATAAAAGGATAATTTCATTCGTTTGTTATCTTGCCCTTCTGTAATCACTATCTTAAATTAATTTGGGAGAGGTTGGTTGATTACCGCAATAGCCTTAATTCAGCCAGTAAAGTTGGATTCTGCTGGGCTTTTTCAGGTGTTGGCTGGGAAGCCTGTTCATGTTCCAGTCTGAGGCGTTGAATTTCTTGCAGTATTTCTCTAGAAAAATAAATGTGAAATTAGTTAAACACAGGTCTTCTTTTTTACTCAAATACTCTGGATGTACCTTTTGGAGTTGATACTCCGAAGATATCCTCCTATACATTAATAGAGTCTAAACTGGTAGAGGCTGACAAGGAAAAGGGTGTTGGAATCATGATTGACAGCTTAATGAAAAAGTCACTCTTATGTGCAGCTGCTATAAAAAAAAAGACAAATCCCATGGTTGAAACCATTAGGAAGGGAACTGGAAACAGAAATGTCTATATAATAATGTTATTATAGAAATCTATGGGCTGAGATCACATTTGCTGTATTGTGCTCAGTTCTGTTCACTGCACCTTACAAAGAGTATTATAGTGTTATAAAATGTGCAAAAAGGGGCAAGTAATGATTAGGGGAATGGCTCCCTACAGAGGGAGATTACAACACCTGGGGCTCTTTAGATTGGAAAAGAGAATAAAGGGAGGTATACTACAGATACATATAATCTTGCATGGTTTAGATAACATGGAAGAGATTTTCTTTTGTTACAGTGTTAAAACTCAAGGTCATGTATTGAAACTAACTGCAAGACAAAAAGAAAGTAATATTTTCTCACATAGCATACAATTAAATTGCAAAAACCAAGGGCAGCCGTTGGAGGTAGTAACAACCCCAAACTGAATAACTTTTAAAAGGGAACTGAATATCAGTTTATCAAAAACCATTAATATTGACCACTGTTTCCTGCTGCCTAAAGAGGCGGCAGAAATTATTATATTTTATTATTTTATTATTTTTTTATGCTGCCCATCTCTCCCATATAAAGTGCCATTATATACTGGTTGTTCTCAAACAACCAATATAAGAGGTCTTTTGATTTATTCCAGACTTGTGAGCTTCCCAAATACAACTAGTAGACCTTTGTGTGACACAGAATGTTGGATTAGATGGGCTGATAGTCTAATCCGGCAGGACTCTTTTTATGCTATATGTATCTCCCTTATTACTATAGGAACTCAAACATCCCAAGCAACGTCACATTTATCTAAGAAAGGTTAAAGGAAAATGATCACTTTTTACAGCATAGACACCCTATTAAGCATAAGATTCTCTAATGCTATAGGAAAATTATTTCTTAATACAAGAAAAAGAGAAGGAAAATCAGATATATAAGCATTACAAGCTTCGGGGGGTTTGTTCTCTAAATATTTGCTGCTTTGTAAAACTATTTATGGTCCCAAAGTTGCATTGAAAATGATAAATTGATGCTGGAAGTTGCAGTTAATGTTTTAGGGAGGAAAAGGCACAGTGAGAAAGGAGATGAAAATACTAGGTGAGGCAGTCATGCTATCATGCAAATGGGATGACCTAGGTTTTCCCTCCCCTCCCCCTCCAGCTTTGGAGGCATAGTTATCCTACTGTTTTAATACACTTAGTATATTATAAGGCATATTTAAAATATAAAACGTATTTGTTTTACATTTTGGTGCTGCCTAGAGTTGTGTTCTAAGATGGGTGGCCATACAAAACTTTTAAAGAAATAAATATAAATGGCTGAAATCGTATCATCAAAGTGATGGATTTTGCATATGGCTTAAGAGAAACATGAGAAACTTGCCTCACTGATTACAATCAGTATCAGTATCCAGCAAACTCAGTTTGTGGCTTGGACCTCATAAAAAACCACCAAACCAGCTCTATCTCCCTAAAATATAGTCACCTTGAATCTAAGATGAGCAGGGAAGGAAGGAAGGAAGGAAGGAAGGAAGGAAGGAAGGAAGGAAGGAAAGAAAGATTTATGGAGAGAGGAAAATCAGGACTATGGCAGCTCAGCCAATTAGGTAGGGATGAAGAAAGTTTGCTTTCTTAAGAACCCATAAAAGCTGTCATTCTCTCCCCTTCCCTCCCAATATCTTACCTGTTCTTGTTTTCCAGTTCTGCTATCAGTTGCCTTTGCTGTTTGTTGGCATCAAAATTGAACCCCAGATCTATTGGTGGCCGTGTCTGGTGAAAAACAGGCAACATTTAAATATGCTGACTCAACTCTGCCTAGAGTATATGGAGACACACAGATTTATGCTTCCATGGAAAACTCATGAAAAAGCTAATAAAAGAATTCAGAAAAAGTTGCTTGGTTCCATGTTCACATTGTTTTGGTGAGCAGTTTCTCAACATCTGGCAAGAATGGCAAGAAAAAATGTACAGAGAGAGAAACTTAATGAAGAACTTGGTTAGAAGAAATTGACATGATTAGAGAACATGGGATAGTTGGCCTTCTGGATCCTAAAATCTTCTCCTATTGAGAACACCCCATGATCCCTGATTCAATAAATCTTCAATGCACTCTTCAATTGTTTTGTTTTTACTATTCTGAATTGGGATGAAGCTTTTTCCTACAGGATCTAAGGCAACATCAGTCCCAATTAAATCAGTCATAAATGTGAGCATTAGTAGGAATGGATTTTTTAAAATTAAAATGTTTATTACAGTCATGTTTGAAGAACGGTCACTAACTGTATTACCCCTCAAAGTCTATATAGCAAAAGAAGGGAGGACAAATTGTGCTCCATACAGGTTAAAAAAGAACCAAAAATTAAAGATTCTTTCAATCCATAAAATATTTTACCTTCTTTCGAAAAGGTTCTTTTTTTTGGCTGTGATTAGAGTATCAGTTCCATAAAAGGTGAACAGGGCTATATCTGATGCAATCTGATGATTTTAACCAGAGGCACTCCCAGCATTAAATATTCTACCTGATACACTGTAAAAACCTCAAAACAGTGAAGTGTTATCACATCTGCCCAGCCATATTCTAAGTCTCAACATTTAGCCAGCTAACTATAGCCAAGTATTAAACAAGATTATTGTTGCTCTTCCTCATGTAACAAAACATTTTTACAGCATTCTCCTCCAGATCACCTCAAGCAATAACCAGGGGTGGGCTGCTGGGGGTTCGCAGGGGTTCGGGAGAACCTCTAGTTAAGATTCTGTGCAGTTCAGAGAACCCCCAGATCCCACTCCTGGCTGGCCCTGTCCACCCTGCCCCTCCCCTCCCAGGAGTCCCCACACGGCCCGTTTTGGATGCAGGTATGTGCAGGGCGCATGTGGAGGCTCAGGGAGGGCAAAAAATGGGCCTGCCGGAAGTTCAGGAAGGGCCTCCAGAGCCTGAGGAGGCTGTTTTTGCCCTTCCAGAGACTCGAGGAAAGCCTCTGGAGCTCGAGGAGGGCAAAAACGCCCCCCCCCGCCCGCCATGGTGCAGGAGGTTGACTAGGCCATGGCCACCATGGCCACGCCCACCCAGTAACCAGGCAGAGAACCCTTTGCTAAACTTTTTGAAGTCTACCCCTGGCAATAACTATCATCTTCCTTAATGGCATCTCTATTGATCCATAAGTATTAATTCTCAAGCTTGTTTTGTTACACAATAGCAATATACACCTTTCAATACCTGTTGCCTATGCTGCACATATGAAAGAAACATATGAAAACATGGAACTGTTGTTGAAGCACATACAGTACACCACATGCACCTGTGGAAATCTGTGGCAATCTAAAAGTAGTGGTTCTGCTCCTTGAAATGCAATTAGGATATACAAAGTACTGTTATTAATATGTATGGGAATGGAACAGCCATGCAAGAGAGTCACATTACATTAAAAAGAAATGGCCACTCCAAAAGATAGGACAGAAAAACGTGGCACGTCAACTATTTATTGACCCAACAAAGATATCTGTGCCTCCACCTCACATAAAAACTTGTACTGATGAAAAATTTTGTGAAAGCAATGAACAAGGAAGGTGAAGGTTTTTGTTATATGAGACAGGTGTTTCTAAGAATAATGGATGTCAAGATTAAGAAAGGCATTTTTGTTGGTCCATAGATCAGATACATCATCAATGACAAACAATTCAAAGATCTGTTAATAGGGTCAGGGAAAATTGGTTGGAAAGCATTCAAGGATGTTGTTGAGAATTTTCTTGGCAACTACAGAGCATTAAATTACATTCAGCTGGTTGACAAATTTCTTACAGCATACAAGACCATGAAGTGCAACGTATCACCGAAGATTTATTTTCTGCATTCACACTTGGACTTCTTTCCCAAAGATCTACATGCAGTCAGTAACAAACATGGTGAAAGGTTTCACCAAAACATTGTCACAATAGAAAAATAGTATGAGGACAACTGGAATCCATCAATGCTGGCTGACTATTGTTGGACAATGTAGTAAGATGCACCAGACATTGAATACAATAAAAAATCAGCAGCAAAACACTTTTAGCCCTGTTGAACTCATGCAATGTGTTAGAAACATGGGATTAAATACATTACAGTCATTAAAAGGTAATGTCATATTTCTCAAGATTCCTATGTGATACAGTCATTCTGAAATTATATTTGTGTTCAGTTTAAAGTGGTCTATCCTAATCGCCAAAGGTTTTTCAGGAAACAAAACTTTTGGAAATAAATGTTGTGCATTGTTAGCAATTAAAAATTTACTAATAATCAATTAAAATGTGATTTAGTGGAAACACCTGTCCTTCCCTTAAATCTTAATTTAGAGATATGGGACATGGCACATTTCATTTATACCTCTAGTTTGTGTAAACTAGAGGTATAATGCTTTCTATTTTTATCAGCTCCTCAAGTCTTCCTGAGCAGATTGCTCAGGAAGACTTGAGGAGCTGATAAAAATAGAAAGCATCCATCTTGCTGACCCACTGAAGGACACCGATCCTCAAGAGGTGAGAAGTGACACTCATATTCAAGAGCATACAGAGTCACATGTAAACACCTCCCATCTCACAGGACACACATTGCTCAGTGACATTCAATGCAACAAAAAACATAAATCAGTTGGAAAATGACTTTGGATGGTACTATTTCTAAACTTGCCAGCAAGAGAATGTAACAAAATTAATAACAAAATAACAGAGTTGAAAGTGACCTTAGAGGTCTTCTAGTCCAACCGCCTGCTCAAGCAGGAAACCCTATACTTTTACACAAATCATTGTTCAATCTCTTCTTAAAAACCTCCAGTGTTGAGCACCCACAACTTCTGGAGGCAAATCATTCCACTGGTTAATTGTATGGTCACAAATTTTTTTGGAAATTTTAGGTTGGTTCTCTCCTTGATTAGTTTCCATCCATTGCTTCTTATCCTGCCTTCGGGTGCTTTGGAGAATAGCTTGACTCCCTCTTCTTTGTGACAGCCTCTTAGATATTGGAACACTGCTATTATGTCACCCTTAGTCCTTCTTTTCATTAAACTATTGTGTTTCCCCGAAAATAAGACCCTGTCTTATATTTTTTTGCCACCCAAAAAAGGCACCATTATTTTTTGGTGGGGGGAGGGGATGTTGTCCACTGACTCACCTCACTTGCGCACATCACCCCCGGCCTCCTTTTCGCTGTCCAGAGGCCTTAAGGAACTTTTTCTGTGGCCGGCAAGGCTTTCCTGAAGGCCTTTGGAGCTGGTAACAGAGCTCTAGAGCTCTGTTATTGGCTGCAGAGGCCTTCAAGAAAGCCTTGCAGGCTGCAGAAGAAATGGGCCAGCAAGGCAGGTGTCAGGGTGTGTGAGGCCTGGCTGCAACTGTCCGAAGGTAAGTAATAAGGCAGCTCCACACACACCCCATCCCCCTCCAGCTTAATTTTTACCCGTGTACCCTGGAGTGGGTGGGGTCTTAATTAGGGCTTATGTTGGGGGTAGGTCTTATATTGGA
The DNA here is from genome assembly GCF_059756535.1 of Pantherophis guttatus. Lineage (NCBI taxonomy): Eukaryota > Metazoa > Chordata > Lepidosauria > Squamata > Colubridae > Pantherophis > Pantherophis guttatus. The sequence goes on along the minus strand of NC_142063.1, from coordinate 322,929,241 downwards.
CGCACATGTAAAAACAAAGCTAGGACTTACTTTCAAGGTAGGTCATATTTTCGGGAAAACACAGTAGACATACCCAATTCCTGAAACCATTCTTCATATGGTTTAGCGTTCAATCCCCTAATTATCTTACTGCTCTTCTCTGCACTCTTTCTTAGAATCTCAACATCTTTTTTGTATCAGGACTCTGAAATACTATGATTTTTAATAGTAACATTCTTGTTTATTTTTCATTCTTTCAATTACGTGGACTTTTCCCTTTTTGAAAGTGTATGCTTGTGTGTGCGTGCACGTGTCTGTGCACTTTATCCATGGAGAATTCTGCATGCTCAATACCTCGCGTTGTCATGAGGAGACAGAAAAAATGGTCTTCATGATCTGATAGAGCAATGGAAGCACCATGCTAGAAAGCTATGCTACATATCTCAGCCTGATATTTCTGCCTGATCTGGTTTCCTCCCAACTAACAGTATATCACAGCACTGTTCATTGGAATTGATAGAATCATAGGGCTGGCAGGGATCTTGGAGGTCTTTTAGTTCAATTCCCTGCTCAAGGCAGGAGTCCTTATACCATCCCGGAAAAATGGTTGTCTAATTTGTTCTTGAAAACCTTCAACAATGGAGCACCCACAAGCCTGAGAGGCAAGCTGTTCTACTGATGAATCATTCTCACTATCAGGAAATTCATCCTTATTTCCAGCTTGAATTTCCTTCTGATAAGCTTCCACCATTGCTTCCTGTCCTGCTCTCAGATACTATGGAGAATAAATCCACCCCTTCCCTATGATAACTCTTCAAGTACTGGAAGATTGCTATCATGTCTCCCCTGAGTTTAAACATACCTAGTTCCCTTAGTAGTTCATTGTATAGCAATAACAATAGCATTTAGATTTATATACTGCTTCACAGTGCTTTACACAAGCTTCTCTAAGCAGTTTACAATTAGTATATTGCCCCCAACAATCTGGGTCCTCATTTACCAACCTAGGAAGGATGGAAGGCTGAGTCGGTCAATGAGAATCGAACTGCTGGCAGTCTGCAGAATTAGCCTGCAATACTGCACCACCACAGCTTGTATGATGAAGACCCCTTATCATCTTGTTGCTCTTCTCTGCACTCTTTCTAGGACCTCAGATCTTTTTGTATTGGAGTGACCAGACCTGGATGCAGCATTCCAAATGTGGTCTCACTAGTGTAGTATAGAGTGGTACTATTACTTCTTGTGATCTTGATGCTATCCCTCTGTTGATGCAGCCTAGAACTGCGTTTGCTTTTTTGGCAGCTGCAGCACACTACTAACTTAAGTAGTGATCCACAAGTTCTTCTTTGGGATCTATCCTATGCATTTGCTCTGTGGTACATTATCACAAACAGACTGCAAGGATCCTACTGCATGAATGCTACATATATATATAGAGAGAGATAGATAGATAGATACAGATAGATAGATAGATAGATAGATAGAGATAGAGATAGAGATAGATATATAGATATAGATAGATATATAGATATAGATATAGATATAGATATAGATATAGATATAGATATATCAATTCATTTTAACAAACACTGTACAATATTAGCATGAGCCACTGCTGTGCTAATAGAACCCTACACAAGACAGGTGATTTCAGGATGCCCTAGTTTAGTGTCCTTCTGCTAATTTAGTTTTCTAAGGATTTGGGAACTTAGGTAGTCATTTCACATTTGTATCTTGATTATCAAAGAAAAGAAGATAAAAGCTCAGATGCCAAGAAACAAATTCAATTGCTCACCACATTTCCAGCTTCAGCAGCTAACCTGGCAGCATACCGAGCAATTAACCGATGTTCTTCATCCAGTCTGCTAGGACTGTCCAGGACACTGCTAAAGGAAAGAGATCTCACATTTACCAATTGGTATTTGCAACTCCAGAATATCAAATTCACACTAGGAAGATAAGTGATTGTCCAACATGACACAGAATATAAGCGGTGTATCTTGGGAATGCATTCTCAAGCTTCACTCATGAACCAATCATGCCCAATTTCATTTCTGCATAAAAAAGTAATAATTCTAGAATTATGGCTTCTAACTGCATTTTGTTGAAAAGTGTATGTAGAACTGCAACATATTTTACATATAGTATTTCTGGGGAGTACTGCATTTATATAGGCAAGCTCACAACACTTGACATTTACCAGCATCACTATTTTCAATATAAATTTTTGAAATTTAAGTGTGATTTTAAAAAAAATGGGTAAAAGATGTTTTAGTTGATAATAGTACAAAAAATAACATTGCACTGACTTTGTGTCACAGCATAAAGACTGGGCGATTGGCTCATATGCTCAAAACGTGAATGCACATATCAAAACCATATTTCTTCAAAAAGGTAGTAGAATAACATTAGCATAAATTTCATGAGTAGAATTTCTGCTGTGAACCCATTATGTCCCCTAAAAAGGAAATAGGGAGGAGGGGAAATAAAAGAATAATATATGATGACAAAGTCATATGAATGGCTTGCAAAAACAAAGTAAGAAAAAAACATAACATCCAAAGTGAAACACTTGTATTTTAATAGGCAGAAGCATTTTGTACTTCGCTTTTCAAGGACAAATGCAGTAAACAGTGTCAAATACTTTGGTATCCTAAAATCCAGTCAATGTGAATGGGATTTTTAAGGCTGAAGAACATTAAAAACAACTAGGGCTTCCAGTTAAAGTTTTCATTGTGCAATTCTTCATTGCATCCTTCAAGCCATTAAGACAAGAAAGACAGAATAACTGCAGGTTGCCACTGGATTGGTAGCAAGAGGGCAACTATTTATCACATCAGGTGCCAAAGCAAAAAAATTCCAGCAATATTCTTCCTCAGATGGGTCCCAAAACAAGATAATTGTTTTCTCTATTGAAGGTTTGCTAATGATTGCTAGGACTGCTGAGAAAACACTAACTTTTAAGAGGAATTAAATCAGAAATCTGATTAAAAGCTGCAATATGAACAGGCTTGTTCCCCCCTTCCTAGCATTTTCCCCCAAGTGCAGAATCTGGGGGGTTTTTTTGGGCGGGCGGGTGGGGGAGGGGAATAAACCAAATATTGATCCATTGGTTGTGACAGGAATTGACTAATCAGCTTGGTTGGACTAGCCCCATGAGGGCAAACTTATGACACGCATGCCAGAGGTGGCACACAGAGCCCTCTCTGTGGGCACACGTGCCATCGCCAGCTGCTCTTCCGGATTCCGTCACGTGGATGCGTGTGTGCCGGCCAGCTGATCTGGCACATGTGCGCACCGGCCAGCTGCTGTCTTCCGGGTTCCGGCGCATGCGTTCCAGTTTCGGCACTCAGTGCCAAAAAGGTTAACCATCACTGGACTAGCCTAACATTGTGGGTTGAGAGAAACTGACTACCCAAAGTCACCCAGGTGGCTTTCTTGCCTAACGTGGGATAGAGTTCACAGTCTCCTGGTTTCTAGCCTGGTGCCTTATTCGCTAGACCTAATTGGTTCTTGTAATATGAACAGGCTGTGCCGTGACAAACTTGATCACATAACAAGTGATATATTGACAGATAGAGTTGCTTATACCAGAACAATGCCATGTATCAAAAAAGTTTTGTCATTAAAATGAAAACTTTTTAATGTCTCAATGAGTTTAATGTAAATCCAGATTCTTTTAAGCTGAAGTCACAAGAAGTTATTTATTTGATTTATGTTGTTTTATACTGGGTTTTTTTTTCTTTTGAAGGAAACCTGTTTATGTTGCTTCCACATTTTATGGCAGATACATGCAATGCCTGGGACTTGTGGGCACATTTGAAATGTTGGGTGTAACTTTCCTAAAATGGAAGCTATCAGGAAAGTACAAGTTACAAGGCATTCATATTCACCAAAAGTCAAATATTGGAATTGCCCTCCACAATCTGTTCTATTACCCTCCTGTATTCTCTATTTTTAAGAATGATTATGGAGGCCAGACACATACAGTATTTATAAATATGTTAGAAATTGGCCAACAGATTTCCAAATTGGCAATTGCCCATTCTTTAAATATTTTTTCTAATATAATGCAAACAACATAACCCATTTTAGAAGGAAGATTGGAAACCACTTGGCAAAGCATGGCTTTATAGGACAATGCAAATAGTGCCCCTTCTAGAAATGATCCCACTCAGAGGATCAAAAGGTGCTGAGAGATATTGCATTGCCTATTTTGGCAAGGACTTACTGGCTTTGTTTGTGGGAAGGAATTCTTTTCCTTACACTATTCTTTTTAAAATGCTGTTTGGCAGCATAAGGTAACCCAACTACATTTTTCATATCAAAGCATCAGGCATCTAGCACGAATGGGTAAAATCAGTATGGCACAATACACCATTTTAGGTTATCTCTGGCACATTCATCCCAGAGTTGTCTTTAAAGAAATCAAGATTAATTTCTGAAATTCAGGAATTTGGAAAAGACCTGGGAATACTTCTAGAATAGACAAACTGCTAGAGATATCCATTAGAACATATTCTCATCAATGACTCAGCTCAAACCATAGAAATCTTGATTCTTCCTATATCAATTCAGTAGTTCATCATTTGAGGTGTAGAGGAAAACATTATTCATGTTTCCCCAAATTTAGGGGTCTTTACGAAATTAAAACATTTCATAATTGTTACATTTCATGCCCAACACCATTTGTTTGTTTGAACCGTAGCAAGAAGCCCAGTTAACACTCATTTTGATATTTGTTCCAAATTTCCATCAGATTGTTGTAAAACAAATCTCCTTTAAAGCAAGCGCATCCATAAACCTCTCATTTTTAGATTGCCTCTTTTTTTCTTCATAACATTTAGTCAAAGACCTCCCTTTTTTTAAAAAAAAAAGTTTTTTTAAAAAAAGTCAGTAATCCATTTTCAAGCAAAAAATAGATAAAATAAAAGTGAATAACCACAGACCTTCCTAACACCTGTTTTAGTTAGTGGATGGGCTGGGACAACCCAGCTGCCTATACAGGGCATCCAACCAAGTTCTGAAAGGGAAAAGAATAATCACCCTGCATACCCCATACCCCTTCCACACACAATCTGCTTGCCTAGCACTAACCGTGTGCTGCTTTGTAGCTGGCTCACATAGGCTGCTATCAGCACATGCTCATCACTGAGCCCATCGGAGGGGGTGAGGCTTTGCTGCAACCTAGGGATATTGAAAGCAAAGGAAGCAAAACTCAACAGAAATGAAGATGAGGCAATGAAATAATGTAAATTATTTGAGGAATATAACATGATTAAAAAATAATAGTTAACAGATGTGAACGTTAGAAGGCGGCAGCGAGACGGACTTAAATAGGCGGGAGTTCCTGTTAGAAGTAAGGGATCAACAAGACATGAGGAATGAGGTAGGCTTGTCATTATATTCCTTTTCTCTCCACTTGGAAACTGCACTATTAATCTGGAGCCTGAAATTCTGACAGGCAGCTAGCTAGGGTTCTAATTCATGGAAGAGCAAGCATGTTTATTACTTGGCAAACCCCAACTGTAACCACTCTCCTGTGCTTTGTTTGTATGCATTAGCAGATGCATTGTTCTAACAGACATACAATTAAAGGATATACCCAGTCAAAACAGTCTTCTTTTATTTATTTATTTATTTATTTATTTATTGAATTTCTATACCGCCCTACTCCCGAAGGACTCAGGGCGGTGTACAGCCATGAAATAAAACACATAAATATACAAAATTTAAAATCAAATAAAATAAATTAAATAAATTTGGCTGAATTTATATCCATAATTTAAAATACCCATAATTTTAAAATACAATTAAAAATTTAAAATTTTCATTTAAAAGGGAGAAAATTTAGGCGAGGCCCGCTTGATGAAATAAAAGCGTCTTCAACTCGCGGCGGAAGGTGCGCAGATCCGGGATCCTCCGTATCTCTGGGGGGAGCTCATTCCAGATCGTCGGTGCCCCCACAGAGAAGGCTCTCCCCCTAGGGGCCGACAGCCGACATTGTTTGGCCGACGGCACCTGGAGGAGTCCTTCTCTGTGGGAGCGTACTGGTCGGTGGGAGGCTGTTGGTGGTAGTAGGCGGTCCCGTAGATAACCAGGTCCTAAGCCATGGAGTGCTTTAAAGGTGGTAACCAGAACCTTGAAGCGCACCCGGAAGACCACCGGGAGCCAGTGCAGCTCGCGCAGGAGAGGTGTTACATGGGAGCTCCATGTTGCTCCCATAACCACCCGCGCGGCAGCACTCTGCGCCAGTTGGAGCCTCCGGGTGCACCTCAAGGGGAGCCCCATGTAGAGAGCATTACAATAGTCCAGACGAGAGGTGACGAGGGCATGAGTGACTGTGCGTAACGAGTCCCGATCTAGAAAGGGACGTAACTGGCGAATCAGGCGAACCTGATGAAAAATCCTCCCGGTCACGGCCGTCAAGTGCTCTTCTAAAGACAGCCGTGAATCCAGGAGGACGCCCAAGTTACGAGCCCTTTCCGTGGGGGCCAATGATTCGCCCCCAATAGCCAGCGATGGCACCAGCTGACTATATCGGGACGTCGGAAACCACAGCCACTCGGTCTTGGATGGGTTGAGCCTGAGCCCGTTTCTCCCCATCCAGATCCGTACGGCCTCCAGGCACTGGGACATCACTTCAAGGGCATCGTTGGGGTGATCCGGGGTGGAGATGTACAGCTGAGTGTCGTCAGCGTACAGATGGTACTTCACCCCGAAACCACGGATGATCTCGCCCAGCGGCTTTACATAAATGTTGAACAGGAGGGGCGAGAGAACCGATCCCTGCGGCACCCCACATATAAGGGGCCTCGGGGTCGATCTCTGCCCCCCTGTCAACACAAACTGCGACCGGTCAGAGAGAAAGGAGGAGAACCACCGTAAAACGGTGCCTCCCACCCCCAACCCTTCCAGCCGGTGCAGCATGATACCATGGTCGATGGTATCAAAAGCCGCTGAGAGGTCTAACAGGACCAGGACAGAGGAACAACCCCTGTCCCGAGCCCTCCAGAGATCATCAACCAACGCGACCAATGCCGTTTCCGTGCTGTACCCAGGTCTGAAGCCCGACTGGAACGGATCTAGATACGACGCTTCATCCAGGTACTGGGGTAGCTGTCGCGCAACCACACTCTCAACAACCTTCGCAACGAAGCAAAGGTTGGAGACTGGACGATAGTTAGCCAATACTGCCGGGTCCAGGGAAGGCTTCTTGAGGAGAGGCCTTACCACCGCCTCTTTCAGGGCGGCGGGGAAGACACCCTCACCCAACGAAGCATTTATAATCCCCTGGAGCCAGCCTCGCGTCACCTCCCGGGAAGCCAGCACTAACCAGGAGGGACACGGGTCCAACAAACATGTGGTCGCGTTCAATCTACCCAGAATCCTGTCCACGTCATCTGGGGTCACAGGATCAAACTCATCCCAGATAACAGTCTCAAAACCTGTCTCCATCACCCTCTCTGGATCTATCGCGTCAGAGTCCAGACCTGCCCGAATCTGAGTGATTTTGTCATACAGATACTGAGCAAAATCCTCGGCTCTTCCCTCCAAGGGGTCCTCCCGCGCTTCCTGGTGGAACAGGGAGCGGGTCACCCTAAACAGGGCGGCCGGGCGATTATCTGATGACGCAATAAGAGCAGCAAAATGAGAACACTTTGCTGCTTTTATCGCCACTAGGTAATTCCTAATATGAGATCTTACCAGTGTTCGGTCAGATTCAGAAAGACTAGCCCTCCAACAGCTCTCTAGGCGTCTTTTCCGGCGCTTCATCTCCCTCAGCTCCTCGGTGAACCAAGGAGCCAGGCGAGATCGGCGCCGGGTCAGAGGCCGCAAAGGCACGACTCGATCCAGGGCTCCAGCCGCCGCCCTATCCCAGGCGGCAACTAGGTCCCCAGATGAGGCGTGAGCCAGAACCTCCGGGATTGGCCCAAGTTCCATCTGGAACCTATCAGGTTCCATCAGGCGCCTGGGGCGGTACCATCTTACCGGTTCCGCCTCCCTGTGGCGGGGTGCTGCGGTTCGAAGGTCAAGGCGAAGGAGCGAGTGATCTGACTATGACAAGGGCTCGATGACTAAATCCCCTATCTCGAGATCACTCAACCACTGTCCAGAGACAAAAACCAGGTCCAGTGTGTTTCCCCCAGTGTGCGTAGGGCCATGAATTAGTTGGGTCAGGTCCATGGCCGTCATGGAAGCCATGAACTCCCGAGCCACCTCAGACGCCTCACCCACGGATGGCAGGTTGAAATCCCCCATGACCATAAGTCTGGGAGTATCAACCGCCACCGCGGCAATAACGTTGAGTAGCTCGGGCAGGGCTGCCGCCACGTGGCAGGGAGCCAGGTACGTGATCAGCAAGCCCATCTGAACCCCATGGCCCCACTTCACAAGGAGGGACTCACAACCGGCTGTCTGAGGTACAGTGGTCTCCCTCGGCCTAAGGCCTTCTCTAATAATAACCGCTACTCCCCCGCCCCTCCCCTGCGACCTTGGCTGATGGAATGCGTGGAAACCTGGTGGGCACATTTCTACCAGAGGGACCCCTCCCTCTGGGCCCAACCAGGTCTCCGTAATACCCACCAGGTCCGCTCCCCCCTCGTAAACAAGATCACAGATGAGGGGGGCTTTATTTACTACAGACCTGGCGTTGCACAACATCAAGCGAAGGCCCGGGCCCTGGAGGTCTGAGCTACCTGGAGAACGGGTGGAGCCTTGGGGGCCGGAGCACTCTACCGCTTGAAGACAGCGGGTGCGTGCTCCCTTAACATGATATGGCCCCCTGCTCCCGCCATATCTACCTCTCCCACACACAGTACCGATGGTAGAAACGCAGTCTGGACCAGCTCGACCCCCTCCGGATCCCCCACCACCCCCGCCGAACGTCCTGGCCAAGCCCGATTCTCCCCCTAGTGGGTTATCCCCCAAACCCACAACCCTAATTCCAATCCCACCCCCCTCCCCCCTCCCAGAACCCCTTAAAAGTTTAAACAAGGACAATTTTAAAAAACCCCGCAGCCCCCTCTTTGCAGCATGCCACCTCTCGGGACTCCAAAGCCCGTCATCGAGGTAGGCCCTCGATAGAATGGAGGGCCAAGCCTGCGAGAGGGGGGAGTCTCGCAGACCAAGAAGCTCCGCTGCTTTTGAGTATCCTACATATTCAAATCCATATTTTGGTGTATTCGGAGGACTGTCATTAGGCTGGGGCATCAGATTGGCTTCCATGCTCTGCCCCAAATTCTTGTCCTTTCAACAATCCGTTACCTTAGTCCTCTAGACAAACTCCTGAAAAAAAGTTCCCATTTCAACAGTAAGATAGAAAATAAACTCTATTCACTACCTCTCTCTGACCTCCGAAATAGGACATAACATAACCGGAATGTGGAAGAGGCAGGATGTCCATTAATGTAAGTAGGGCCTAGTTAGACAAAGGATGCCTTTGACAGAAAAGGCCTGCTTCCCATATATTTCCTTTCGTACAATATAAAAGAGGGCTTAACATAAGGAGAAAAAAGAGGAACAGAGATAGCTCATTTGTGGTCTCAGAAAGAGCAGAGAAAAACAGTTGAGTTGAGTCCTTGGAAAACTGATTAGACATGGGCTAAACACTTTTTTGGATATCCCAAAACCAAAGCACAAAAGCAAACACACACACACACACACACAAACAAACACAGAGGAAAAAGAAACAAGAAATGCAAAGTGGGGAAAATTATTGTGGACATTTTAAATTTCATTAGTTTGTAAATGTAAGATGATTAATGCATATTATGGATATTCTACTTTGCTATGCCATCCTTTTAGGATTGATGTATATCAGGGGTGTCAAACTCGCAACAACATGTTGTTGTCACATGACGTATCGCAACTTTTTTCCCCTTCACTAAACCGAGGGTGGCGTGGCCAGCACTTGATGCATCCGGTCTACAGGCCGCAAGTTTGACACCCCTGATGTATATGAATGTAGTGTCATTTTGGATATTCAAGCTAAAAGTCTTAAAAAGTGCATAAAGTTATTTCTTTTTTAGGGACATTTTGAACTTTTAAAAAAATCTAATACATTACCAAAAAAAAAAAAAAAACCCAACTAGGAGACTGCTTTACTTTCTCTAAGATTTATGAATTATATTTATATAGGTATTTGTTTTTGAGATGACTTCATCTTACTGTGCCTAGGAGCCGGCTTGCTCAGAGCTGAGTAAATTGTCCTGAAGGAGTCAGAACTCATTTTATGCACCAAGATTAGGCAGTTTCTACAGAAATAATATTTAGTGGTTAATTGGGAACACTTAATAATGTTACTAAACAATTCAAGTTGCCCTATTTCATTAATCTGAAAAGGGCTGATTGGGTTCATGACATTTTGCTGGATTACTTTATTATGCTCCATACTGTTGTTCAATAAATCTTTTTCTTAATTGATTTCTTCTTGTCCAGATTGTGAAAAAGTATTCATTGACACAAATTCATTCTTTGGTAAGAAAAGTGCTGCTAGCAACAGCAGAAGGGACCTAACTGGAACCGGAACTGGAAATTTAGAGCAACTTCCATATTCAGGAAAGCTTATGAAACACTGGATTTTTTTCTTAAACAGGTAGACAGGTATCTGAAGTAGCTGCTTCTTTGGCTATTATCTATTGATTTCCTAGTTTTACAGCTGTTCTCCTTCTCCTAATAATCTGTGATGTAATGTAATTGGCTGAAGAAAATATTAATTGCTGTGCATTCACCATCATAAGGCAGCATAGCTGTGCAGCTCATAGCCCCAGCTAAAAATCAGATCTTTTTCCAATTTGGAGCAACTGACCTTTTGGAATAACATTTATGGCCTAAGAATATTTACAATGCTCCCCTTTGACCCCACATCTTGCTTTAATGTCATTACACTTTCCAGCTGGCTTGCTTGTGCAGTTTTATGAGCTCGCCATAAAGTTGAGCTTAGTGGCAATGAAAGCCACTCTGTGCAATAAACTAAGAGGCCCACCACAAGATCCAGATAGCATCGTATCGGAAGGCAAGGAATTAAGCTTCCCTCTTGGATAATGCAAAAAAGGCAGACACTCTGAATGCAGACGCCTGGCAATATTTTTCAAAGTAATATGGCTCTTAGTCTCTTTGGAGATGAAGAGAAGATTCTCCTTTTTCAGTGAAAGTAGTTACGCTTCACTTAAGGTGAGAAGCTCAGGCAAGGGTCCTTCTGCATAGAAATCCAACTTTCTTCAAGGAGTTTTCCATTGGGTAAAATCTGAGATCTTTTTACTGGTAAAGGGCGATTTGAACTTACTATTTGCTAACATAATTTTGGTACTGCTGTTTCTAATTCTTAAAACATTTTTATGCTATTGCTATCTGCTCTAACAGACGCTAGGCTGGAGAGGAGAACATAAATGTTTATAAAACTATTGGAAGTGTGTATGTTAGCATGATTTACACTGATAAACTTCTGCACATATGAGCCATTTCACGTCAATGCCTCAAACTGGAACATTATTTGCCTCACCTTTTAAACAGAAATCCCACATCTTTGAATTAAAGTCCATAATAATGCAAATAGGCCAGTCATCTTGAGGGTAAAAGAAATCTGTAGCCCTGATCTACAGAAGTTGTCGTTTATATCAGTGTTTCATTTTCTGCACTGCTGATGAAAGTGTTTTTAAATGTGAGATGCACTATAGACATTGCTAAAGTAATAAAAAAAATGTTAGATACTTAATCATATTCACATTCTAATTTTCTTTCAAGAAGTTCAAAGATGTTCTTAGGTTCAGTTATTTTCATACCAACCCCATGAGGTAGATTAAGCTGACAATGTATATCATTTGGACAAAAAACACAAAAGAAAGTCTTGTGGCTGCTTTTTAAAGATTGACAATTTATTCTGACAGAACATTTCACAGATGACAATAGGTTTTAGCAGACACAAATGATATTTTCAGAAGTCAGATTAATCTTGCAGATGATTTGCAAAACAAGAATGAATTTAAATATTCCAATTTTCTATTCAGAAACTTTTAATCTTCCGCTGAAAAATGGGCGATAAGTATAAAGCTAAGATTACAGTGAGGGAGAATGAGAATATAGGCAAAAAACAAACAGAGTAGATACACAGTGTACCTTTCTTGTTCACTGAAAATTAAATTCTGGTTCACTGAACAACTGGATAGATAAAAGCATTTAATATTCAATTAAACTGGTTCAGACAGGCCTCTCTAAGAAAGGTATTCCTTAACTATTTCTAACATGGACAAAGCGCCATTGTCTTTGTTCACATCAGTGTTCAAAGCAATAAAAAGAGTCTTGATAGTAGAACTTAAAAGACTAGCAATTTCATATGGAAGCATACTGTTTTTAGATACTCTTATCTAAATGGTTAACAACTGAGTGATTCTGTGATGACTCTCTAATCTAGGCCTCTCATATCTAATTCCAATTTGCTTGATGAAAAGATATATTACAATACCATATAGAGTTTAAATAGTTTCAGCATTAAGTATAAGTAGGAAAGTTTGAAAAAAAAATATCCACAGGAAGTTTTCAACTAAAGAAAATGTTAAAAGAGACATTTATACAAAATGAAAGATGGGTGTAATCCCAAAGGAGATGTACTAATAAGAGGCTGATATCTACAGAAAGTAAGTTACAAAGATTAAAGCAGAAAAGGAAGTGGGAATTGTAAAGGAAATTAGAAGTAACAAAAAGACTGTTTTGACTATGGCAATAATAATTTTAAAAAACTAAGAGGTGAGCTTGTTGTCAGGAGATATTAACAGGAACATGTGATGGGAAAAGAACTGAACTCTTCAAAGTAGAACTGTGTCCAAGTGGACTTAAGCAGAACAATTGACAAAAGAAGGAAAATAAGGACAAGTATAAGTTGTCCTTTTATGAAGGACACTGACAACTACAATTCTCCAGAGGAGAGCAACTAAGTTGTAAAAAGGCTGGAAGGAAAACCCTATGAGGTACAGTTGGTATTGTTGGGTATGTTTAGCCTGGAAAAGATTTTGGGGAGTCATGACAGTTATCTTCGCATATATGAATGGAGAAGGTAAGACCAAAAAAATCACCCAGTAGTTCCAGAAAATAAGGAAAAAAATAATAGACCCAAATTAGAAGGAAATAGATTTTGGGTGAACATCAGGAAAAAAATTCCTAGCAATAAGAACCAATCAGGAACAGTCTGCCTGTAGATGGTGGACTTTATTTTGTTGGAGATATACAAGTAAAGGCTGCATAACTATCTTCTAGGGATGCTATGAAAATGGATCCCTGCATGGTGATCTCCAGGTATCTGTTCAACAATGATTCCATAAATTCCATAATGTAAATTCCTTCTGGCAAAGGAGTTTGAATTTACTGCTCTTGGACTGGTCACAGATGGCATCTTTCATCACTGAAATTTCTTTTCAAGAGGGCAAAGCCAACATTTTCCACACCACTTTAGCTAGCACTCTTTGTGAAAAATTAATTTTAAAAAATGCCACCTACAGCTTGCACAACTGTCAGGTCCTTCATCTACATAACTAGCTTTCAGTTTTTTAAATGAATAGTCAGTTAAGAAATAAGAATGGCTATTGCAAGTATCTGAGATAAATAACCAAGTTCAGTTTGGAGAGTTTAATCTACTATTTCCATTCATTTCTCAGGCTTCTAGGTCTATAAAAATCTTGAACCATTTTGAACTACAAAGCTCTTCCCTAAGTAGATAATACCATGTTTCCCCAAAAATATGACCTACCCCAAAAATAAATCCTAACCTGATTTTTTTGGGGGTGGGCCTAATATACACCCTACCCCAAAAATAAGCCTAGTGAAGGGGATGGGCATGGCCAACAGAGGAGGCAGCCCTTCCCTTCCCCGGTCACCTCATGGCTGCTGGACCCCTTAACCGCAGCCCGCAGATCAGCTGATCCAGTGAAGGCTGGGAGTTCTGGCTCTCCGGGTGCCTGGAGATGTTTCCAGCGCACTCTTGCTAGCCCCAGCCCTGTCCATTGCACCAGGCAACCTTACTCCCCTCTGTCGTTTCTCTTTCTGTCTCTCTCTCTCTCTCTCTCTCATTCTCTCACACACACACATAGACATTTGATCGCTTGAAAGAGACAGGCTGGGCTTTGCTTCTATCATAAGCATGCGCTTCCCACAATCTTCCACAATTGCGTGTCCTTTTCTCAAGCAGCAGCAGCCTGGTAGAGGCAGGAGTGGGAGCCATTTCCGATGGGCCACATGGCTTTCTGCCTCATTGTAGCAATAGCCTAAGCAACAGCTGAGCCCCAGGCCTGGTGGAGCGCAAACCGTGGTCGCCACCTGCTCCATAGCCACAAGGTGAACTGCGGAACAGAGGGGCCTTTGGCTGCAACGTTGCCTGGCACCGTGAGCAGGGCTGGGGCTAGCAAGAGTGCACTGGAAACATCTCCAGGCACCGGGAGACATAGAACTCCGGGGCCTCGCTGGATCAGCTGATCCGCGGGCTGCGGTTAAGGGGCCCAGCAGCCATGAGGTGACCGTGCTCGCCATCTCCTGCACCTCCAAAAAATAAGACCTCCCCAAAAATAAGCCCAAGTGCTTATTTTCAAGCCTAAAAGAAAATTAGACCCGGTCTTATTTTCGGGGAAACACGGTAGCAATTCAAGTTATAGCTACATGGAAGGGCATGCTTTGTGGCAACACTTTAGTTAAACTAACGTTTAACTGAATTAAACAAGGAACATTTCTGACTACTCTAAATGACTAGAACAAGCCAACCAGGAAGTTCATGGAATTAGAAATATGATAGTTGTTTAACTAATTGCAAACATGGTTATAGGGCTGCCAAAGTACAGTATAATCATTTAAAATACATTCCTATTTGACTTCAAGAGGAAACCTCCTTAAAACGAGTGGGCCGGGAAAAAGAAAATTATAAGAAAAATAGGGACAAATATTGTACATTCCAAACACTTTGGAAAAGCACAACAAAACCTGAACTGGAATGCCAATTATAAGTTAAAAATATACCTATCAAATAAAGCTTTAAATATATATTTAAAACATTTCACTTTCACTATTGTATGAATGTATGTATTTATTCTGGAATCTTAAAACACAATTGTGTTAGCATAATGCTGTAATCCATAATCTGATCATTTTTAATAATAAGGAAACAGAATAATAATGTGGTTTCTGTTAGCAATTCAAATATTCTCAATATGCTGTACTTTTAAAAAAAAATAATTTTTTGAAATCAAGAGTTAACAAGTAATTGATGGTTTTGATAGTCCTGAAATGGAATCGGGCACCTAAACTATAAAACTGATTTTAGATTTCCTGTAGAAGCCCAGTAAACAACTATTGGAACAAGAAGCGGGAATGGATAAAACTTTTGTTACAATCCAGTACAGAATTTACGGTACACGGGTGGGGGGGGTGGGGGGGGGGAAGAGAGATGGAATGAAATTTTTAGTTCATTGGATATATTCCTCTGATGCACATTGGCATTAAAGATCCTAAAAAGTTTTCTGCAGAACAAATGTGCTAATTTTTTTTTGCATATTTGAATCAAATGGTGCATTATGTATTTTAAATCTCTGTAACTCCATTGTCTTTCTCAGTGTGAAGTACAGATCTGTGTCTATACAACACACTGTAGAATGAATTCTTTGTGCAGTATATCATATGAAAGGTGGACATATTGTGCATTGTCCTGTTTCTTTCTTTTTTTTCCCACAAATCATAAGATCACTATCAAATGGTCCCTACTTCCTCATGCAGTAACAAATCCAGAGGCAGAAATATAAAGTTTTGATTCCTTCCGAGGAGAGCTTGCTCAAGACTGTAATTTCTGCTTCATTTATACTGACTCAAGCAGGTCATATTGCAAGCAAATTCCTGTGTTAGTCAGCAAAATCACTGAAACTACATTTGATTCCTACAAAAACTGAAGGTCCTCCAAATCTCTTATTCTAGCTAGAATTATCAGTAGAATCTTTTTTTGCCTCTGAATTAAAAAAAAATAAAGATTGCTTTTCTTTTCTTCTTTACTAGTAGTAGAAGGGTTGGAAAGAGATTCTCAATCATTAAGAAACATTTGTCATTCTAAATGACAAACGTTTTCATAAATCAACTAAACTCACAATATCTTCAAATCACACAGGATTTAGCTGCATTCTTGATTCACAACCAAGTCCAGGAATATTAGGCTAAGAGAAGAGAGAAAATACGACAAATTCAAGAGGATTCGTATTAGAAATCATGGGATGCTTTGATTGATTCAACTATTGGAAGCACTGCTAAAGCTTCAGGTTATCAATTTTATTTCAGCTTTAACACAGTAGAGAGATTTGAAAGCTATTAGACGGAAAAGTAAGATAAAAATACATATTTGTAGGCAGGAATATTTGCAGCTGAGTTTTCTATTTATGCAAGATTTCTTTAAATCTCAAATTTTTATTTTTACAGTTACAAGTCTCTAACAAATTAACTCAACAGGCTCTCAAGCCTTAACATTTTCGTGCATTGACTTTGTATATTAAAATGTATTATACAGTAATATAATTGGTTTGTATTTTGCTTAATATGAGCACATTGCATTATGGTATAGCACTATGTACAAGATAGTTCCTTATGGCTTATTTTTTAAAAAATGAAAAAACCCTCTGGTTTAGAATTGTGTGTTAAAAAAGCTAGTTTTGTTTGGCATGGAAATGTACATTCTGAATCCATACTAACCATATGATTCCTCAATGCAAGCTTCCTAGCTAGATTTCTGAAACAAAGCTCATCACAAGCTTTCAGCCTAAGGCAAGCAAGCCCAACTCTCTGGTAGTGCTAGATATGCCAACATCATAGCTGCCTTTTGGTAAAGTAAGAGTTTTTTCAAGTCAAATTTAACCCTGGCAAATAGTCTTCTTGGCAACAGTTCAGAAATACTTTGCCATTGTATTTATTCTTGATTTTTTTTTTCAACTTCCTAGTCTAGTAGAAAACCTAGGATTTCTTATTTATTTATTTATTTATTTGTTTAAATTTCTATACCGCCCTTCTCCAATATAGGACTCAGGGTGGTGAACAGCCGAAAATAAAAACAAGACATACATACAAAACATACAAAATGTAAAAACTGATTAAAATAATTAAATCTTTTGGCCGTGATTAAAACAATTCCAATTTAAAATCAGTTTAAAATTTGACTCAAGCCAGCCCAGCTAGTTGAAATAAATGGGTTTTCAGGGCCCGACGAAAAATCCGGAGGTCTGTTATTGTACGTAACTCTGGGGGGAGGTTGTTCCAGAGGGTGGGCGCCACCACAGAGAAGGCTCTCCCCCTGGGGGTCGCCAGCCGACATTGTCTGGCGGACGGCACCCTGAGGAGGCCGACTCTGTGTGAGCGCACTGGCCGGTGGGAGGCTATTGGTGGCAGAAGACGGTCTCGTAAGTACCCCGGCCCTAAGCCATGGAGCGCTTTAAAGGTGGTCACCAACACCTTGAAGCGCACCCGGAAGACCACCGGGAGCCAGTGCAGCTCGCGCAGGAGAGGTGTCACATGGGAGCGCCTCGTCGCCCCCATAATCCCCCGCGCGGCCGCATTCTGGACCAGCTGGAGCCTCCGGGTGCACCCCAGGGGGAGCCCCATGTAGAGAGCGTTACAGTAGTCCAGGCGGGAAATGACGAGTGCCTGAATGACTGTGCGTAGGGAGTCCCGATCTAGAAAGGGGCGCAACTGGCGTATCAGGCGAACCTGATAGAAAGCCGCCCTGGCCACGGCCATCAAATGATCTTCCAAAGACAGCCGTGCATCCAGGAGGACGCCCAAGTTACGAGCCCTCTCCGTGGGGGCGAGTGATTCACCCCCAATAGCCAGCGATGGCATCAGCTGGCTATATCGGGACGCCGGAAGCCACAGCCACTCGGTCTTGGAGGGGTTGAGTCGGAGCCTGTTTCTCCCCATCCAGGCCCGCACAGCCTCCAGACACTGGGACATCACTTCAAGGGCATCATTGGGGTGGCCTGGGGTGGAGATGTACAGCTGGGTGTCATCAGCGTACTGATGGAACTCCACCCCAAAGCTACGGATGATCTCACCCAGCGGCTTTACATAAATGTTGAACAGAAGGGGCGAGAGGACCGACCCTTGTGGCACCCCACAAGCAAGGTGCCTCGGGGTCGACCGCTGCCCCCCTGTCAACACAGATTGCGACTGGTCAGAGAGGTAGGAGGAGAACCACCGCAGAACGGTGCCTCCCACCCCCAACCCCGCCAACCGGTGCAACATGATACCATGGTCGATGGTATCAAAAGCCGCTGAGAGGTCTAACAGGACCAGGATAGAGGAGCAGCCCCTATCCCGGGCCCTCCAGAGATCATCCACCAATGCGACCAATGCCGTTTCCATGCTGTGCCCAGGCTGGAAGCCGGACTGGAGCGGGTCTAGATAGACAGTTTCATCCAGGTACCGGGGAAGCTGTTGCGCCACCACACTCTCAACAACCTTCGCAACGAAGCGAAGGTTGGAGACTGGACGATAGTTAGCCAAAACAGCCGGATCCAGAGAGGGCTTCTTGAGGAGGGGCCTCACAACCGCTTCTTTCAAAGCGGCCGGCAGGACCCCCTCACTCAAAGAGGCGTTAACAATCTTCTGGAGCCAGCCTCGTGTCACCTCCCGGGATATTGATATTCTTTTGTTTAAATCCCAATCTGGTCGGTCTCTTAGCAGCTCTCTTAGTTTCGGTTTTTAATAATATTTTAATCTGTGTAATTTTAATGTTTTAATATTTTAATTAGGTTTTACTGTTTTATAAGCCGCCCAGAGTCACCTCGTAGGGGAGAAATTATCCGGGCCAAATTATCTAATGTGGTTTTATACTGTCTTTTAAATTTTGTAATCTATGTGTTTTATTTTTTGGCTGTTCACCGCCCTGAATCCTTCGGGAGTAGGGCGGTATATAAATTTAATAAAATAGAAAATAGAAATAGATGAGCAGCATAAAAAATTAAAATAAGACAAACAAATCTGGTCCAATCTTACTTAACCTTTTCAAGACCAGTCCAGGCTGACTAATTGCTACAGTCTTCTGTGATGTGTTTTGGTGCTTCGATCAAATCATGTATCTTCAGTAAATGCAGTTTTTTCCACAATGGACTATCTACGTATAAGAGCACCTAAACGCTGGGTATCATAATCAATGCTGAGATATCGTTCTGAAATGTTCAATACTGTGTGTGCCAAACAAACCCAAATGCAGCCTCCAGAAGCCCACCTGAGAACATTGTGGCATATTACTTCTAGGTACAATTCAAGAAGCTGGTGATCTCCTTTAAAAGCCTACATGGACTGAGTCCTGGCTACCTTTGTTTTAGTTTAAGCCAAAAAAGATCTGCTTACCGATGGTATGCCTGTGGAATTGCTGATAGTTTCACTCTTTAGGAAATGTGAGGAGAGGGAACTTAGAGACGAGTATTCTTTGTGGAAGGGCTCCTCCTACTGAATGCCCTTCCAGCAGATGGAAGAACCATGTTCTCACTCTCTCATATTCAGGAAGCTTTAAAAACCATGGCTTTTGGAGACTAAACTGAGGTTGGTCAAAGATACTAGAGTATGATGACTTTTTGATTTTGATTATATACGCCACTATTGTTTTATGATTAGAGAATTATGTTTGCTGGACATTTTGATAATTTTTATCACTTTGTTGTTTGTGTGTTCTTGCCTGTAAGCCACAGAGTCAAATGACTGAAGTGACCTGAAAATTCACCAAAATCCTGTTCTTGAGAACAGATGAAGATCATTCCTTGAGAACAGATGAAGCTACACAGCATTTCTCTCAGCCCAATTACTTTCCTCCTGGAATTTTGCCCACTTATTTATTTTATCCTAAAAATCAAATCGATCAATAAAATCTAACTACTTTAAACCAGCTGGACTGCATTAGAAACAGGGCATACTGTATATCAGAATAAAAGGAACTAGAAATACTAAGCTAAGAAATTATAAAATTGTAAATAGTGATGGTGCTAATACTATTAATCTCCCAAGGCCTTCTGAAAGGAGATTCCTTGGGAGATTAATGTGTTTTTCATGTGCATCTAGAAAACCATGAGAATAAGGGCCATCCATGCTTCAAGGAGCAAGCTCTTTCAGAAGTGGGAAGCTGCTTCAGGAAACACCCACCATCAACCACATTATCCTGGTTGGTGTAGCTTCTTAGCAGGTACTCCTTAAGCAGGACAGAATTGAAAATGACCGTGTTTATCCCTTCAACTCCTAGGAAGTGGCAGAAATTAATGCAGCTCATGCTTTCTAATTCTAACATACAGGAATTGCTATAATCCTTTAGGTCTAATTACAGTAGCCACTCTATCCGGGCAAGTTAAGAAACAATTGATATTTACCCTATACAGTATAAACTTTTAAGATTAAATTTATATAAGAGAAAATAAAAAAGAAATACATTATTTACACAAACAGGGGAAAAAGAAACTCTTCAGCGTAATTATTAAATATAAACAAAAAGCTGCCCATAATTGCCCTGTGGTAAGATGGGCGGCCAATAAATTTTAACAGTAAATAATAAATGGAATTTAAAAAGAAAGTACAACTGAGCTTTGCTCACAAGGAGGAGGAAAGGTCTCTAATATACAATAGATGTATTACACAAGAGAGTGTGAGAGACAGAAATTGCCAAAAATTCTCCTCTTCAGTTGGAAGCCCTTTCAATCAGCAACAGGTGAACATTCACTTATGGTGGTTTTCTTAAATCCAATAGATAAAAATTTGATTTTCCAATTATGAGATGGTAAGCAAGTAACATCTTTTCAGCATAGATGAGAAAAAGTACCCCCTCCCTCCCCACACACTCTCTTGCTGAAGAAGTGTCCATGGTCTGTTGTGTCTTCAGTTCTTTTCGTAAACTGAACATGTTTTAGGTTCAATTTGAGAACTCTAAAGGCAATGAGGTAAGATTAATAAAGGCCTGGCAAACAGAGTCAGGGAGAAGAAGAGTAAAGAGAACTTTCTGCTTGCAGGAAGCTCCACTTTTTCTTCCATCAAGGCCTCATTGATTCATGTTAACAAAAATCTTACTTGTGTAGATTTGGGAGGTGGGGGAACCATCGAAGTCAGGGGTGGTATTCACTTACCTTCCCTAACAGTTTGCAAATGTGCACCCGCGTATCTTCCGTGCATGCGCAAGGCCTTCTGCGCATGCACGGAGCCTCAAAAACGTGGAAAAATGGGATATCATGACGTCTGTGCAGGTGGGCGAGGTATCCTGCAGTCGTCCCTACCGGTTTGCCCGAACCAGATAGAACCGACTGAATACCACCACTGATCAAAGTGTCAAAACAAAGCTTTATTCCACAGTCAGCATTTCCATATGCAGTAGTAAATCCAAAGGAAGAGTCTTAGTGTTTCAAAACTGGCTTTAGAATATTCCAAAAATCTTAAATACATTTTTGTTCTCCAGAGCCAAATACCTGAGCTGAGTGCAGCAATTCCCCAAAATGCAGATACCTCAAAGAGAAGACCCACCGCACACACCCATCCCCAAGTACTCCTACCTTTTTGTTGGCGTGGGGGCTCCGGAGGACACATGGGTAACCATGGCATCATTCATGTTAACGAGAGGCCGAGAAGGGCTGGAATAGAAAATGTTTGTTGGATGTTAGGCTCCAGAAAGACAGAATAAGGGAAAAATGCTTACTAGTGTTTACTGAAATGCTACCTCCATTATCCCCTACATGGCTTCTTTACCTATTTTGCTGCAAAAGCAAGAACTGCTGATATAGTAACCCTGTCTGGCTGTTGCCATGCTTTTTCATCAGTTTTATCAGGACCATTTCCAGACAAAGAAAGGAGTGAATGTCACAGGCATTATAGAACTTGCTATAAGTGACGGAAGGTCTTGGCGGAAGGTGAAATCTAAATAATTTAAAATATACAAAACACCTCACCTTTGCACCTTAGACGCAGGCAAACTAGAAAGCCTACCAGAGATGGCTCTATTTCTTATGGGATTTTCCAGGCCGTAGTAGGTTATCATAAGGAACTTCTGCTCTCAGAAATCAAGATCAAGTATAGAAGGAATTCACCCTGGTGAGGGCTCAGAATAGTTATGCAAGTGCAAAAATATTCATGACTAAAAAAACACCCAACAACAACACTACTACCACCACTACCCCAGGTCTCCTTACAAGTAAAATCACGATTTTGCAATGCTTGCTTCTATATTTTTCAACATACCAAGGTCTGCAGAAAAAAAAATGAGCCCTTTAGTCTTTCTAATATTATTCACTAGAGTAATTGACAGATGCACCACTCTCTTTTTCAATAAAGATTTTGGCACGTGTCTGAAGTCAGTTATGTGGGGTTTGGAAGAGTCTTCCAATTATAGAACCAAAGAATGTGTTTTCTTTGCAGTAGGTCAACGATTAATCTCTCTTCCCTCCACATTTCAATCAAGAATGCAAGGAATGCATGAAGAAGTGAAGTTCAAGCATTAGGCTGCTCTTTTAAAAAGTAATTATTTCTCAAATCTATTCTATCTATTAAAGGCTGATGTCAAATTGCTTGCAGTAAGGCAAAGGGCACCCAAAATTAGAGGTCAGATTTAGAAGCCGTAGTTGCCAGTAAGACAAGCATGGCTTCCAGAAGTCCAAGATGTAAAATACAGTATTATTGCCTCTTCACCAATCTAAAATCATCTGTCAAGCTACAATCAGTTCAACCACTTATACAGTGTACCATCTACCTTCACTAAAATGAATTTTAATTAACAAACAAGAACAATGTCATTGTAAATGTGATAATAATTAGGTATTATTGAGGAAAGATTTTCTGTCTTGTGGATATGTACTTTGTTTTCTGCTAGAATTAAGAATTCCAAAATGAATTTAAAAAACAAGACAGAAGTTTGTTGCAAAACCATCAGCTGACCTGAGTTCTCAGCACTTCCATATAAATATTTCTTGCTGATTAGATAGAATTATAGACTTGGAAGGGCCATTTAGGCACTGAGTTCAACCTTCTGCTCGCACAGGTATAGAAATTAAAATATCCCTGATAGATAGTTCAACCTCTTCTTGAACATATCTTGCAAACAGAAGTCCACTACTTTAATATTTGTTTGCTTTTATTCTTAATATGTTTCCCTTAACATTTCATGAGAATCTGCTTAGTGTAACTTAAAGCCTGAAATAAGGGAAGGCAAAGGCTACCAAGTTGAATAGATCCCGCATACATTAAAACATTTATACAAAAGAATTATTTGAAACAATAAAAGAATTAAAAGTATAGCTTGCATGCTTCTAATTAAAAAATGTGCATGAGAAAATAATCTATCCCTTAGATCACGTGTCTTCTAGCTGCTTTAGGGGTCTTCTACTACAGAATTAAGGATTTTTCATATAGAAAGTTGGTTTCCTGTAGGCATGAAAGAACAATAATGAGAATAACCAATATTCTTTCTTTCTTTGTTTCCTTTCTTTCTTTGTTTCCTTCAAATGCTAATTTTGTTGCTCTTGTTATCTTAGACACCTGATTTATAATATTGTACAGTGAATTATCACCAAGCCATTCCAGATCTGTACATCTCCGTGGCTTTCATACTTTTGATCTCTGCTAACTCTTGATAAGCAGGGAAATAAATTTAAAAATGAATATCTGGCAAAAAGAAAGGGATTTCATTGCCAACTCATACTAGACAATTAGCCTCTTACTGCCCCACTAAGCTTTTTCTTTCTTAATTAATTCAGTTGATTAATGAATTGATTCCTTTTACTTGCGTTCTGTTTTAAAAGTGTGGCCAATCACTGCTTTCTAACTAAAAACTAAAAACAATGGTATTTGCACAATCAGCATCTAGTTATAGTGCTATTCAGCACTATTGAGAAGGGTAAATGAATTTATCCTTTGAAGACAAAAGGTCAGCAACACAAGCAATCTCCTGGAAGTCTCCTGTTAATCCACCTGTGGTGAGTCTCCACTTAATAGCAATAAGACCTGCATTCAGAAACTCCAAGCAGATAAGGCAGAATTGCCATCCTACAAGATTTTAATTCATAAATAATGCCAACCTGGTACAAAAGTTGACATTGCTCTAATTTCCCAAGAAAGCAAACAAAGCAGTCTGGAAACATGTACGTTATTATAAAGCAAATCATTCATAAACTTGCTGTTGCTCTTGCATACACAAACATACACATTTCTATCTATAGAACACTATCTCTGTAAGAACATACACACTCACTCACACACAGAACAGCCTACTTCCTAGAGTTGAGACTGACTGGACCAAGGTCAACCAGCTGGCATTGTGCCTACAGCAAGAACTCACAGTTTCCTAGATCCTAGCAGGTGGACCACTATACTAAACTGGCTCACAATGGGTATAAAGCAGAACCCCAAAATACCATCATCTTCACCCAACCTCATGCATTCTGAGATGTTCAGCCGAGGCCCCATTCAAACTGCCTGTCACCAAGATCAATTTAGGTCACTGAGTTGGAAAGTTCTGAATCTATGAAATTCTGATGGCAGTTAATTAGGCCCATTTTTGTAGGCTTCAGAAAAAACTGAGTGGTGATTTTATAGGCTTCTTCTTGAATTACATTTTGGACACTGTTATTCATGATTGTTGACCTTGCTGGTCACTCTACTGCTTTATGTACTTTTTTTTTTTGCCACCTCAGGAAGATTCCATCCTAAAAATACATTTACATGTGTAGACTTGCAGGAAAAGGTTGAAATAGTTTTGTTTAAAAGATAATGCATGAGTCAAAGCTATTCCATTTCTTATTAAGGAAGCTTGAAAAGAAAAGTGTTAATATATGAAGGCTATGAAAATATATGAAAGAAATGTTTAAGGTTATGTTGCCTTTTAGCTGTTTTACAGCAAGAGAAATTGAATTTCTCCTTCAGCTCAAGCTATTTTCATCAACAGTGTTGGAATGAAAGTGAAAAGATGACCCAAACACTGAAAGTTAATGGTTTGTTGATTAGGTGTGAGCTGGAATGGACTCTATCATGCAGTCTGCAGAGAGTCCTAAGAGCTTTCCAGAACCAGCAGAAGAAAAGATTTTGGTTGGAATATAGGGCCATTGTTTTTATACAATCATTCTCTGTGTAAAAAATCACAACCTTAAAACATAACATGAGATCACTAGGAGTTGAGTTCAACATGAAGAAAGTTTTTGAGAGTCAAAGTTTCTGAAAAAGAAGAAATCCACTCCTACTTCCAAATTTCAGTTTTTGTTACTCAGCTTTTGGATAGAGCACTTTCACTTATCTCAGAATTTAATGAAAATAACCCCTCAAACTGAAAGCAAGCACTTTTCATTTTATACAATTTGTATGATTCTTCATGAAACTGAGACTTACAAACGGGCTATCAATGGCCTACTTATCTTAAGCCAAGACAGAGCAGGCCCTGGCTTCCCTTTATGCCTCTAGAAAGTGGCAAGAAGACAAGGCTTTGTGTTTGCAAGTGCTGTGGTCTTGATATTTTTTGTGCCTTCAAGTCAAGTTAAGCCCTATTGTCAATTAGTTATGTACTATCAATTAGTCATGACAAGTCCATGCAGTTTTCTTGGCAAGATTGTTAAGAGTAATTTGAAATTGCTTTCTTCCTAAGGCTGAGAGAGAAAATGACTGGCCCAAGGTCACCCAGCTGGCTTTGTGCCTAAGGCACAAACTCAAAGAACTCACAGCCTTCTGGTTTCTACCCTAGTTCCTTTAATCATTCCACCAACTCACTCTTGATCTCATTATGGGTTATTACATTTGCTTTTGACATTGGTCAAGATACGAATTATTCTGGGCCATGCATCCTACCAGCTGCAGAAGGATAGCCCAGGGATTGTCAAAGCAAAAACTGTATTTTACACACATATAGAATAGAAGGGAAATACATTAGAATCCTGAAGTATTACTGAGAATTAGGCATATGGAGGGACATCTAGAAGTGGATAGAGATATCCATTTCATAACAATTCTTACACAAAGCCTCCTTTGATGATACTTGGGGAAGATGTTAAAAACAAAAGAAGTGGGCTTCACGGCATGATAAAAATCCTAACCTTTTAATGTACTTACAGCATATGACAATAGCTTAGTGTCTATCTTCTGGAATCCTTCACATCAAAACTTTTGTTATCACAGTTGGTGAATTGTCCAGAAAAGGGAACTAAGCAATATAAAAAAGGAGAGATGTATGGCTGAGAAAGTTACCCATTAAACAAGAAAATCTGACATTACCCTAACATGAGCTTATCAGAGTGATCTATGAACAGAGCAGTATTTTATTCACTGAAATAGACAGAAAGCAGCTTTCTGCACTTAGACTAGCTTGATGGTCCTATCTATCATTGGATAGCAGAGCTAAAAGGTTTTAACAGCCACACATGTCAGCAACCCAACCAAACACATCAGACTCAATTCCACTGAAGAAGAGAGCATCCAGATTTCAACAAGACGATAATGATATATCTCACCTGAATGCATCGTTAGATTATTAGTAATAAAAATAATCAGGTAAGATTATAGTTACAACTAACAAACAAAGTAACCCAATTAAGTTAGTTTACCCCAAAGACTAAGTGTGGGCTAAAATTTTCATCAACTTTACAAAATGCTCCAAAAGTTGTTTTTTTTTTAAAGGTAGGAGAGAATGGGGGGAAAAAACTATTGATGTAGAATAGATATAGAGGAAAAAACTCAGAGATCATTAAATTGCCATTTGTATTTAATCTTTTGAGATATTTTTCCTTAACCCATGTCAAATATTAATATCTATCTTCATTCGTTCCTCTTCCAAGAATTAGTTTTCCCTTTTGCTGACAGGAAATATTAACAATTGACCTTGCATTTTGCTGATTGCTTTCCCACCTGCTCCAAGCCTGCTTAAGAGACTATGAACTGCTACTTCACAAAGACTTCATTCCTGAAGCACTTCAAATCTGGCTCCAAAATTAGAGTAACTTAGATATGCAGGAAGTTACTGCTTTGTGCAGCTGTTCCATAAACTACCCTTGAGTGAATCCCCATCTCTCCAGCCATTGTTGTAATCTATGTATAGCTAGAGGGGAAGGAAGCCCCGGCAACTTTTACTACAGCTTCATCCTTCACATCCATCTCTATAACCATGAGCTACTAAGAATTACTGGAAAAGGTAAGAATTTATCAATAGCATTCAAAGATTATTTGCTTGGCTCTTGAGGAAGAATCTCTAAAAGTGCATGCAAAAAACCTTCCTGCCTTAAAGCGGCACAACAAAAAAACAGAAGCAAGTAAATACAGCAAACCTTCTGTGCTCAATGCAAAAGCCTCTGCTTTCCCTTTGCCGAAGAGGCATCCAAAGACACTCCTCCACGGTTGTCTCCAAGGAAACGGAACTGGCACGTGATGGAGGAACTTATACATGCAAAAGGCTGGCTTTCAGGGGAGAGAGAGCAGGTACCATCATAACCGTTCAGTGGCAAAGTAATTCCCTCTTCATTCTCTAGCAAGCGTCCCTCTGTACAGTCAAGGTGAGTGGAGAGGAAGAGAAGCCCTCAACAATAAACACACACATGCACACACACACACACAGAGCCAGGGGTAGCTTCTATTTTAACTTTTCTTTTCATGGAATAATTCATTTCTGCAGTTCCCCTTTAAATAACCTAAAAGGCTTTGTAGATAAACCAAATAAAACAAAACACAGACAGTTCCTTGTTAGTCTTTATTTCCACTGATTCTTAGGAAAGCTGCTGAGGAATATATAAACCATAGTTATTATCCTATTGAATAATTACAGGCTTTCACCGAGCCTTGTAACCACCAGATTACCACAGAATTTAAATCCCTCCCAGGCAATAAAACAATAAAGAGTTCTGACATCAGCCAGAAATTCATCTACATCAATTTAAAATTTAATTTCTCTGACAGTCCAGAATCTTTTTGAAAGCAAATTAGAGAATGTAGAGGATGAAAAATTTAAAAAAAAAATTTTTTTTTAAAGTCCCCTTACATTTATGGGAACAAATTCAAATTTGGGCTTCACAAATTATTACCAGGCTAGTCCCAGAGAAGATGCCAGTTAAGCCAGCATACCATTAAGAACCAGAAGTGTGAATGTGAACAAAGTTTTTGGCAGAAAAGAAAACTGGCTGTCACTTACTTATGTGTGCAGCCCAATTCTTGCTTCTATGAAGAAGGCGCCTAAGCCTAAAGTCTTAGTTCTAGCCAAATGTTTGTATTTTCACTTCAATTGTAGTTTCATGGATCTGCAGACCATTATTCTGCCTATGCAACTGCCATAAACCTACTCTGTTTCTAAAAGTCATTGGGGCCAAAGGACAGCACTGTGCCAGGGGTTGCCTTTCCAAAAGTAAAAATGAGGACAAAAACTGCATTTGATTTAATTTATGGGTTGATCATAAATAATCCTTAAAAATAATTACTGTCGCATTGAAAAATTAAACATAATTTTTCCAAAGGACTATAAGAGTCACATCCAATTGACTGAAAACAGCATATGGCCCAGGGGCCACCTTTTGCCTCTCATGCAAGATTACAGGGACAACCACAATTCAATGAAAGATCACCTGTTTTTCATGCAGGCTGGATTCATACCACATACCTGATTAGTCTAAAATGGAGTCGGGTAGTTTTGTGATTTGGCATGGCAACTAATTGATTCAACATATTGTGTTAATTGGGCCATTATATCATACTTGTTGATCGAAAGGTCGGCAGTTCAGCGGTTCAAATCCCTAGTGCCGTGTAACGGGGTGAGCTCCCGTTACTTGTCCCAGTTTCTGCCAACCTAGCAGTTCGAAAGCACCTAAAAAATTCAAGTAGAAAAATAGGGACCACCTTTGGTGGGAAGATAACAGCGTTCCGTGCGCCTTTGGCGGTTAGTCATGCCAGCCACATGACCACAGAAACATCTTCGGACAGCGCTGGCTCTTCGGCTTTGAAACGGAGATGAGCACCGCCCCCTAGAGTTGGGAACGACTAGCACATATGTGCAAATGAAACCTTTACCTTTACCTATCATACTATACTATTGTTTGTGCATGGTAATTGTGTTTTATTAACCAGGTTTATTAATGCACAACATCTGTATTTTATTAACCTAGGTTTAGAGGTTCAGTGTGTTGTGCAAATCTTAGAATGTTGGTTGTTTAATTCCTGGGAGCAAAAAAATAAAATAAAATCTCAGTTAAAAAACAGCCTTGAAGAGCTGCTGCCAGACAAAGTAGGTAGTGCTGGAATGGATTTGGTACCAGAGGGTAAATTTATTTATTCAAGAAATTCAGTCTGGAGTTGTTACATAGCCACAGAACAATGATAACTCCACCAACCCAACTGGCAGTTACCAGATGAAAATGAGGCTGCCTTCTCCAGCTCAATTATACTGTTTATAGCCATCTGAGATTTCAGCATGTTCTCGAAAGTGCTCACATTAACTGGCATTTACAAGACCTATTAAGCTCCTGCGATGAAAATATGGTATCGACAGGGTGGGAATGGGGCATCAGTACTTTATTAAGCTACAAATAAATATCTAAATATTTTAAAGGATTTAAAGATCTTTTCTGGCTTTCTTTCATATAATTTATCAAAATAACATCAGAGATTGCATCAGAGATTCACTGAGATTCAGATCAATTATATCTTTCACCTATGAACCTATAATCCACCTCATCCATGGGGAACAAGGAATGATGTCAAAATGTCATATCCATCATAAAATTGCCATTTAACAGAAGTTATGCTATCATATACATGTTAAGGTTTCCCCCAATGTCGACAGAAAGAAGGAATCTTGTAAGAATTGAGGGTTAGCATAATCTAGGATTATTAAATTACCGTATTTTTCGGTGTATAAGACGCATTGGAGTATAAGACGCACCTTAATTTTGGGGGAGGAAAACAAGGAAAAAAGTATTTTACCTCTGCCTACCAGCATTTAAGGTGGCGCCGCCCTCCTCCTCCTCCTGCAAGTGAGAGGTGCAGGGATTACTCACTTTCCCCCAAAGAGACCCCTCGCATGCTCTGGGGGGAGGGACAGAGCACAGTCTGAGGAACAAACCTCTTCGGGATGGTCGGGGGGGGGGGAATCTGCCCTGCAGCTTCGGGGAATAAGGCGGCTGCCACGATTCACGGCTGGTCACCCCTCTGGCCATGCTGACTTTATTCCCCAGCAATGTGAGGAGCTGCCGCCGCCGCTGCCTAAGCCCTCTCTGCGCCCAGGAGCCAAGCCGAAATGTTCCTCCTTTCCAGCCATTGCTGCCCGGATTCCCCAATGCAATTCTCAAGAGTCGCGCTTCAGGTGGCGGCCAGTTCCCCTGTAATGTGCAGCAGGGAATTGGGAAGTGCTTTGGATTCGGGGAGGAGATTGTAGTGCTGCTGCCCGAACCCGCGATCCCCTTCCTGATTCCAAACACGGGGTGTGCAGAGACAAAAAAAAGTGCACCGTGTTTCAGGTGGCGGATCTGGCCAGGAAGAAAGAGAAGTTGAGTCTGCTGAGAAGGAGGACGGGGGCGCGCGGCTCTGCAATGTGCAGAAAAATACTTTCAGGCAGCAGTGCTACAATCTCCTCCCCAAATCCAAAGCACTTCCCAGTTCCCCGCTGCACATTGCAGGGGAACTGGCCGCCACCTGAAGTGTGACTCTTGAGAATTGCATTGGGGAATCCGGGCAGCAATGGCTGGAAAGGAGGAACGTTTCGGCTTGGCTCCTGGGTGCAGAGACGGCTTAGGCAGCAGCGGCGGCAGCGCCTCACATTGCTGGGGAATGAAGTCAGCATGGCCAGAGGGATGACCAGCCGCAAATCGTGGCACCCGCCTTGTTCCCCAAAGCTGCAGGGCAGATTCCCCCCCCCCGACCATCCCGAAGAGGGAGGGTTGTGCCTCAGGCTGTGCCCCAACACAGATCCCTGCCGCCTGGAACTGGCCAAAAATGGCCGAAGGGTGGGGGCTGGCGGGTGGGCAGGGCTACATTTGGCATATAAGACGCACCCAGATTTTCACCCTCTTTTGGGGGGTAAAAAGGTGCATCTTATACACCGAAAAATATGGCAGTGAGTGTTCATTAGTAAAATTCAGAAATCACATCATTAGAACATTACCCTCAGATGTGGCTGCTTGTTTCATTTTTATTTGTACCCTATCATTAAGTGTTGTACCTTATGATTCTTGATGAACATATCTTTTATGTACATTGAGAGCATATGCACCAAGACAAATTCCTATTGTGTCCAATCACACTTGGCCAATAAAAAAAATTCTATTCTATTCTATTCTATTCTATTCTATTCTATTCTATTCTATTCTATTCTATTCTATTCAACAAATTACATGATCAGTTTGTTAAAGGTACTGATACACAACCGACCAATTCAGGCAGAATGCTGAAAATTGGTTTGGAATTACAAGTACAGTTTTTAACCTTGAATCTTCCTTCTCCTTTATCACATTGAGTTACTACAAAATTCCTTTGTAATCTTTACAGAAAGCATATGTGTCCATAAACAAAGACTGGGAACTCTTTTCATTTAAACTATAGCCCTTCAAACCACAATTTGCTAGATTTGCGCAAAATAGAAAAATATAAATAGGGAAAAAATTAGGTCCACTTCACTGGACTTTTTTGAAGCAAAGCTTAAATATTTGTTGAGGATGCTTTAAATTCAAATTCCTTCCATTGCTATGATCCTTTTTTAATTAATTCCAAAACCAGGTGAAGAAGCGCAGTTGTGTTTGAGAAATAAAAGAAGAAATAATTCAGTTAACAGCCTAAGGCTTGAATTCATAAAATCAAAGAGTGGATTAGCATTGTGTCTGGATGCTATCAGTATCATCCATCAAAAAAAATCTAAAAAAACTTAGCTTAGTTTTTCACAGTATGTTCTTTCCCTAAGCCAAATATTTAAATCATATCACACAAATCAGATATGTACAAGACAGTAATGAGATGGAGCAAGGGAAATTCAGAGTTATCCCCTGAAAGAACTTGGAATCATAGGAAAAAAAATAGCCTGGGAAACAGCATAGCGCAAGAGATAGGCGTATAGACTTTTGTGAAGATAATTATTTTTATTGCTATCTCCCACTTCAAGAAACCCAAACCAATTACTGAACTTCAAAGCAGCATGAAGCAAAGCAATGAAAGGGTCAGGTGCAAGCAACCACATGCGAAGGGTCAAGCTGACAACTTTCTTGTGTTCTGCCTATAGTATAAGAATTTCTCCAGACTCCTTGCCTTCCCTTGCCAACAAACAGATAAGGTGTCGAGATCCACTCGACACAACCAGCTATAACGGCGACATTGATTTCTCCCAGCCGAGACTCCTGGCGCTCGACCTAGTTCACCGAGAGGATGGGGGGGAGGTGGCGGTTCGGATCCGACATTTACACGGTGGAGGGGGGTGTTTGTTCAGTACCTCAGGCGGGCGGTCACCCAGCGGCCGGGGATAGGCTACCCAGACGTTTCTACGCACGCGCAGAAGACCCTGTACCCGGAAGGGCGTAGGCGGCAGGCGCGCGAGGATTTAAAAGGCGTTGGGAAGCAGCCGCTCCCAACGCCGACTTTGCGTGTAATCCGCTGTTGTTCACTTGCCGCCGACGGGCTGTTCGAGGGAATAAATCATTGAAGCATTCCAAAGCTGCCGGTCTTGTTTTCCTTCCCTTCGACCGCCAAACCGGGGCGGAGAGTCTGACAGAAAGTCGGCGTTGGGAGCGGCTGCTTCCCAACGCCTTTTAAATCCTCGCGCGCCTGCCGCCTACGCCCTTCCGGGTACAGGGTCTTCTGCAACATCCAAATCCACCGCGGCAGTAAACCAGTCTGTCAGCTTGGGAGGTAGTCCTCGATACACACAGGCCTGCCTTAGTTCCGGCCGCGAGGAGTGGCTACCTATCCACCCCCTCCTCGCCGCGGCGGTACGGAAAAGACAATAATTCCCCGAGGCGCGGGGTCCTCAACACCTCGTTCCCTGGTACCGGCTGGACGGGGAACAATCCGGTGTTTCCGATGTAACCAACTGGGTCATCGGGCAGCTGACTGTCTGGTGATGCCTGGGCCGTCTAATACAGCCAGATCCCCGCCGTCAGCTGGTAAAGGACGCGAAAGAGCCCGTTCTACCTCCGAGTGGTCCAAGACGACGTCCCCGAGGCCGACTGGTGGACATAGGGAGGGAACAGAAACCCCTACAGAGGAACTCCAGGTCGCTTCGGAAGGCAGTGAGGATGATGCGCCTAGCGATCCCATGGTGAGTGACCCAGTTCGCCCGTTTGTCATTCCCATTGTACTAAAACACCCCCACACATCGAAAATAAGCCAGCAAAAAGCTCTGATAGATACGGGGTGTACCCGGTGTCTCATCCGTGCGGCAGTGGCCAAGGAGTTAGGTCTTCGTATGCTACGCCTGCAAACTCCCATTGATTTTGAACAAATGGACGGGTCCCTCCTGGGTGGTAAGCCAGCAGCTCGGGTAACTGAAATAGTCCGTCTAGAGATCGGAGGGCATTGGGAGAACATCCGCTTTATAATAGTGGATGCTATGGTAGAGCCCGTAATTTTGGGGTTAACCTGGCTGGATAAGTGGAAACCTGTGATATGGTGGGAGGGAGGATTTCGAAAGCTGCGATTCAGCATTGGTCCGCACCCAGAGAAGGTGGATCGGGTAAATCATGTCGGGTTACAAGGGGGAAAACCCCACTCCAATGGATCCATCGATCCTGGGTATCCTGCCGTATACAGGGACCTAGCTGCTGTGTTTAATGAGGAGGAATGTGAGGTGCTACCCCCCCATCGGGCTACTGATTGCGCCATAGAACTAAAGCCAAATGTTAAGCTGCCCAAGCCACGTATGTATGCTATGACGAGGGCCGAATTAGATGAACTTAGACTTTACATAGATAAAAATCTAGCTCGAGGCTTTATCCAACCGAGCAGGTCGCATATGGCCGCTCCCGTTTTGTTCCGGGAAAAGAAGGATGGGGGCTTACGATTATGTGTGGACTTTCGTGGCCTAAACGCTGTATGCGTTGAGCACCTGTACCCCTTACCATTGATGAAAGACCTGCTTGCAACCCTGTCAACTGGACGTGTTTTCACGAAACTGGATTTACGCGAAGCCTATTATAGAGTCAGGATTAAACCTGGCGATGAGTGGAAAACCACTTTCAACTGCCCCCTAGGCAGTTACAAGTTCCGGGTAATGCCATTCGGCTTACAAGGCGCCCCAGCTGTCTTTATGCAGGTGATAAACGAGGTGCTCCATGAGCACCTATACCGCGGAGTACTTGTCTACCTGGATGATATCCTGATTTACACCAAAACGATGGAGGAACATACAGAGCTTGTACGACAGGTACTGTCCAAGTTATTACATGCAAGACTCTTCGTGAAGTTATCAAAGTGCGAATTCCATCGCACTCAGTTGGACTATTTAGGGTACCGAATATCAGGAACTGGAATAGGAATGGATCCGAAGAAAGTAGACACAGTGTTAGAATGGCAGGCACCCACGACACGAAGACAATTACAAAGTTTTCTTGGTTTCGCGAACTTTTACCGGCAGTTCATCCCTTCGTTTGCGCACATCGCGCTCCCGTTAACCAATCTGTTACGTACAAAGCACACGGGTATGAAACCGAAACCGGGACAAACCTTAACGTGGACAGCGGATTGCCAAAAAGCATTCGACGGGTTAAAAACCATGTTCTCGAGGGCCCCAGTCTTACGGCATCCCGATCCAACAGTGCCTTTTATTGTGCAAGCAGATGCTAGCGATGTCGCTGTGGGAGCAGTCTTACTGCAACGAAACGCTGAGGGAACGCTATATCCCTGTGCGTATACCTCTCGCAAGTTCTCCGTTACTGAGAGGCGATGGGCTATCTGGGAAAAAGAGGCTTTTGCGGTGAGGTGGGCTCTACTTACGTGGAGGCACTTGCTAGAAGGAAGTGGTATTAAATTCGAGGTCTGGACAGACCACAAAAATCTAGAAGCCCTCCAAAACCCTAGACGCTTATCCCCCAAACAAGTACGATGGGCACAATATTTCCAGCGTTTCAACTTTGAATTGAAGTACGTGCCAGGGGGAAAGAATTTCCTAGCAGATGCACTCTCCCGATTGCCGCAGTTCGATAGTAAAAAAGAGGACATTGTACAGGCAATGGTGCCGAAACGTCAACCGGTAGCCCGGACGTCACATGATGGAGCGTCGTCCTCGTGGAGGAATGACTTGCAACAGGCGTTGACTAATGATCCATGGCTGTTGGAACATGGAACGGTGGTAACACACCGGGACGGGTTCGCTTGGGTACACGAGAAGTTGTATATCCCCAAATCGCTGCGACAGCTCGTCCTGCTTCAATGTCATGATGCCAAAACAGCCGGTCACTTTGGGTTTGTAAAAACATTGCACTTAGTACGACGCCAGTTCTGGTGGCCGGGTCTGCGAAAGGACGTTGAACAGTACGTGAAAAGCTGCAAGACCTGCGCGAGGGCAAAACCTCGCCCAGGAAGACCTTTCGGTCTTATGCAGTCTGTAGCAGAGCCGACACAGCCTTGGGATGTCATTGGCATGGATTTCATAGTAGATTTACCGGACAGTAATGGCAATACTGTAATTTGGACTGTGGTTGATCTTTTTTCTAAGCAGGCTCACTTCATTCCGTGCCATGGGTTACCATCAGCTAAACGATTGGCAAAAATGTTCATCTGGCATATCTACCGACTTCATGGGCCACCTCGACGTATCATTTCAGACAGGGGAGTCCAATTCACCGCACAGTTTTGGCGTAATTTTGTAAAGATGTTAGGAGCAACACAGGGTCTCAGTTCAGGGTTTCATCCGAGCACTAATGGTGCTGCTGAAAGGGCTAACGCCATGATAGAACGTTACCTACGTTGCTATGTAACATATCAACAGTCCGATTGGTCGGACTTTCTCCCCTTCGCTGAACTAGCCTACAACAATACTGTTCATAGTAGTACAGGGGCCACCCCCTTCCAGGTGGTGTCGGGTAAAGAATTCTCCGCTATCCCTGACCTAGACGTAAACAGTCAGGAAGGGGTTTCCCCCCACATGTGGGCTACCGATATTAAAAGCCGGTGGCCCCAGATAAAAGAGGCCTTGGAGAAGGCAATAGACTCCTATAAGGTCCAGGCAGATAGGAAAAGAGCAGATCACAAACCTTTTGCTATAGGGGATCGAGTCTACCTCTCAACAAAATACCTGAAAGTACGTACCCCGAGCCGTAAACTAGGTCCCAAGTACCTCGGACCGTTTCCTATTGTCAAAGTCATTAACCCGGTGACCGTAGAGTTAAAACTACCTCCCCTTTTGGGTAAGATTCACCCTGTGTTCCATAGTAGTTTACTGAAGCCAGCGGAAGGAATACGAGAGCCTCTATCACGACCTGGTCCAATAGAAGGAACTTACTATGAAATAGAAGAGATATTGGATTCCCGGCTCTACAGGGGTAAAATACAATACCTAGTCAAGTGGAAAGGGTATCCTTTTGAGGAGGCATCCTGGGTCGGGACCAGTCATGTCAGAGCCAACCGACTACGTCGGATATTCCATAAACGATATCCACAAAAGCCTAACCCAGATATGTGTCACCCTCCGTAATCCACTTGTTAACATGTGTGTTTCTGTTTTCCAGGAGCGTCTTTGGTAGGGGGAGCCGCCTGTCGAGATCCACTCGACACAACCAGCTATAACGGCGACATTGATTTCTCCCAGCCGAGACTCCTGGCGCTCGACCTAGTTCACCGAGAGGATGGGGGGGAGGTGGCGGTTCGGATCCGACATTTACACGGTGGAGGGGGGTGTTTGTTCAGTACCTCAGGCGGGCGGTCACCCAGCGGCCGGGGATAGGCT